>NC_138174.1:43433973-44025652 GCF_964165515.1 Mesoplodon bidens | reverse complement strand
TCTTACTCAATGATTCCATTCCTAGTAGAACATCTTGCATATATTCACCAGGAGACACATGCCAAAAAGTTTGTGATAGCATAATATTGGAAAAACAGGATTTCAACAATAGTAGAAAATATGAATAAATTGTTTTACATAGTCACATGTATAAGGGTAAACCTTAAAAACATTTTGTATCATAATAATATAAAAATCACTAAAGAATATCAATTTTATGAGAACTTTTATATAAAGAAAAACAGCAAGAATAAACAATTTATTATTCAATGATACAAAAATATACTGCTTTAAAAAAAGTGAAAGTAAATCATAACAAAAATTCGTGAAAAAGATTCTTATTGGGGGAAGGGAGAAAAATAAAGACCGCAAGGGTAGGAAATGGGGAACATAGGGAAATTACTAAGTGAGATTCCATATGTTAGGTAGAGGGCCCTATATAATGTTAAAATTATGCATACTTTATGTATGCATACTTTATGTATACTCCTGTATGTATAGCATGTTTCATTGAAAACATGTAAAAGCTAGGGAAAATGTAGAAATGTTCTGATTAAAAGAAATCTGTATGAAGCAATGTGATAAACAAAGGTTCAAAGTAAAAAAGGCGAAGACATAAAGATAATGCAAACTAAACCTAAGTAAGTCATGATTATGAAACTGCCTGACATTTAATATTTAGAGGACTGAAGTCACTAAAAGGACACATTATATAATAACACAAGGCAAAATTTATGAATATGTGACAGTCCTAATTCTGCATGGAACAAATAACACAGGCAATGGAGCAAAATCTATTAGAAAGGCATGGAGAGGTCTGTTTCAATATTTTTTGCGCTTATTGATGTCTCCACAATACCTAAAACAGGACTTGTAACACTAGGCATTTAAATTTGCTTTTTTAATGAATAGAATAAATAATTATAATGGAACATTTATTAAAGCTGTTAAATGCAAAGGAGGTTATTATAAATTAATTAACAGCATAAAGGAATTGAATAATTCCAGAATATACATAAAAATACCTGTATATCCACATCCACATACATAAACACATTTGTACATATATTTATTTCTACCTCTAATTATCTACAAATAGTGCTAAATTTTCAGAACCCTATGATTTTAAAAGCTAAATATTCTGATCTTAATCTAATAAAATTAAAAACAAAAAAGGGTGATTAAAAACATGTTAACTACTTAAAAATAAAAAAAAAATCACTATATAAACCCTGGAATTAAAAAGAAAAAATCAAAACTGGTATTACAAATTATCTAGAAATCAATTAACCACATTTCATATGATTAGCAACATGGTATTCAAAGGAGAATGTGAACACTTAATTGTCTTCCTTATTAAATTAAAGACAAAGTAAAGAAACTAAGAAATTGCTTTGATTTTTTTAAGGAAAATAGAAATTGAAGGTTTTACAAAGAACTAAAGTTGAATAAATAGGGAAAGAAGAAAAGTAAACATAACCACTGGTTTGCTAAAGATGAGAATGTCATTTAGAAGCTTTGTGAGACTGAAGAAACAATAAAAAGGAAAAAATATAAATTTTAAGAGAAATTAAAATAGGTATAACCACAGATAAAGATTAGAAAAAAATACAAAACCCTGCACTAAAAAAAACTGAAAGTTTATAATTGAATAATTTGTTGATGAATAAGAATACCAATATTTACACAAAAGTAATTGGAAAATATAAAATTGGAAAAGTTCATTTAAAATCTATCAGTAAGAAATACACTAGAATAATATGATTTCACAGCTGGAGTTCTATATGAAATATTTTAAATTTATTACTTTGAATATGGAACATGCTATAAAGTAAACTGATTTATTTAATGGACCTGTGTAAATTATACCAAAATATAATAATACTGAAAAAATTAATTTACAGAACTGCAAGAATCATTCAAAATTAAAAACTTCTAAATTCATTTAAATTAATATCAAGAACTAGATCAGAACCATCACTATTGTCACTATTGTTTTTATAGCAATAAAGAAACTAATAAAAGATTTGCATAATAAAATATAAATTCATATTAACATATAAGATTCAAAATATCCAATATTACTAAAGGCACTGTTTTTTGTTTGTGGTACACGGGCCTCTAACTGTTGTGGCCTCTCCCTTTGCGGAGCACAGCCTCTGGATGCGCAGGCCCAGTGGCCATGGCTCACAGGCCCAGCCGCTCTGCGGCATGCGGGATCCTCCTGGACCGGGGCACGAACCCGTGTCCCCTTCATCGGCAGGCAGACTCTCAACCACTGCGCCACCAGGGAAGACCAAGGCATTGTATATTTTTAAATAAAATGAGTAAAAACTATAGACAGTCTATTTCTGATGAATAACATTATACTGTAAGGAAGTCTAAAACAATCTGGGGGAAAAAGAAGCCTAACAAAATTTACTAGAGTGACTGAATATAGAGCAGTACTAAAATATTAAGCTGTTATCTTAAGTAGTAAACACTAAAAATTGAAATATGGAATGTATTCTATGTATAATAGCAACAACAAAAACAACAAAAGCTCCTTGGAAAAGTTAACAAGAAAGACATAAAATCTATGCATGTAAAACTGTAGGGATTGAAAGACACACATCAAGATAAGAGCAAATAGAAATATATAACACATTCTTGTTTAAAATCATATCATAACAATACAAATTTTCCAAAATCCAAGTATACACTTTACTACACTAAAAAAAAAGTATACTAATTTACTTTATTTAGTATCCCACCAGGGTTACTACACTAGATAATATACTTTGGTATATTTGAAAACAAGTTAAAGAAAAATATGACATTTGGTAGTGAGACTAGTTGCCTGGAACACAGGACCATGTGTGCCATGACCTTGACCTATGACACAGTAGCTATTCATCAAAAAGTATTTGAATGAATGGTTTTGAAAAATAATGCATTAAGAATATTAGACTATTTTTAATATTTGAGCAGGATTAGAAAGTATAAAATAGTTATTTTCAAAACAGTTTTATTGTTTCACATGTAATAATTGTCAGGTACTCTGTTCATTATTGTTATCATTCTTTTGGTGTCACTAAACAAGTTAATATCAGGTATGCAAGGTTCTGGGAACCTTTCCAGAATACAGTATGTTTCTATAGACTTATTTTTGTTCTTATGTTTAGAACAAAATTATTGGAATACAGAATCATTGGAATACAATATAAATTGATATGCACGTATTTTGCTTTAAGTCAGCTAATAACATGCCAATTGCTTTGGTTCTTTCTTTAGAGCAGTATTCAGTGTTTATAAAAATGATCTGCCAGTATTTGAGTTCCATAGGCTAAGGCATATCTTCATCACCAACTAATGTGGTATTAGCTCTCAGAAGGCAGGAGCAGAAACTGTGGAAGATGCTTCCACATCTGTCTTCTCCAGGTGGCAGTTGTGCTTCCTTCCCCACTGTTTCCTACATTAATGCTAATTTAGCCTTTTAAGAATTGGCAATTGTTTTGTAAAATTTGAGCATTTTTTTTCCCTTAGAGGAATAGATCTGAGAATTTGCAGGACTGATTAATTTTTTTAGAAAACAGTTATGGAGTAATCTTGTGGCCTCACATATATTGCTCTCTGTTTCTCAACCTGAAAGTACAGTTTGCTGGCATGATTATCAACACTGTAAACAAATCTTCATTCCAAGAAGGCTCATTCTGTGAGGAATTTGTATAAGAAGTCTAAAAATGAAATATTTATGTTCTTTTACCAAATGGATGGAATCTGAATCTTATCCTAAGATGAAACTCATTCTCTTCCCCCCAAATCTTTAGAACAGGTGATTACCTGGCTACATTCACAGTGTATATAGACAGTTGGATGTAAGAGGAGTTAACAACCTCATAATCTTCGTGTTAAGAAATAAAAGTATTTTAAACGTTGAAAAAGAATGGAAAAGGGATTTTCTATGTTTCTCCTTTTTTAAAAAATAGGAAAAAAATCTTTCATTTCTATTTATTCATTTATTCACTCATTCAGTAAATAGTTGCTGAATACCTTCTATGTTCACAGAATGGTGCTAGTTGCTCTGAGGATCAAATATTGCCTGCAGGAAATTTGGATTTTAGTATGACAGACTGTATGTTTGTAATCATTCTAGTATTAAGTATGCGATAATAAGATCTTTAAAAGGAATGATGACTGGAGAGTCAAGTGCTAAATGAGAAAATTCTCATAAGATGGGATAACCTGTGGTAAGCATCTTCTAAGATGTTTCCCTCTTGGAATGATGCAGTGTTGTAATTGGGATTCCTTCTTGAAATGACCACTGTGTAATTCCTTCCCCTTGAGTGTGGGTTGGATCTAGTGACATGCTTCTAGCCAAAAGCATAGAGCAAAAGTGATGGGACATCACTTCTGAGAACTACATATAAAAGACTGACTTCCATGTTGCTAGAATGTCATGAGGCTCTTCTCCCTTGCTTATACTGTTAAAGCAGATTACAGTGTTATGAGGTACCCTATGCATATGCCCATGTGGCAAAGAACTGTGGTCAGCTTCTGGCCAACAGCCAGCAACGAGCTTAGCACCTCAGTCATGAGGAACCAAATGTCAACAAATATGTGTATGAACTTGGGAAATGTGTTCTTTCACAGTGAAGACCTGAGATGCCTGCAGTCCTGGTGGATACACTGACCACAGCTTCGTGAGAGACTCTTGAGCCAGAAGTCAGAGGTGTGCTTGAATTCCTGACCTACAGAAACTATGAGATAATAAATGTTTCTTGTCTTAAGATACTATCTTCCAGGGTAATTTGTAAGCAGCAATTGATAACTAATACTAAGCTTCAGCAGCACTGAGAGGAAGGATTTACTAACTCAAGTAGTAGTCTTTGGGATACTACTATATGTTAGGTAATCTGTACACAATAATGGACAGAACAAAGCCCTGTTCTCATCCACGTTATGGCCTGCTAATAAAGTATCCAACCATAATTATGCAATTTTTTTTTTATAATTTAAGTTCAGTGAAGGAAAGGCACAGTGTGCAGGGAGTGTGTCATATAAGGGTGCCCAGTCTAGGCTGGGGAGTAAGTAGTGACTTCCCTCAAGAAATTATATTTAATGCTGTGAAAAAAGTGGGTATGAGGGTGAAAACAGCATTTTAGATAAGGAGCGGAAAACTATCTTTATTGAGTGGAGGGGAAGAATGTGCAAAGGCCCTGGGGCTGGTGCCTAGAAAGACAAAGACTTTGACATGTTGAGCCTTGTTCTATAGAACATTAAGTACTTGGGATTGTTTCCTAAAAACAATAAGATTTTGAAGTTTGAGCAAGGGTAATAACAATCATATTTGACATTTTAGAGGGACCACTGTTGTTACCTTGTGGAGAAAGCATGGATACTGAGAGGCCAGTTAGGGAGCTGAGAGAAGATGATGATGATAGTCATCAGATGACTATGATGGGTATAGAGATTGGAGAAGGAATAAAATACTCTATAGAAAGTAATCAGGTGTAATGCAACATACCTGATTACTTTATCATCTTCTCTCAGCTCCCTAACTTGGTTCTCAGTATCCATGCTTTCTCTACAAGGTAACAACAGCGGTCCCTCTAAAATGTCAAATATGATTGTTATTACCCTTGCTCAAACTTCAAAATCTTATTGCTTTTAGGAAACAATCCCAAGAACTTAATGATCTATAGAACAAGTCTTAACATGTCACTCTTTGTCTTTCTAGGCACCAGCCTCAGGGCCTTTGCACATGCTTCCCCTCTACTCAATAAGGGTAGTTTTCTACCCCTTAACCAGCAGCAGCATAGCACAGGGAGATCAGCTCCGTATTTTGTGACGACTTAGAGGGGTGGGATAGGGAGTGTGGGAGGGAGGCTCAAGAGGGAGGGGATACGGGGTTATATGTATGCATATGGCTGATTCACCTTATTGTGCAACAGAAACTAACACAATGTTGTGAAGCAATTATACTCCAATAAAGATGTACTTAAAAAACAAAAAACAAAAACAAAAAACCAAAACTCCAAAATGTTCCAAAAAGCAAAATTTGAATTTGCTATGCACAGGCAACTATTTACATAGCATTTACATTGTATTAGGTATTATAAGTAATATAGAGATGAGTTGAAGTGTAAGGGAGGATGTGCATAGATTATATGCAAATATTATACCATTTTAGAAAAGGGACTTGAGCATCCATGGATTTTAGTATCCATGGGGTATCCTGGAAACAATCCCCCAAGGATACCAAAGGACAACTGTGTAAATCCTCCAATTTTGTCTTTTATTTCAAAACTCTTTTAGCTATTACAGATCTTTTGCTCTTCTATACAAATTTTAGAATCAGCTTGTCAATTTATATATTTTTAAAACCTGCTGGAATTTTTATTGGGAGTGCATTGATTCTATAGATCAATTGGGAAAGAACTGATATGAAAAAAATATCTTCCAGTGCAAGAACATAATATTTCATTCCATTTATTTAGGTCGCCTTCATTTCTCTCTAAAACATTGTATAGTTTTCACTGTTCAGGTGTTGTGTCTAATTTGCTAAATCTCTCACAAGCATTTTGAGGTTTGTGATGCTCCTGTAAATGGTACAGTTTATTGTCATTTCAATTACCAACTTCTCCTTCATAGTTTAATAAATTGTTTTAACATAAAAAAAAAGAAAGAAAGTAATCAGGTGTGATGCTGCAACATAAAATTATAAAACCTCCAGATTTTACAGACACAAAATATTTACTGAATGTGAATGTATTTTGTTTCATCAATCAGAAGTACTTAATGACAACTTGTAATATATAAAAAATATTCTTCGTATGTGAGGAACTAATGCATAAAGGCAAAAAGGCAAAAAAAGAGATTAATTCTATTTGCTACATATTTCACTAGTATAATACTGTTTTTATTCCTCTACAAAAATGTTCATAATAACTTATTAAAGGACTTCATTTCTGCCAAAGATTAGCTAATGATTTTTATATTTCTATGTTCATACTTTCAACTGTTTTCTTTTCTAGCACGGCTACAAAGATGACACAGATTGAGGAAAATATTTTTTTCAAATCCATGTGAGGAAGAGATAAGTACACACTACATAATAGCAGAATAATTTCTCTTTTATTTTCCAACATTTTTTTTCCCAGAAAGATCAAATTTCAGGTAATCTGTGATGTAAAATGATATAATCCCAGATATCTCTCAATGGATACTTGAATGAAAATTACCTTCTACTTTAATATGAGAGATTCCAGGAGGTAATTCAGTCTAATCACTTGAAGGAACACTTTCTTTCCAATCTAACTTTGTACAAAGAAAAATATTTCATGTTACTGAATATTCCATTTATTCTATTATACAAAATATTGTATTCAGGTCAAATGATTTCTATATCCCATCTTTGATGATGAGAGCATATAGCAGCAGGATTCCTTTTTAATCCTATTGTGCAGTCATAAGTGTCATTTATAGGAAAATTAAAAATAGCATATTTTACTCTGATATGGTCCTTTGCTTTTCATCTTCTACCCTACCTCAAGTAGATAAATAACAATTATGACTTTCCTCTAGTTAGACCATATATTGCAAAGATCCACCTATGAAAAAGAATATACCATGAAATGTGGAGTTAGTACTGTGCTTATAAAGTATTTTAAAAATAATATGCATTCACTCCTCTCCAGAGGACTATGAAGTTATTAGCATTCCTAATGTACATACTTTTTCTGTAGCAAATTTTATAAAAGTATCATAGTTAACCATTTCCTCTAAAATGATACAGGCAACACCTAGAAATTTGACTTTATTTTGAATTCTGTACTACCTTCAGCTCCAAATTCTATGATTCTCTTAATAAAAGCACATCTTGCTTTGCCAAAGGCTCATGCTTTCCCAGGAGTCTATTTCCCTGCATCCATATAATGATTATTGGGCATAATTGTTCAGGTTTCACTGATTAGCGTCTATCACCTTGACAGCCATTTTAACCTTATTCTGATAAAGGGCAAATACCTTCTCATCATCTTTGGGTTATTACACTTGGTTCATACTCAGTGATTATTGACTCCGTACCTCCAACTCAGATTTAAATAAAAGGCCATTTATACCATATTAGACAACCCATGCTTTAATTTTATGAAGGTCATGCTTATGTCAGGAGCTGTTAAGCCATCAACCTAGACTCCAAACATCTGCTCAGTGTTAGCATTAAATAGATTCCCAGAAAACCACAGTAGAAATACAATGAAGTTGTATATGGAAAAAAATAAAAAAAGATTAGAGTACACTTATCATTGTTATCAACATTGAACAAAAGCTATTTAACAATTATATGCGGGGAATTGTTCTAGCCACTACAACTTAGGGTACATAGAAATTTGGTAAATACACATTTATTGATCATCCACTGAACAATTAAATACAGATTTCTGGAAACAAGACCAAAAGATGATGAATAATTTCATTCTTCTTTCTTCAGCACCTAAGGAGTTTTCTTAAAACAAAAGCAAAACTAAAACACTGTAATAGGAATATTTGTAAACATACTTATTACAAATGTGTGATGTTGAACACCAAATTTTACTGGGTACCTTAAAGAAACACTTATGCAATGTTTTTCATACGATAATATCATTTTGTAATACTGCCAAAAACAGTAAGGAAGTCAGTCAAATAATATCTTCTTCCTCATTGCCTAGCAGGAGATCGTGCTCTCTTCTTAAAGAGAAAAGCTGCTATTGAGACGTCTGTCTTTGTCATTTACAGACAGGTCTACTGCGAATTGTTTCACAGTGGAGTTCTTATACAGAGGATAACTAACAGAGGAAAGATAAAACAGACTGCTTGTCCTAGAACTGAGTTACCCCTGAATCACTGTTGTTAATTTTGACAAATTAATCAATTACACCTTCTACTCATTGTTTTCTTAACCCTCATATCAAAATTGAGCCATGGGCATTTTTATTTCCTTTGCAAAGGAAGACAACTGAAGATAATAAAACCTCAGATATTTACCCAGATAGTAAGAGTTGAAGCCAAAATTTGACACAGGTTTATCTAGGCACTGATAAATGTAAATTTGGTGAAACTATTGATTTTAAAATTAAGCCTCTAATATATTCTCTTTTTTAAGAAAAAAAAGCATATTATTAACCTAACTTGTAAAAACTGAATGATGTAAATTCTTTTATACAAGACCTCCAAGAGACAGACTTCTGACTCAGGTTATTTATCAAAGCATTTAAAAGACATGGGTTCCATGCTTTGTGACCACCTAGAGGGGTGGGATAGGGAGGGTGGGAGGGAGGGAGACACAAGAGGGAAGAGATATGGGAACATATGTATATGTATAACGGATTCACTTTTATAAATCAGAAATTAACACACCAATGTGAAGCAATTATACTCCAATAAAAATGTTAATAAAATAAAATAAAATAAAGTTATTACTAAATAATGAAAAAAAAAGACATGGGTTAACTCAAACATTTTGACCTTTATAGAAGACATTGGTTGGGGTTTTTTGGTCCTAATGGTGATCGAAGTTTAAATCAATTCTATAGTATTTACACATTTTTGTATAAAAGTTTAAAAAACTTTTAGTTAATGTATATGTAATTCCAATTATTATATTATGAAAATAGTGGACAGTTATACCTTACTAAGATCCATGTATTTATGGGGACACGATATATGATATAGGTGATACCACAAATCAGTGGGGAAAATAAGGGCTGCTTTTGGAAAAACTGATTTACTATCTGGAGAGAAAAAATAAAGCTGGATTCCTACCTTATATTTTACAAAGATAAATGACTAAAAGATTAAAGACCAAACTATAAAATATCAAACTCTGAGGTTAATACAAAGAAATATAAGAGATTGGTGCTAGAAGGAACTGCTTAAACTTGACATAAACAGCACAGTCTATGATGTGAAAATTAGATAGATTTGATTACACTGAAATTAAGGACTTCTATTGAATAAAGAACACTATGAATAAACAAAGGAGTCAGATGGCAGGTTTGTAGATATTATATACAACAATGAAAACCCACAAGAAATTGATATCCTTTGGCTCTACCTTCAAATTGTATCCGGAATCTCACCACTTCTCACCATCTCTTCTGCTAACATCAAGTTCAAGCGGTATCCTCTCTTGCCTGGATGCTACATAGATTCTTGAATGGTCTCCCTGCTTCTACACCTGTCTGCCTACTGTCTCTATTGAACACAGCAACCAGAATGATTTTTTAAAAATCATAAGCCAGATCATGTCATTCCTTAACTAACAATTGCCACTGCTATACCATCTCACTCAGAATAAAAGTTGTGTCACTTCTCTTACCAGACGTCCTACTATCAGTTGTCTCTTCTCTAGCTTTCATGTTCTTCTTCAAACAGTTGGCATTATGAGACCATCTTAAGCCACTGGTTAGCTTCTCCCTGGAATGCTTCCTCCAGATGTTTTGCCAGATAATAGCCATGACTTCTTCTAGTCCTTACTTAAATGTCACCTGCTGGAAGAGTTCTATGCTAATCACCCTTCTCCCAATATCGTTATCCTGTTCTACTTTTCTTCTTTTTTCTCTACTTATCACCTTCTAACATACTATTTAATTATCTCATTCATTATTGCCTTGTTTATTGTTTTCTACTCACTACCATCCTCCTCTACTGCCAACTAGAACATAAGCTTCAGGTTAGGATATTTTTTTTTTTTTTGTCATCAATCTGTTGCTCACCAGTATATTCTAAGTGTTTAAAATTAATGACTGCAACATGGTAAGTGTCAGTAAAAATCTAATTAGTGAATGAATTAATGAATGAATATATGAAAATAAGGAAATTATAAAATAGTTCTGAAAATCAACCAGGGAAAGATGAGAAATCCAATAACAAAATGGACTTGGGTGTGAACAAGTTCTTCATAGAGAGTAAATTCAAATGGTTAGGGCTTCCCTGGTGGCGCAGTGGTTGAGAGTCCGCCTGCCGATGCAGGGGACACGGGTTCGTGCCCCGGTCTGGGAAGATCCCACATGCCGCAGAGCGGCTAGGCCCGTGAGCCATGGCCGCTGAGCCTGCGTGTCCGGAGCCTGTGCTCCGCAAGGGGGGAGGCCACAACAGTGAGAGGCCCGCCTACCACAAAAAAAAAAAAAAAAAAAAAAAAATTCAAATGGTTAACAGATGTAAGAAGAGATGTTCAAATTCACTAGAGTAATACGAATTAAAACTATTATGAAATAAAATATTCCATGCAAGAGATTGGCAAAATTAGAAATTTGGATATCACCATCGTTTGATGATGTGGAGAGGGGGAACCTTCCTCCTGCAATATTTAGGAGTGAAGCTGTTATGGCCATTTGGGGATGTATTCTGGCAGTTCTTTGTTAGGTTAGTTATGTTTATCATCCATGGCTCAGTGATCCTTTGGCTTGTTAGTCATCCCAGAGGAGGTGCCTATGCACATATTTGTTGCAGTATTTTTGGAGCCAGCAGGAGATTGGCAGAGACCTAGTTATATATGACTAAGGAGGTGGATAAATAAAATATACAAATGCACACCATGGAATCCTATGAATTAGTTACAAATCAGGAACTAGCTATACATCAAGCAAAGAAGAAGGACTATAGAAATAAATACTGAAAACTATGAAGTAATAACATAAATGAAATACAACTTTAGTGCATGCAAATTAAAGATGCACAATGCTTATTTTACAAGGACATACATGTATTCAAGAATATAGATCAGCCACATTGTAGTGGTTGCCTATTAGGAAGAAAGGAAAGGTCATGGTGACCAAAACCAACTGTAACAGTATTTCCAACAGCACAAGAGCAGGATCTGGCTCCCAGGCTTCCATCCAGGGGCATTAACAACTTCTGTTGCTTCTCCAAGCCCTTTTCAAACTTCATTTATCAAAGTCCTCCCGACAAATTTGCAACAAAATCCCTGTATTAAATCCCTCTCTAAAACATATAGAATGGCTTCTTTTTTCTTGACTTTATGTTAACTGGTACAATACTTGATGACATTAGTCTGTAATAACTGAAGCTTATGATTAACTCAATCTCCAAAGCTGAGAGAAAAGAAAGTAAAATGGAAATGATAGCAGGTATAGTACCTAAAAGAAAAAAAATGTTGAATTAAATATAATCATAAGCTAGAACTTATTTAAATATTGATATTTCTTCACTTGATATTTGGGTTTTCCAATAATTTATTATTAGATGGTAACATCTGCATGTGTGTGTGTGTGTGCATTTACAGAGACAGAGAAGGAGAGAGCATGAGAGTGAAAGAGATATAGAAGGTCAAGGAAATAAACATGGAATATTGTACCAGTAGGCAGGTTGCCCCCAAGAAAAGGGCATACTTTGGGGTGAAGCAGCTCTTTTATATGAGGGAAATTTCTGGAAAGAGGGTCAGCTGTCTGGTCTCAATGGCCAACCCCTCTGGCAGCTGAAGAATAGGTGCTTTGATCCCGAGGGGGAATCTCAGCAACACATGACAGTGGACAATTGAGGTGCCACTTTTCTGTCACACTGTCCATTACAAGGGATGACAATCTGTTTCCCCTTCTTTACCATCAATGCCCCACTGAGAATGGGTGTGCAGGTAGAGTGACAGTTGGAAGAGTGACCCTTTATCTTCCTCTCTCCCTCTCTCCTTCCCTCCTTAATCACAATCTTCTAAAAAATTAAGGTGGAAATTGTGTTTCTTATTGACATCAGATAAATTATTTCCCGTCCTACTTAAAAAGATTAGAACAACACTTTAATTCTTAAATTCATTTGTTCATCTATTTATTCAAAGAAATTTTATTGATTAATTGCTGTGTGTTTAGTAGTTAAAAAAATAAACCTTAATTTTACTTTTAATTTTGAAGGCATTCTTATTCAGCTAAATGGTTCTCTGGTTTTCTTTATATAAACATGTATCTTGATATCAGGGTGAAATAAGCACAATATGATGACAGCCTAATGACAGAATTCCAAGAGCTGCCAAGAGGAAATGAAATGTTAGATACAAAGCATCCAAATATTCTTTTTTCTTTGCATCTAGTTTGTCTTGTGAGTGAAGAGTAGTTATCTTTCAAAAAGCAATTTGTAGGCAGAGAAGTTAAAACATTTCCGTCTTTTTCCAATAAATATGAATTATGGTCTTATTCAGTGGAAATTTTAAACTCATGAAAAAAAGTGCTTCTTATTAGAGAATCATAAAATGACCACTCAAACTTCAATTACTCTAATATTGACAACCAACTCTACATATTAAAGTATTTGGAATGCGTATTAGTATCTCTTGACTTTTTTAATATATGCAATAGTATAAGAAATTAATATTTTGGTGTGAGATAGTACTATTTTTCATCATAGTTAACTAATGTTGAGTAAGTTACTTAATCTTTTCGGTTCTGTTTTCTCCTCTGTAAAATGGAGGTAAGCATTCCCATCAGTATGTGTAAACAATTAGATTTATCAAGGCAGATGTGTTCGATTTCTTAAGCTAAAGAAACAGAATTTAAATGTCTGAAACAGTTATTTATGTATGCTTTTTAGATAAATATAGGAAGAATAAACAGGCCTTTTTCTAGAATTAGAGAATTATCAAATCTTTTTTATTTAATTAAATACCAAAGGGGATGCCTTCCTTGACATACCTAAATTGCAAAGCTGGAGGGGATGTGGATCACAGGGGTCAATGACCTCGACTTTGTCATCCTAGGACAATGGTGTGCCAGAGTGTTTCTTACCAATTAGCAGCTGCAAGCACAAACAAGTGAGCATGTGAAATTAACTTCTCTTAAAGTAAATTTGTTCACTCAGATTCAAACAAGGACCTAAAGACCCCTGGGTGCGAATATAGACACACAAAAGTTCTGTCCAATACTGAAAATTCTCCCAAAGCTCTATACCTAAGGTTTAAGCTTTGTGGAGCAATGGACAACCACTACAGTATCAGTTGAAAAAAATCCCAAGGACTGACTCTCCTAATTGAGCTTGGATTTGAGGGACCTGTGTCCTGCCTCAAAGACCAGTGGCTTATACAGGAGCTAGGCTTATGTTGCCATCATAGATCACACATCATTTGCTGGTCAGATAAGGAACAGATTTCATTTTGCTTTCCTTTGTTCCTTCCTTCCTTTGTTCCTTCTTTCCTTTCTTCCTTTTCTTTCCTAATAACAACCTGTGACAAAAAGAAACAGTGAAGGTAGTGCAGTTTTTTGGCTATCACTAGAAAAATAGACACTTGTAATTGTATTTACTCTCCATATATGGTTCAATAATTGCTCAAATGCTTAGTAAATTCATGTTACATCTATATATCATGTGATGACATCATCAACCAAATATTCCAAAATGAATCATTTCCCCAAATTTTACTTGGTTACCACTATGATTTTAAAATTGCCTGTATTCAGTAAGATGTAAATTCTGTACTTTTAAGAAAATCTATCTAAAATATAGTTTATATTTCAACTGTACCAGAATATGTGTGTGGAGACAGGGGCAGGAGAGACAGAGAAAAGAAAATTAAAAGCATGTTTCCTGCTACCATGGCAAGGGAGACCACACTAAGACAATTACACCTGACATTGGTTCATTTGTATTTATGAAGCATTTTATTTTTTATTTATTTACTTTTTTAACATCTTTACTGGCGTATAATTGCTATAAAATGGCATGTTAGTTTCTGCTTTATAACAAAGTGAATCAGCTCTACGTATACATATATCCCCATATCTCTTCTCTCTTGCATCTCCTTCCCTCCCACCCTCCCTATCCCACCTCTCTAGGTGGTCACAAAGTACCAAGCTGATCTCCCTGTGCTATGTGGCTGCTTCCCACTAGCTATCGGTTTTACAGTTGATAGTGTACATATGTCCATGCCACTCTCTCACTTGATCCTAGCTTACCCTTCCCCCTCCCCGTGTCCTCAAGTCCATTCTCTAGTTGGTCAGCATCTTTATTCCTGTCCTGCCCCTAGGTTCTTTATGACCTTTTTTTTTTTTTTAAGATTCCACATAAATGTGTTAGCATATGGTATTTGTTTTTTACTTTCTGACTTACTTCACTGTGTATGACAGATTCTAGGTCGAGCCACCTCACCCAAATAACTCAATTTCGTTTCTTTTTATGGCTCAGTAATATTCCATTGTATATATGTGTCATATCTTCTTTATCCATTCATCTGTTTATGGACACTTAGGTTGCTTCCAAGTCCTGGCTATCGTAAATAGTGCTGCAATGAACATTGTGGTACATTACTCTTTTTGAATTATGGTTTTCACAGGGTATATGCCCAGTAGTGGGATTGCTGGATCGTATGGTAGTTCTACTATTAGATTTTAAGGAACATTCATATTGTTCTCCATAATGGCTGTATCAATTTACATTCCCACCAACAGTGAAAAAGAGTTCCCTTTTCTCCACACCCTCTCCAGTATTTATTGTTTGTAGTTTTTTGATGATGATCATTCTGACCAGTGTGAGATGATATCTCACTGTAGTTTTGATTTGCATTTCTCTAATGATTAATGATGTTGAGCATGCTTTCATGTGTTTGTTGGCAATCTGTATATCTTCTTTGGAGAAATGTCTATTTAGGTCTTCTGCCCATTTTTGGAATGGGTTGTTTGTTTTTTTGATATTGAGCTGCAAGAGCTCTTGGTAAATTTTGGAGATTAATCCTTTGTCAGTTGCTTCATTTGCTGATATTTCCTCCCATTCTGAGGGTTGTCTTTTCATCTTGTTTATGGTTTCCTTTTTTGTGCAAAAGATTTTATGTTTCATTGGGTCCCATTTGTTTATTTTTGTTTTTATTTCCATTTCTGTAGGAGGTGGGTCAAAAAGGATCTTGCTGTGAGTTGTGTTATAGAGTGTTCTGCCTATGTTTTCCTCTAAGAGGTGGATAGTGTCTGGCCTTACATTTAGGTCTTTAATCCATTTTGTGTCTATTTTTGTGTATGGTGTTAGGTAGTGTTCTAAATTCATTCTTTTACATGTAGCTGTCCAGTTTTCCTAGCAACACTATTGAAGAGACTGCCTTTTCTCCATTGTATATTCTTCCCTCCTTTATCAAAAATAAGGTGACCATATGTGCATGAGTTTATCTCTGGGCTTTGTATCCTGTTCCATTGATCAATATTTCTGTTTTTGTGCCAGCACCATACTGTCTTGATTACTGTAGCTTTGTAGTATAGTCTGAAGTCAGGGAGCCTGATTCCTCCAGCTTCGTTTTTCTTTCTCAATATTTCTTAGGCTATTTGGGGTCTTTTGTGCTTCCATACAAATTGTGAAATATTTTGTTTTAATTCTGTGAAAAATGCCATTGGTAGTTTAATAAGGACTTCATTGAAACTGTAGATTCCTTTGGGTAGTATAGCCATCTTCATAATTTTGATTCTTCCAATCCAAGAGTATTGTATATCTCTCCAGCTGTTTGTATCTTTTTTCATTTCCTTCATCAGTGTCTTATACATTTTTGTGTAAAGGTCTTTTCTCTCCTTGGGTAGGTTTATTCCTAGGTATTTTATTCTTTTTGTTGCAATGGTAAATGGGAGTGTTTCCTTAATTACTCTTTCAGATTTTTCATCATTATTATATAGAAATGCAAGAGATTTCTGTGCATTAATTTTGTATCCAGCTACTTTACCATGTTCAATGATTAGCTCTAGTAGTTTTGTGGTAGCATCTTTAGGATTCTCTAGGTATATTATCATGTCATCTGCCAACAGTGAGAGTGTTACTTCTTCTTTTCCAATTTGGATTCCTCTTATTTCTTTTTCGTCTTTGACTGCTGTGGCTAAAACTTCCAAAACAGTGTTGAACAATAGTTGTGAGAGTGGACAAGTTTGTCTTGTTCCTGATCTTAGAGGAAAAGTTTTCAGTTTTACAGCATTGAGAACAATGTTGGCTGTGGGTTTTTCACATATCGTCTTTATTATGTTGAGGAAATTTCCCTCTATGCCTACTTTCTGGAGGATTTTTATCATAAATAAGTGTTGAATTTTGTCAAAAGCTTTTTCTGCACCTCTTGAGATACTCATATGGTTTTTCTCTTTCAGTTTGTTAATATGGTTTATCACATTGATTGATATGCATATATTGAAGAGTCCTTGCATTCCTGGGAGAAACCCCACTTGATCATGGTGTATGATCCTTTTAATATGCTGTTGGATTCTGCTTGCTAGTATTATGTTGAAGATTTTGCTTCTATGTTCATCAGTGGTATTGGCCTGTTGTTTTCTTTCTTTGTGACATCTTTGTCTGTTTTCGGTATCAGGGTGATGGTGGCCTCATAGAATAAGTTTGGGAGTGGTCCTCCCTCTGCTATATTTTTAAAGAGTTTGAAAAGGATAGGTGTTAACTTTTCTCTAAATATTTGATAGAATTTGCCTGTGAAGCCATTGGTCCTGGGCTTTTGTTTGTTGAAAGGTTTTTAATCACAGTCTCAATTTCAGTTCTTGTGATTGGTCAGTTTATATTTTCTATATCTTCCTCATTCAGTCTCGGAAAGTTGTACTTTTCTAAGAATTTGTCCATTTCTTCTAGGGTTTCCATTATCTTGACATATAATTGCTTGTTGTACTGTCTCATGATCCTTTGAATTTCTTCAGTGTCAGTTGTCACTTCTCTTTTTTCGTTTCTAATGCTATTGATTTGAGTCTTCTCCCTTTTTTTCTTGATGAGTCTGGGTAATGGTTTTCCAATTTTGTTTACCTTCTCAAAGAACCTCCTTTTAGTTTTATTGATCTTTGTTATTGTTTCCTTCATTTCTTTTGTATTTATTTCTGATCTGATCTTTATGATTTATTTCCTTCTGTTAACATTGAGGGTTTTTTGTTCTTCTTTCTCTAATTACTTTAGTTGTAAGGTTAGGTTGTTTATTTGAGATGTTTCTTATTTATGGAGCTAGAATTATATTGCTATAAACTTCCTTCTTAGAACAGTTTTTGCTGCATGCCATAGGTTTTGGGTCGCCTTGTTTTCATTATCCTTTGTTTCTATGTATTTTTTGATTTCCTCTTTGCTTTCTTCAGTGATTTCTTGGTTATTTAGTACTGTATTGTTTAGCCTCCATGTGTTTGTGTTTTACAGATTTTTTTCCTGTAATTGATATTTAATCTCATAGCATTGTGGCTGGAAAAGATATTTGATATGATTTCAGTTTTCTGAAATTTGCCAAGGCTTGATTTGTGACCCAAGATATGATCTATCCTGGAATGTTCCATGAGCACTTGAGAAGAAAGTGTATTCTCTTATTTTGGGATGGAGTGTCCTATAAATATAAATTAAGTCCATGTTGTTTAATGTATCATTTAAAGCTTGGTTTCCTTATTTATTTCCATTTTGTATGATCTGTCCATTGGTGAAAGTGGGGTGTTAAAGTCCCCTCCTATGATTGTGTTACTTTCGATTTCCCCTTTTATGGCTCTTACCATTTGCCTTATGTTTTGTGGTGCTTCTATGTTGGGTGCATAAACATTTACAATTGTTATATCTTTTTCTTGGATTCATTCATTGATCATTATGCAGTGTTCTTTGTGTCTTGTGATAGTCTTTATTTTGAAGTCTATTTTTTCTGATATGAGTATTGCTACTCCAGCTTTCTTTTGATTTCCATTTGCATGGAATATTTCTTTCTATCCCCTCAGTTTCAGTCTGTATGTGTCTCTATGCCTGAATTAGTCTCTTGTAGACAGCATATATATGGGTCTTAGTTTTATATCCATTCAGCCAGTCTATGTCTTTTGTTTGGAGCATTTAACCCATTTACATTTAAGGTGGTTATAGATGTGTATGTTCTTATTACCTTTTCCTTAATTGTTTTTTGTTTGTTATTGTAGGTCATTTCCTTCTCTTGCTATTCTTGCCTAGGTAATTTCCTTTAGCATTTGTTGTAAAGCTGGTTTGGTGGTGCTTAATTCTCTTAGCTTCTCCTTGTCTGTAAAGTTTTTAATTACTTCTTTGAAGCTGAGTCAGATCCTTGCTGGATTGAGTAACCTTGGCTGTTACTTTTTCCCTTTCATTACTTTAAATATGTAATGCCAGTTCCTTTTGGCTTGCAGAACTTCTGCTGAAAGATCAGCTGTTAACCTTATGGCTATTGCCTTGTATGTTATTTGTTGTTTTGCACTTGTTGCTTTTTGTATTTTTTCTTTGTATTTCATTTTGAATAGTTTGATTAATATGTGTCTTGACCTTTTTCTCCTTGGATTTATCCTGTATGAGACTCTCTGCCTTTCCTGGACTTGACTGACTATTTCTTTCCCCATATTAGGGAGTTTTCACCTATAATCCCTTCAAATATTTTCTCTCACTTTCTTTTTCTCTTCTTCTTCTTGGACCCCTGTAATTGAATGTTGTTGTGTTTAATGTTGTCCCAGAGGTCTCTAAGATTGTCCCCATTTTTCTTTTTTCATTCTTTTCTCTTTAATCTTGCACTGTGGTAGATATTTCCACTGTTTTATCTTCCAGGTCACTGATCCGTTCTTCTGCCTCAGTTATTCTGCTATTGATTCCTTCTAAAGAATTTTTAATTTCATTTATTTTGTTGTTCATCGTTATTTGTTTGCTCTTTAGTACTTCTAGGTCCTTGTTAATGGTTTCTTGTATTTTATCCATTCTATTTTCAAGATTTTGAATCATCTTTACTATCATTACTCTGAATTCTTTTTTCAGGTTGACTGCTGTTTACTCTTCATTTCTTTGATCTCGTGGGTTTTTATCATGCTCCTTCATCTGCTGTGTGTTTCTCTGTCTTCTTATTTTGCTTCACTTACTGTTTTTGTGGTTTCCTTTCACAGGCTTCCCATTCGTAGTTCCCGTTGCTTTTGGTGTCTGCTCCCAGTGGCTAAGTTTGTTTTAGTGGGTTGTGTAGGCATCCTGGTGGAGGGGACTGGTGCCTGTGTTCTGGTGGATGAGGCTGGATTTTAGACAAAATCCAGTGGGCAGGAACACATCCAGTGGTGTGTTTTGGTATGTCTGTTACCTTATTATGATTTTAGGAAGCCTCTCTGCTAATGGGTGGGGTTATGTTCCTGTCTTGCTAGTTGTTTGGCATAGTGGTCAAGCACTGGAGATTGCTGATCGTTGATTGGAGCTGGGTGTTAGTTTTGAAATGGAGTTCTCTGCAAGAGCTTTTGCCCCTTGATATTATATGAAGCTGGGAGGTCTCTGGTGAACCAGAGTCCTGAACTCAGCTCTCTCATCTCAGAGACATAAGCCTGACACCCAGCCAGAGCAAGAAGACCTTGTCAGCCACATGGCTCAGAAGATAAATTAGAAAAAGAGGAAGAAAGAAAGAAAATATATAACAAAGTTATTAAAATAAAAATAAAAAAAGTAAAAGTAAAACATTAGAAACTAATAAGAAAAAGGAAAAAAAAAAGAAGAAGAAGAAAGAAGAGAACAACTAAACCAAAAAAACATATCCACCAATGATAACAACCGCTAAAAGTATACTAAAAAAAACTGGACAGGCCGAATCCTCAGCCAAATAGTAAAAGCAAAGCTATAGAGACAAAATCACAGAAATAAGCATGCACAGAAACACACACAAAAAGAGAAAAAGGGAAAATAATTATATATCTATACATTAAAAAAAACAGCAACCAAATTAATAAACATACCTACCGGTGATAATAAACTCTAAATGCTAAACTAAGATAAACATAAAACCTGAAACAAATTAGATGCAGAAAGCAAACTCCAAGTCTACAGTTGCTCCCAAAGTCCATTGCCTCAATTTTGGGATAAATTGTTTTCTATTCAGGTATTCCAGAAATACTGGGTACCTCAAGTTGATTGTGGAGATTTAATCTGAGGCTTCTGAGGCTTCTGGGAGAAATTTTCGTTTCTCTTCTTTGTTCGCACAGCTCTTGGGTTTCAGCTTTGGTTTTGGCCTCACCTTTGTGTGTAGGTCACCTGAGGGTGTCTATTCCCTGCCCAAACTGGACAGGGTTAAAGTAGCAGCTGCTTAGGTACCTCTGACTCACTCAGGCCGCGGTGAGGGAGGGATATGAAATTCAGGTTAAGCCTGTGGTGGCAGAGGCCGGTGTGATGTTGAACCAGCCTGAGGCATGCCGTGCATTCTCCCAGCGAAGTTGTCCTTGGATCAAGGGACCCTAGCAGTGGCAGGCAGTACAGGCTCCCAGGAGGGGAGGTGTGGATAGTGACCCATGCTTGCACGCAGGTTTCTTGGTGGCTGCAGCAGCCTTAGTGTCACAGGCCCGTCTCTGGTCTCTGCACTGATAGCTGGGGCTTGTGCCAATATCTGGAGCTCATTTAGGTGGTGCTCTGAAACCCCTCTCCTCATGCATCCTGAAACAATGGTCTCTTGCCCCTTCGGCAGGTCCAGACTTTTTCCTGGACTCCCTCCCAGCTAGCTGTGACACACTAGTCCCCTTCAGTCTGTTTTCATGCAGCCAGCCCCAGTCCTCTCCCTGAGATCTGACCTCCGAAGCCCGAGACTCAGCTCCCAGCCCCTGCCCTGCCCCTGCAGGTGAGCAGACAAGACTTGCAGGCTGGTGAGTGCTGGTCGGCACAGATCCTCTATGCGGGAATCTCTCCTCTTGGCCCTCTGCAGCACTGTGGTTGCACTCTCCTCCATGTCTCCAGAGCTTCCCCCATGCCAACCCCCGTTTCTGCCAGTGAAGGAGTGTCATAGTGTGTGGAAACTTTTCCTCCTTCACAACTCCTTCCCACTGGTGCAGGTCCCATCCCTATACTTTTGTCTGTTTTTCTTTTTTCTTTTGTCCTACCCAGAAACGTGTGGAGTTTCTTTCCTTCTGGGAGGTCTGAGGTCTTCTGCCAGCATTCAGTAGGTGTTCTGTAGGAGTTGTTCCAAGTGTAGATGTATTACTAATGTATTTGTGGGGAAGAAGGTGATCTCCATGTCTTACTCCTCCTCCCCCTTGCAGGCCTCCCCTCGCCTAGTGTAATTGATACAATTGCCTCATGTTAGCTTAGTTTGTACACTAATGAAAGAATCTTTATAAAATTTTTATGAGGGAGACCTTCAAGATGGTGGAGGAGTAAGACAGGGAGAGCACCTTCTTCCCCACAAATACAACATAAATACATCTACATGTGGAATAACTCTTACAGAACACCTACTGGATGCTGGCAGAAGACCTCAGACCTCCCAAAAGGGAAGAAACTCCCCACGTACCTGGGTAGGGCAAAAGAAAAAAGAAAAAAAACAGAGACAAAGGAATAGGGATGGGAACTACACCAGTGGGAGGAAGCTGTAAAGGATGAATGGTTTCCACACACTAGGAAGGACATTCTTGGGTGGAGACAGTGGGTGGTGGAGGGGGAAAGATTCAGAGCCATGGAGGAGAGCTCAGCAACAAGGATGCAGAGGGCAAAGCAGAGAGATTCCTGCACAGAGGATCAGTGAGGACCGGCACTCAGCAGCCGAGAGGGTTGTCAGTTCACCCATCGGGAGGGATGGGGGCTAGGAGCTGAGGCTCTGGCTTCATAGATTGGATCCCAAGAAGAGGGCGGGTTTGGCTGCATGAACACTGCATGAAGGGGGTTAGTGAGCCACAGCTAGCTGGGAGGGAGTCCAGGATAAAGTCTGAAATGGCCAAAGAGGCAATAGAATTTTTCTTGCCTCTTTGTTTGGTGGTGCGTGAGGAGAGGGGATTGAGAGTGTCACTTAAATGAGCTCCAGAGACGGTGCGAGCCACGGCTATCAGCATGAACCCCAGAGACTAGCATGAGACGCTAAGGCTGCTGCTTCCCCAGAAGCAGAACAACTTCCCCAGAAAAACACATGGGACACCTCAGGTTGTTGCAACGTCACTCCAAGTTCTGCCACTGCAGGCTTGCCCCTCACTCTGTGCCCCTCCCTCCCCCTGGCCTGAGTGAGCCAGAGCCCCAAATAAGCTGCTCCTTTAACTCCGTCCTGTCTGACCAAAGAACAGATGCCCTCAGGTGACCTACATGCAATGGCGGGGTCAAATCCAAAGCTGAACCCCAGGAGCTATGCAAACAAAGAAGAGAAAGGGAAATTTGTCCAGCAGCCTCAGGAGCAGTGGATTAAATCTCCAAAATCAACTTGATGTACCCCACATCTGTGGAATACCTGAATAGACAACGAATCATCCCAAATTGAGGAAGTGGAGTTTTGGAACAATGATATATATACTTTTTGCCCTTTTTCTCTTTTTGTGAGTGTGTATGTGTATGCTTCTGTGTGTGATTTTGTCTGTATAGCTTTGCTTCCCTCATTTGTCCTAGTGTTCAGTCTGTCCGTTTTTTTGTTTCTTGGGTTTATTTTCAGTATAGTTTTTAGAACTTGTTATCATTGGTGGATTTGTTTTTTTGGTTTGGATGCTCTCTTCTTTCCTTCTTTCTTTCTTTTTTGTATTACATTAAATATTTTTTAATGATTATTTTTATTTAAGAATTATTTTTTATATTATCTGATTTTTTTCTTTCTTTCTTCTTATCTTCTCTTTTATTCTGAGCCGTGTGGATGACAGGATCTTGGTGCTCCAGCCAGGCATCAGGGCTGATACTCTGAGGTGGGGGAGACAAGTTCAGGACAAATGTCCATAAGAAACCTCCCAGTTCCATGTAATATCAAATGGTGAACATCTCCCAGAGATATCCGTCTCAATTCCAAGACCCAGTTCCACTCAATGACCAGCAAGATACAGTGCTGGACATGCATGCCAAACAACTAGCAAGAGAGGAACACAAACCCACCCATTAGCAGAGAGGCTGCATAAAATCATAATAAGGCCACAGTCATCCCAAAGCACACCACCAGATGAGAACCTGCCCACCAGAGAGACAAGATCCAGCTTCATCCACCAGAACACAGGCACTAGTCCCCTCTACCAGGAAACCTACACAACCCACTGAACCAATCTAGGCCAGTGAGGCCTGACACCAAAAACATCAGGAACTACGAATCTGCAGCCTGCAAAATGGAGACCCCAAACACAGTAACTTAAGCAAAATGAGAACACAGAGAAACACACAGCAGATGAAACAGCAAAGTAAAAACTCCCCAGACCTAACAAATGAAGAGGAAATAGGCAGTCTACCTGAAAAAGAATTCAGATTAATGATAGTAAAGATGATCCAAGATCTTGGAAATAGAATAGAGAAATAAAAGAAATGTTTAACAAGGACCTGGAAGAACTAAAGAAGAAACAAACAACGATGAACACACAATAAATGAAATTAAAAATTCTCTATAAGGGATCAGTAGCATAATAACTGAGGCAGAAGAATGGATAAGTGACCTGGAAGATAAAATAGTGGAAATAACTACTGCAGAAAAGAATAAAGAAAAAAGAATGAAAAGAATGGAGGACCATCTCAGAGACCTCTGGGACATTAAACACAACAACATTTAATTATAGGGGTCCCAGAAAAAGAAGAGAATAAGAAAAGGACTGAGAGAATATTTGAAGAGGTTATAGTTGAAAACTTCCCTAATACGGGGAACAATATAGTTAATCAAGTACAGGAAGCAAAGAGAGTCCTAAGGATAAATCCAAGGAGAAACATGCCAAGACACATATTAACCAAACTATCAAAAATTAAATACAATGAAAAACTATTAAAAGCAGCAAGGGACAAATAACACATAAGGGAATCCCCATAGGTTAACAGTTGATCATTCAGCAGAAACTCTGCAAGCCAGAAGAGAGTGCAGGACATATTTAAAGTGATGAAGGGGAAAAACCTACAACCAAGATTACTCTACCCATCAAGGATCTCATTCAGATTTGACAGAGAAATTCAAAACTTTACAGAGAAGCAAAAGCTAAGAGAATTCAGCACCATCAAACCAGCTTTACAACAAACGCTAAAGGAACTTCTCTAGGAAGGAAACATAAGAGAAGGAAAAGACCTACAATAACAAACCCAAAACAATTAAGAGATGGTAATAGGAACATACATATCAGTAATAACCTTAAATGTAAATGGACTAAATGCTCCCACTAAAAGACACAGATTTGCTGAATGGATACAAAAACAAGACCCATATATATGCTGTCTACAAGAGACCCACTTCAGACCTAGAGACACATATAGACTGAAAGTAAGGGGATGGACAAAGATATTCCATGCAAATGGAAATAAAAAGAAAGCTGGAGTAGCAATTCTCATATCAGACAAAATAGACTTTAAAACAAAGACTATTACAAGAGACAAAGAAGGACACTACCTAATGATCAAGGGATCAATCCAAGAAGAAGATATAACAATTGTAAATATTTATGCACCCAATATAGGAACACCTCAATACTCTGCCTCAATACTGTAAGGCAAATACTAACAGCCATAAAAGGGGAAATCAACAGTAACACAGTCATAGTAAGGGACTTTAACATGTCCCTTTCATCAACGGTCAGATTATTCAAAATGAAAATAAATAAGGAAACACAAGATTTAAATGATAGATTAAATAATATCCTCTTGATATATATAGGGTCTTCAATCCAAAAACAACAGAATGCCCTTTCTTCTAAAGGACTCATGGAACATTTTCCAGGATAAATCATATTTTGGGTCACAAATCAAGAATTGGTAAATTTAACAAAATGGAAATTGTATCACATATCTTTTCCAATCACAAAGCTATGAGACTAGATACAAATTACAAGAAAATAATCTGTAAGAAATAGAGACAAATGGAGGCTAACAATACACTACTCAATAATTAAGAGATTGCTTAAGAAATCAAAGGGAAAATTTAAAAAAATACCTAGAATCAAATGACAATGAAAACACAAAAACCCAAACCCTATGGGTTGCAGAAAAAACATTTCTAAGAGGAAAGTTTATAGCAATACAATGTTACCATAAGAAACAAGAAAAATCTCAAATAAACAACCTAAATTTACACTTAAAGAAATTAGAGAAAGAAGAACAAAAAATCCCCAAAGTTAGCAAAAGGAAAGAAATCATAAAGATCATATCAGTAATAAATGAAAAAGAATTGAAGGAAATGATGGCAAAGATCAATAAAACTAAAAGCTGGTTCTTTGAGAAGATAAAAAAAATTGATAAACCATTAGCCAGACTCATCAAGAAAAATAGGGAGAAGACTCAAATCAATAGAATTAGAAATGAAAAAGGAGAAGTAACAACTGACACTGCAGAAATACAAAGGATCATGAGAGAGTACTACAAGCAAATATATGCCAATAAAATAGAAAACCTGGAAGAAATGATCAAATTCTTAGAAATTCACACCTTGCGAGACTGAACCAGGAAGAAATAGAAAATATGAATAGACCAATCACAAGCACTAAAATTGAAACTGTAATTAAAAACCTTCCAACAAACAAAAGCCCAGGACCAGATGGCTTCACAGGCGAATTCTATCAAACATTAGGGAAGAGCTAACACCTATCCTTCTCAAATTCTTCCAAAATATAGCAGAGAGAGGAACACTCCCAAACTCATTCTATGAGGCCACCATCACCCTGCTACCAAAAGCAGACAAAGATGTCACAATGAAAGAAAACTACAGGCCAATATCACTGATGAACATAGATGCAAAAATCCTCAACAAAATATTAGCAAGCAGAATCCAATAGCACATTAAAAGGATCATACACCATGATCAAGTGGGGTTTATCCCAGGAATGCAAGGATTCTTCAATATTCACAAATGAATCAATGTGATACACCATATTAAAAAACAAGGAGAAAAACCATATGATCATATCAATAGTTTCAGGGAAAGCTTTCAACAAAACTCAACACCCCCTTATGATAAAAACCCTGCAGAACGTACGCATAGACAGAGCTTACCTCAATATAATAAAGGCCATATATGACAAATTCAGAACCAAAATCATCCTCAATGGTTGAAAACTGAAACCATTTCCACTAAGATCAGGAAGAAGACAAGGTTGCCCACTCTCACTATTATTATTCAACATAGTTTTAGTCGTTTTAGCCACAGCAATCAGAGAAGAAAAAGAAATAAAAGGAATACAAACTGGAAAAGAAGAAGTAAACATTTCACTGTATTCAGATGATATGATACTATATATAGAGAATCCTAAAGATGCTACCAAAAAACTACTAGAGCTAATCAATGAATCTGGTAAAGTAGCAGGATACAAAATCAATGCACAGAGATCTCTTGCATTCCTATACACTAATGATGAAAAATCTGAAAGTGAAATTAATAAAACACTATCATTGCAACAAAAAGAATAAAATACCTAGGAATAAACCTACCTAAGTAGACAAAAGACCTGTATGCAGAAAATTATAAGACACTGGTGAAAGCAATTAAAGATGATACAAAGAAATGGAGAGACATACCATGTTCTTGGATTGGAAAAATCAATATTGTGAAAATGACCACACTACACAAAGCAATCTATGGACTCAATGCAACCCCTATCAAAGTACCAGTGGCATTTTCACAGAGCTAGAAAAAAAATTTCACAATTTGTATGGAAACACAAAAGACCCTGAATAGCCAAAGCAATCTTGAGAAAGAAAAACGGAGCTGGAGGAATCAGGCTCCTGGACTTCAGAGTATACTATAATGTTACAGTAATCAAGACAGTATGGTACTGGCACAAAAACAGAAATATAGATCAATGGAACAGGGTAGAAAAACCAGAGATAAACCCACGCACATATGGTCATCTTATCTTTGATAAAGGATGCAAGAATATGCAGTGGAGAAAAGACAGCCTCTTCCATAATTTGTGCTGGGAATGGTGGACAACTACATGTAAAAGAATGAAATTAGGACACTCCCTAACATCATACACAAAAATAAGCTCAAAATGGATTAAAAATCTAAATGTAAGGCCAGACACTATCCAACTCTTAGAGGAAAACATAGGCAGAACACTCTATTACATAAATCACATTAAGATCCTTTTTGACCCACCTCCTAGAGAAATGGAAATATAAACAAAAATAAACAAACGGGACCTAATGAAATTTAAAAGCTTTTGCACAGCAAAGGAAACCATAAACAAGACAAAAAGACAACCCTCAAAATGGGAGAAAATATTTGCAAATAAAGGAACTGACAAAGGATTAGTCTCCAAAATTTACAAGCAAAACATGCAGCTCAATATCAAAGAAACAAATAACCCAATCCAAAAATGGGTAGAAGATGTAAATAGACATTTCTCCAAGGAAGAGATACAGATTGCCCACAAACACATGAAAGAATGCTCAACATCATTAATCATTAGAGAATTGCAACTCAAAACCACAATGAGGGGCTTCCCTGGTGGCGCAGTGGTTGAGAGTCCACCTGCCGATGCAGGGGACACGGGTTCGTGCCCCGGTCTGGGAAGATCCCACATGCCATGGAGCGGCTGGGCCCATGAGCCATGGCTGCTGAGCCTGTGTGTCCGGAGCCTGTGCTCTGCAATGAGAGAGAACACAATAGTGAGAGGCCCGCGTACCATAAAAAAAATAATAAAATAACTACAATGAGGTATCATCTAACACTGGTCAGAAGGGCCCTCATCAAAAAATCTACAAACAATAAATGCTGGAGATGGTGTGGAGAAAAGGGAACCCTCTTGCACTGTTGGTGTGAATGTAAGTTGATACAGCCACTATGGAGAACAGTTTGGGGTTTCCTTAAATAACTAATCATAGAACTACCATACGACCCAGCAATCTCTTTAGTGGGCATAAACCATGAAAAAAACATAATTCAAAAATAGTCATGAACTACAATGTTCATTGCAGCTCTGTTTACAATAGCCAGGACATGGAAGCAACCTAAGTGTCCATCAGCAGATGAATGGATAAAGAAGATGTGGCACATATATGCAATGGAATATTACTCAGCCATTAAAAAGAAACAAAATAGAGTTATTTGTAGTGAGGTGGATGGACCTAGATTCTGTCATACAGATAGAAGTAAGTCAGAAAGAGAAAAAACAAATACCGTATGCTAACAAATATATATAGAATCTAAGAAAAAAAAAAGGTCATGAAGTGCCTAGGAACAAGACAGGAATAAAGACACAGACCTACTAGAGAATGGACTTGAGGATAAGGAGGGGGGAAGGGTAAGCTGGGACAAATGAGAGAGTGGCATGGACATATATACACTACCAAATATAAAATAGATAGCTAGTGGGAAGGAGCTGCATAGTACAGGGAGATCAGCTCGGTGCTTTGTGACCACCTAGAGGGGTGGGATAGGGAGGGTGGGAGGGAAGGAGATGCAAGAAGGTAGAGATATGGGTATGTATGTATATGTATAGCTGATTCACTTTGTTATAAAGCAGAAACTAGCACACACTTGTAAAGCAATTATACTCCAATAAAGATGTTAAAAAAAAATACCTAAACAGTCCAAAAAATAAATAAATAAATAAATAAAATATATAATCTTATAAAAATAAGTGCTCAAATACTGAATAGTTTTCAGTTATTGAAAGATCATTAGAAAATTCTGGGAAATTTGTTTATGCTAGTATTTTTAATACATGAAGAATAACAGGTGAAAATATTGCTCTTTTTATAGATCATTGTTTATTTTAAGACTTTTCTTGCTGAATTTTATTGATTAAGTAAATTATCTTGAAATGAATGTACTTATCCAAACCAGATAGTTTACATAAATTTAAAAATGTCTCTCAAATATCAATTCCAAAATAAGTAAATAATAAATACCATAAACCTAATAATAATAATAATAATAAAAAAGTTAAATAATGCTGATTATTGAACAATCATGAATAATAATAAAACCTTCGAAGTTTATCTCAATAATGGTGTTATTTAAAAAATAACTGCAAAAAATAGATTGAATCTTGGTAGAAATTTCAATTTAAATTCACTCTGAAATAAATATATTTCTATGTGGACAGTCGCTTTCCTTCTGACTGTGTAGACAGTGCTGTTTTGATAGTTTACTACATGGTCGTTAAGAGAACAATATCTCCTAATCCTCACTGAAGATTCTGGAAAAATCCCAAATGTATCAGCTACTTACGTAGGCTGTTATCATTTACTCATTCAGAGCCTAGTGGACCTGTCTTATAATACAGGAAAAGAAGCAGTGGGTCTGTGGATATAATCTTTTTCCTGGCAGCTACTGAGCCTTGCATAATCAACTTCTGAAGCAACACAGCTAAGCCATGGGTTATTAATATCTACTGGTGTCTTTTCCTCTAAAAGCAATCAATCCTGGTGTTGCCTGTCCTAAACACACTGTAAAATAAATTTATTGGAATGCCATCCATACATAATTGTTGTAGAAGTCTATCTATATTATGCTATTTAAAAATCCCTTGGTTTAATATATCCAAAGTTTCCATCCCCCTGATAATGCAATTTTCAATATTAGAATTTCATTTTTTAGTGTGAAAGTCTATAAAAATACAAATGTCTTTTCAGTGGTGCCAATATCTTTTAAGTCTTCCTATTAATGTAACAACAAAATCCAAATCATTGTTTCTCTCTTCTTGCTATGCCTAGCTGTTGTCCTTTTTTATTGTTAAAATATTTCTCATATATGTATTTTCTGTTTTTATCATCAATATTAACAAGTCCATACCTACATTTACTAAAACCTGTTACTGTTAGAGTCATTTATTTGATCTCCTGACTTCCAGTCTTCTGTTCTTCAACTTAACCAACATTCCACTGTTGTAATAATCCAATCATGAAAGCACAAGGACCACTATATTGCTTACTTTTATCAAATCCAACTTCCTCTTCCAATTTTTATAACCCTAAAGCCAAGATCCAATAGTACATATTAAGTATATCCCCCATTAATCTCCAACAAAAATTATTTCATTCAATTCACAACGATAATATATTCATTCCTTTGGACTTATATTCTTTCATTGAATCATGTCTATGCTCTCATTAACAAAAGAAATACTGGTTAAGAGAACATGGTAGATTCTGATGTGCTGCCCAGATCCCCTTTCAGGAATAAAGTTATTAGTCCTCAACTGCTATTAGTATAACAGAAAATGGCTCTCAGATTCAGCCTACTTTGAGGACTGCCTCACCTGAATAAATCTCCCTTATCCGAAGTCATACCTGTTTTCATGGGACAGTGGTATCCAGTGCCTGATCAACATAGATGCCTCCCTTCTTTCCCCCAACTTAGGAAAACTCTGAAGGGCCATACCAAGTTTGAGCTGCCTATAAGGTTGAAGTCAACATATAAGTTTGGCTAACTCATCATTGGGAATACATCAAGCTCAGTTTACTTCTCTGACAAATCCTGCTTCCTTCATGGCCTATCCATAGGTGGTGATTCCAAAGGCACTCCCAGAGTGCACTCTAATATCTGTCTTAGAGACTGTTTCTAGGCGCAACCAGCCTACAACAGAACTCTTAAGCAGTATGTACAGTTGACCCTTGAACAACATAGATTTGAACTGCATAGGTCCATTTATACATGGATGTTTTTCAATAAATATAAAAAAAAATATGTGTAGAATATTGTGTGCAAGACTTCCATTGAAGTGGGTAGCCTATCCTTACATAGACAAAAGGGGAGCTATATTTAACATAAAATTAATAAAGGGTTAGTTTTATTATTGTTTTATTACTTTGTTATCAAACACTTATGTTACCTTGTAGAATGCCTTTCTCTTTTTATTTGGAGAAACTGTGTATGAGCCTATGATCAAAGGTGTTTTTTTTTAAAAAAATATAACATTTCCATTTAAAAAATATATAACATTGTTTTCAATACAGTATTATTGACTATAATACTGTATGCCATAAAAATTATTTTTTTTCACAAAATTTCAATTGTTTATTATTCTTCTTTGGATTTTCAATACATGAGTCTATTTTTAGCTATAATCAGACCTCATCCAAAATGCCATAATCCCAGCCTAGAGCTGTCAAAACAAATTGTTTATGGTTGGATTTAAGAAATAACAAGAGATGCAGATATTGCTAATTTCACCCATCTTTTTTTTTTTTTTACATCTTTATTGGAGTATAACTGCTTTACAGTGGTGTGTTAGTTTCTGCTTTATAACATAGTGAATCAGCTATACATTTACTTATATCCCAGTATCTCCTCCCTCTTGCGTCTCCCTTGCACACTCCGTATGCCACCCCTCTAGGAGGTCAAAAAACGTCAAGCTGATCTCCCTGTGCTATACGGCTGCTTCCCACTAGCTATCTATTTTACATTTACCTTTTACATTACATATGCCACTCTCTCACTTTGTCCCATCTCACACGTCCCCCTCCCCATGTCCTCAAGTCCATTCTCTACGTCAACATCTTTATTCCTGTCCAGCACCTAGGTTCTTCATAACCATATTTTCTTTTAGATTCCGTATATATGTGTTAGCATATGGTATTTGTTTTCCCTTTTCTGACTTATTGCACTCTGTATGACAGACTCTAGGTCCATCCACCTCACTACAAATAACTCAGTTTCGTTTCTTTTTATGGCTGAGTGATATTCCATTGTATATATGTGCCACATCTTCTTTATCCATTCATCTGTTGAAGGACACTTAGGTTGCTTCCATGTCCTGGCTATCGTAATAGAGGTGCAAAGAACATTGTGGTACACGAGTTTTCTTGAATTATGGTTTTCTCGGGGTATATGCCCAGTAGTGGGAATGCTGGCTCATATGGTAGTTCTATTTTTATGTTTTTAAGGAACCTCCATACTGTTCTCCATAGTGGCTGTATCATTTTACATTTCCACCAACAGTGCAAAAGGCTTCCCTTTTCTCCACATAATCTCCAGCATTTATTGTTTGTAGATTTTTTGAAGGCCATTCTGACTTGTGTGAGGTGATACCTCATTGTAGTTTTGATTTGCAATTCTCTAATGATTAGTGATGTTGAGCATCCTTTCATGTGTTTGTTGGCAATCTGTATTTTTTTTTGGAGAAATGTCTATTTAGGTCTTTGACCCATTTTGGGATTGGGTTGTTTGTTTTATTATTGAGCTGCATGAGCTGCTTGTAAATTTTGGAGATTAATCCTTTGTCAGTTACTTCAACTGCAAATATTTTCTCCCATTCTGAAGGTTGTCTTATTGTCTTGTTCATGTTTTCTTTTGCTATACAAAAGCTTTTAAGTTTCATTAGGTCCCATTTGTTTATTTTTGTTTTTAATTCCATTTCTTTAGGAGATGGGTCAAAAAGGACCTGACTGTGAATTATATCATGGAGTGTTCTGCCTATATTTTCCTCTAAGGGTTTAATAGTGTCTGTCCATACATTTAGGTCTTTAATTCATTTTGAGTTTATTTTTGTGCATGGTGTTAGGGAGTGTTCTAATTTCATTCTTTTACATTGATCTATCCAGTTCTCCCAGAACCACTTATTGAAGAGGCTGTCTTTTCTCCACTGTACATTCTTCCCTCCTTTCTCAAAAATAAGGTGAATGTAAGTGTGTGGGTTTACCTCTGAGCTTTCTTTTCTTTCTTTTTTTTTTTCTTTTTTTTTTTTGCGGTATGTGGGCCTCTCACTGTTGTGGCCTCTCCTGTTGCAGAACACAGGCTTCAGATGTGCAGACTCAGCGGCCATGGCTCATGGGCCCAGCTGCTCTGTGGCATGTGGGATCTTCCCGGACCGGGGCACAAACCTGTGTCCCCTGCATCGGCAGGCAGACTCTCAACCAATGTGCCACCAGGGAAGCTCTACCTATGGGCTTTCTATCCTGTTCCTCGGATCTATATTTCTGTTTTTGTGCCAGTACTATACTGTCTTGATTTCTGTAGCCTTGCTGTATAGTCTGAAGTCAGGGAGCCTGAAGCCTCCAGCTCCGTTTTTCTTTCTCAAGATTGCTGTGGTTATTCTGGGTCTATTGTGTTTCCATATAAATTGTGAATTTTTTTTGTTCTAGTTCTGTGCAAAGTGGCATTGGTAGTTTGTTAGGGATTGCATTGTATCTGTAGATTTCTTTGGGTAGTACTTTTTCACATTTTTTCACATTTTCACAATATTGATTCTTCCAAACTAAGAACATGCTACATCTCTCCATCTGTTTGTATCATCTTTAATTTCTTTCAGCAGTGTCTTATTGTTTTCTGAATACAGGCCTTTTGTCACCGTAGGTAGGTTTTTGCCTAGGTATTTTATTCTTGTTGTTGCAGTGGTAAATGGGAGTGTTTCTTTAATTTCATTTTCAGATTTTTCATCATTAGTGTATAGGAATGCAAGAGATTTCTGTGCATTAATTAGGTATCCTGCTACTTTACCACATTCATTGATTAGCTCTAGTAATTTTCTGATAGCATCTTTAGGATTCTCTGAGTTTTGTCATCTGCAAACAGTGACAGTTTTACTTCTTCTTTTCTGAGTGGAATTCCTTTTATTTCTTTTCCTTCTCTGATTTCTGTGGCTACAACTTCCAAAACTATGTTGAATAATAGTGTTGGGTGAGGACATCGTTGTCCTGTTCCTGATCTTACAGGAGATGGTTTCAGTTTTTCACCATTGAGATCGATGTTGGCTGTGGGTTTGTCATATATGACCTTTAATATGTTGAGATACGTTCCCTCTATGCATAATTTCTGGAGGGTTTTTATCATAATTCGGTGGTGAGTTTTGTCAACAGCTTTTTCTGCATCTATTGAGATGATCATATGTTTTTTCCCCTTCAATTTGTTAATAAGGTTTCTCACATAGTTTGATTTGCATATATTGAAGAATCTTGAATTCCTGGGATAAACCCCACTTGATCATGGTGTAAATCCTTTTAATGTGCTGTTGGATTCTGTTTGCTAGTATTTTGTTGAGGATGTTTGCATCTATGTCCATCAGTGTTATTGGTCTCTAGTTCTGTTTCTTTGTGACATCTTTGCCTAGATTTGGTATCAGGGTGATGGTGGCCTCATAGAATGAGTGTGGGAGTGTTCCCCTCTGCTATATTTTGGAAGAGTTTGAGAAAGATAGGTGTTAGCTCTTCTCTAAATGTTTGATATAATTTGCCTGTGAAGCCATCAGGTCCTAGGCTTGTGGGTTTTTCTTTTTTTTTTTTTTTCGATATGCGTGGCTCTCACTGTTGTGACCTCTCCCATTCTGGAGCACAGGCTCTGGACGTACAGGCTCAACGACCATGGTTTACAGGCCCAGCTGCTCTGTGGCATGTGGGATCTTCCCAGACCGGGGCACAAACCCATGTCCCCTGCATCGGCAGGTGGGCTCTCCACCACTGCGCCACCAGGGAAGCCCAGCTTGTGTTTTGTAAAAGATATTTAATCACAGTTTCAATTTCAGTGCTTGTAATTGGTCTGTTTATATTTTCTATTTCTTTCTGGTTCAGTCGCAGAAGATTGTGTGATTTAAAAATGTGTTCATTTCTTTCAGCTTATCCTTTTTATTGGCATATAGTTGCTTGTAGTAATCTCTCATGATCCTTTGTATTTCTGCAGCATCATTTGTTACTTCTCCTTTTTCATTTCTAATTCTATTGATTTGAGTCTTCTCCCTTTTTTTCTTTTTTTGTTGATGAGTCTGGCTAATGGTTAATCAACTTCGTTTATCTTCTCAAAGAACCATCTTCTAGTTTTATTGATGTTTGCTATTGTTTCCTTCATTTGTTTTTCATATATTTCTGATCTGATCTTTATGACTTCGTTCCTTCTGCTAACGTTGGTTTTTTTGTTTGTTTGTTTGTTTGTTCTTCTTTCTCTAATTGCTTTTGGTGTAAGGTTAGGTTGTTTATTTGAGATGTTTCTTGTTTGTGGATGTAGGATTGTATTGCTATAAACTTCCCTCTTAGAACTGTTTTTGTTGCATCCCAAGGGTATTGGGTCATTGAGTTTTCATTGTCATTTACTTCTAGGTATTTTTTAAATTTCCTCTTTGATTTCTTCAGTGACACCTTGGTTATTAGGTAGCATATTTTTTAACCCCCATGTGTTTTCGTTTTTCACAGAATTTTTCCTGTAATTGATATCTTGTCTCAGAACGATGTGTTCAGAAAACATACTTGGTAGGATTTCAGTTTTCTTAAATTTACCAAGGCTTGATTTCTGACCCAATGTATGATTTATCCTGGAGAATGTTCCATGAGCACTTGAGAAGACAGTGTATTCTGTTGTTTGTAGTGGAATTTCCTATAAATATCAATTAACTCCATCTTGTTTAATGTATCATTTAAAGCTTGTGTTTCCTTATTTAGTTTCAATATGGATTATCTGTCCATTGGTGAAAGTGGGGTGTTAAAGTCCCCTCCTATGATTGTGTTACTGTCGATTTCCATTTTGTGTCTGTTAGTGTTTGTCTTATGTATTGAGGTTCTCCTATGTTGGGTGCATAAGTATTTACAATTGTTATACCTTCTTGGATTGATCCCTTGATCATTATGTAGTGTCCTTTGTCTCTTTTAATAGTATTTATTTTGAAATCTACTTTGTCTGATTTGAGAATTGCTATTCCATGTTTCCTTTGATTTCCATTTGCAGGGAATATTTTTTTCCATACCCTCACTTTCAGTCTGTATGTGTCCATAGGCCTGAATTAGTCTCTTGTAGACAGCATATATATGGGTTTTGTTTCGGTATCTATTCAGCCAGTGTATGTCTTGTGCTTGGAGCATTGAATCCATTTACATTTAAGAAAATTATTGATAGGTATGTTCCTATATCCATTTTCTTAATTTTGGGGGGTTTGTTATTGTAGGTCTTTTCCTTTTCTTGTGTTTCCTGCCTAGAGAAGTTCCTTTAGCATTTGTTGTAAAACTGGTTTGGTGGTGCTGAATTCTCTTAGCTTTTGCTTCTCTGTAAAGTTTTTAATTTCTCTGTCAAATATGAATGACATCCTTGCTGGGTAGAGCAATCTTGTTTGTAGGTTTTTCCCTTTCATCACTTTAAATATGTCCTGACAGTCCCTTCTGGCTTGCAGAGTTTCTGCTGAAAGATCAGCTGTTAACCTTATGGGGATTCCCTTCTTTTTTATTTGTTGTTTATCCCCTTTAATATTTTTTCTTTCTGTTTAATTTTTGATAGTTTGATTAGTATGTATCTTGGAGTGTTTCTCCTTGGATTTATCATATATGGGACTCTCTGCACTTTCAAGGACTTGTTAATCAAGTCCTTTCCCATATTAGGGAAGTTTTCAAATATAATCTCTTCAAATATTTTCTCAGGCACTTTCTTTTTTTCTTCTTCTTCTTGGACCCCTATAATTTGAATGTTGGTGCATTTAATATTGTCCCAGCAGTCTCTGAGACTGTCCTCAATTCTTTTCATTCTTTTTTCTTCATTCTGCTCTGCAGTAGCTATTTCCACTATTTTATCTTCCACATCACTTACCCTTTCTTTTGCTTCAGTTATTCTGCTATTGATTCCTTCTAGAGAATTTTTTATTTCATTTATTTTGTTGTTCATCATTGTTTGTTTTCTCTTTAGTTCTTATAGGTCCTTGTTAAACGTTTCTTGTATTTTATCCACTCTATTTCCAAGATTTTGGATCATCTTTACTATCATTAGTCTGAATTATTTTTCAGGTAGACTGCCTATTTCCTCTTCATTTGTTAGGTCTGGTGAGTTTTTACCTTCTCCTTCATCTGCTGTGTGTTTCTCTGTCTTCTTATTTTCCTTAACTTACTGTGTTTGGCGTCTCCTTTTCACAGGCTGCAGGTTTGTAGTTTGTGTTGCTTTTGGTGTCTGCCCCTAGGGGGTAAGATTGGTTCACTGTGTTGTGTAGGCTTCCTGGTTGAGGGACTGGTGCCTGTGTTCTGGTGGATGATGCTGGATCTTGGTTTTTTGGTGGGCAGGACTGCGTCCAGTGGTGGGTTTTGGAGTGTCTGTGTCCTTATTATGATTTTAGTCAGGCTCTCTGCTAATGGGTGGTGTTGTGTTCCTGTCTTGGTAGTTGTTTGACATTGTGGTCCAGCACTGTAGCTTTTTGGATGTTGAGTGGTGCTAGGAGTTAGCATTTAAATGGAGATATCAGGGAGAGCTTTCTTCATTTGATAGCACATGGAGCTGGGAGGTCTCTGGTGGACCAGTGTCCTGAACTCTCCCACCTCAGAGGCACAGGTCTGACACCCAGCTGGAACACCAAGACACTGCCAGCCACACAGCTCAGAATAAAATGGAGAAAACATAAAGATAGAAAGAAAATAAATAAATAAAATATAGTTATTAAAATAAAACAAAGAAAATAATTTTTAAAAATTTAAAAGTAATAAAAAAAGAAAAAAAAAAAGAAAGAAGAGAGCAACCAAACCACAAAAGCAAATCCACCAATGATAGCAAGTGCTAAAAGCTATACTAAGAAAAAAAATGCAGAGTACCCTAAGACAAATGGTAAAAGCAAAGCTATACAGACAAAATTACACAAAGAAGCATACACATACACACTCACAAAAACGAATATGGAAAAAAAATATACATATCTTTGCTCCCAAAGTCCACCGCCTCAATTTTGGGATGACTTGTTGTCTATTGAGGTATTCCACAGGTGCGGTGTACATCAAGTTGATTGTGGAGATTTAAACTGCTGCTCCTGCAGCTGCTGCGAGAGATTGCCCTTTCTCTTCTTTGTTTGCACAACTCCTGGAGTTCATCTTTGGATTTGGACCCGCCTCTGCATTTAGGTTATCTGTGGCTCTCTGTTTATTGCTCAGACAGGATGGTGTTAAAGGAGCAGCTGCTCAGGGTGCTCTTGCTCACTCATGCCAGAGGGAGTGAGGGGTATGGAATGCAGGGCCAGCCTGCAGCAGCAGAAGCCAGCATGATGTTGCAACAGACTGAGGCAAACCGTGTGTTCTCCCAGGGAAGTTTTCCCTGGATCAAGGGATCCTGGCAGTGGCGGGCTGCACAGGCTCCCAGGAGGGGAGGTGTGGAGAGTAAGCTGTGCTTGCACACAGGATTCTTGGTGGCTGCAGTAGCAGACTTAGTATCTCAGGCCCTTCTCTGGTGTCTGCACTGATAGCTATGGCCACTCCCATCTCTGGAGTTTGTTTAGACAATACGCTGAATCTCCTCTCCTCGCGCTCTCCGAAAAATGGTCTCTTGCCTCTTAGGCAATTCCAGACTTTTTCCCGGACTCTCTCCCAGCTAGCTGTGGTGCACTACACCTTGCAGACTTTTTTCACACAGCCAACCCTAGTCCTCGCCCTGGGACCTGAATTCCGAAGCCTAAGCCTCATTTCCCAGCCCCCACATGTATTTTGTCTCCGTAGGTAGGTTTATTACTAGATATTTTATTCTTTTTGTTGCAAAGGTAATGGGAGTGTTTTATTAATTTCACTTTCAGATTTTTCAGCATTAGTGTATAGGAATGCAAGAGGTTTCTGTGAATTAATTTTGTATCCTGCTACTTTACCAGATTCGTTGATTAGCTCTAGTAGTTTTCTGGTAGCATCTTTAGGATTCTCTATGTATAGTATCCTGTCATCTGAAAACAGTGACAGGTTAACTTCTTCTTTTTGAGTTTGAATTCCTTTTATTTCTTTTTCTTCTCTGATTGCTGTGGCTAAAACGTCTAAAACTATGTTGAATAATAGTGTGAGAGGGGGCAACCTTGTCTTCTTCCTGATCTTAGTGGAAATGGTTTCAGTTTTCCACCATTGAGGACGATGTTGGCTGTGGGTTTGTCATATATGGCCTTTATTATGTTGAGGTAAGTTCCGTCTATGCGTACGTTCTGCAGGGTTTTTATCATAAGTGGGTGTTGAATTTTGTCAAATGTTTTCTCTGCATCTATTGAGATTATCATATGGTTCTTCTCTTTCAATTTGTTATCATGGTGTATCACATTGATTGATTTGTGTATATTGAAGAATCCTTGCATTCCTGGGATTAACCCCACTTGATCATGGGGTATGATACTGTTAATGTGCTGTTAAATTCTGCTTGCTAGTATGTTGTTGAGGATTTTTGCATCTATAATCTGCAGTGATATTGGCTTGTAGTTTTCTTTCTTTGTGACATCTTTGTCTGCTTTTGGTAGCAGGGTGATGGTGGCCTCATAGAATGTGTTTAGGAGTCGTCCTCCCTCTGCTATATTTTGGAAGAGTTTGAGAAGGATAGGTGATAGCTCTTCCCTAATGTTTGATAGAATTCAGCTGTGAAGCCAACTGGTCCTAGGCTTTTGTTTGTTGGAAAGTTTTTAATCACAGTTTCAATTTCAGTGCTTGTGATTGGTCTGTTCATATTTTCTATTTCTTCCTGGTTCAGTCTCACAAGGTATGCATTTCTAAGAATTTGATCATTTCTTCCAGGTTTTCCATTTTATTGGCATATATTTGCTTGTAGTACTCTCTCATGATCGTTTGTATTTCTGCAGTGTCAGTTGTTACTTCTCCTTTTTCATTTCTAAATCTATTGAATTGAGTCTTCTCCCTATTTTTATTGATGAGTCTGGCTAATGGTTTATCAAGTTTGTTTATCTTCTCAGAGAACCAGCTTTTAGTTTTATTGATCTTTGCTATTGTTTCCTTCATTTCTTTTTCATTTATTGCAGATATGGTCTTTATGATTTCTTTCCTTTTGCTAACTTTGGGTTTTATTGTTGTTGTTTGTTTTTGTTTCTTTCTTCTTTCTCTAATTACTTTAGGTGTAAGTTTAGGTTGTTTATTTGAGATGTTTCTTATGGTAGGATGGTATTGCTCTAAACTTCCCTCTTAGAACTGCTTTTGCTGCAACCCATAGGTTTTGGGTTGTCATGTTTTCATTGTCATTTGTTTCTAGGTATTTTTTGATTTCCTCTTTGATTTCTTCAGTGATCTCTTGGTTATTAAGTAGTGCATTGATAGCCTTGATGTGTTTGTAATTTTACAGATTTTCTTCCTGTAATTTATATCTAGTCTCATAGCTTTGTTGTTGGAAAAGATATGTGATACAATTTCCATTTTCTTAAATTTACCAATTCTTGATTTGTGACCCAAAATATGATTTATCCTGGAGAATGTTCCATGAACACTTTAGAAGAAAGTGTTTTCTGTTGTTTTGGATGGAATGTCCTATAAATATCAAGTCCATCTTGATTAATATATCATTTAAAGCTTGTGTTTCCTTATTTATTTTCATTTTGAATGATATGACCATTGGTGAAAGTGGGTTGTTAAAGTCCCTTACTATAATTGTGTTACTGTCAATTTCCCCTTTTATGGCTCTTAGTATTTGCCTTACAGTATTGAGGCAGAGTATTGAGGTGTTCCTATATTGGGTGCATAAATATTTACAATTGTTATATCTTCTTCTTGGATTGATCCCTTGATCATTAGGTAGTGTCCTTCTTTGTCTCTTGTAATTGTCTTTGTTTTAAAGTCTCTTTTGTCTATGAGAATTGCTACTCCAGCTTTCTTTTGATTTCCATTTGTATGGAATATCTTTTTCCATCCCATCATTTTCAGTCTGTATGTGTCCCTATGTTGGAAGTGGATCTCTTGCAGACAGCATATATACGGGTCTTGTTTTTGTATCCATTCAGCCAGTCAACATCTTTTGGGTGGAGCATTTAATCCATTTACATTTAAGGTAATTATATGTATGTTCCTATTACTATTTCTTAATTGTTTTGGATTTGTTATTGTAGGTCTTTTCCTTCTCTTATGTTTTCTGCCTAGAGAAGTTCCTTTAGCATTTGTTGTCAAGCTGGTTTGATGGTGCTGAATTCTCTTAGCTTTTGCTTCTCTGTAAATTTTGAATTTCTCTGTCAAATCTGAATGAGATCCTTCCTGGGTAGAGTAATCTTGGTTGTAGACTTTTCCCCTTCATCACTTTAAATATGTCCTGCACTCTCTTCTGGCTTGCAGAGTTTCTGCTGAAATATCAGCTATTAACCTTATGGGGATTCCCTTATGTGTTATTTGTTGTTTTCCCTTGCTGCTTTTAATGTTTTTTCATTGTATTTAATTTTTGATAGTTTGGTTAATATGTGTCTTGGCGTGTTTCTTCTTGGATTTATCCTTAGGACTCTCTTTGCTTCCTAGACTTGATTAACTATTTCATTCCCCATATTAGGGAAATTTTTAGCTATAATCTCTTCAAATATTTTCTCAGTCCCTTTCTTTTTCTCTTCTCCTTCTGGTACCCCTATAATTCGAATGTTGGTGCATTTAATTTTGTCCCAGAGATCTCTGAGACTGTCCTCCATTCTTTACATTCTTTTTTCTTTATTCTGCTCTGCAATAGTTATTTCCACTATTTTATCTTCCAGGTCACTTATCCGTACTTCTGCCTCAGTTATTCTGCTATTGATCCCTTCTAGAGAATTTTTAATTTCATTTATTATGTTGTTCATGACTGTTTGTTTGTTCTTTAGTTCTTCTAAGTCCTTGTTAAACATTTCTTGTATTTTCTCTATTCTATTTCCAATATTTTGAATCAGCTTTACTATCATTAATCTGAATTCTTTTTCTGGTAGACTGCCTGTTTCTTTTTCATTTCTTAGGTCTGGGGGGTTTTTACTTTGCTCCTTCATCTTCTGTGTGTTTCTCTGTCTTCTCATTTTGCTTAAGTTACTGTGTTTGGGGTCTCCCTTTCGCAGGCTGCAGGTTCGTAGTTCCTGATGTTTTTTGAGTGTGGCCTCAGTGGCTTAGATTGGTTCAGTGGGTTGTGTAGGTTTCCTGGTAGAGGGGACTAGTGCCTGTGTTCTGGTGGATGAGGCTGGATCTTGTCTTTCTGGTGGGCAGGTCCTCATCTTATGGTGTGCTTTGGGGTGTCTGTGGCCTTATTATGATTTTAGGCAGCCTCTCTTCTAATGAGTATGGTTGTTTTCCTGTCTTGCTAGTTGTTTGGCATGTGTGTCCAGCACTGTAGCTTGCTGGTCCTTGAGTGGAGCTGGGTCTTGACATTGAGATGGATATTTCTGGGAGAGTTTTGCTGTTTGATATTGTGTGGAGCTGGGAGGTGTCTTGTGGACCAATGTCGTGAACTTGGCTCTTTCACCTCAGAGCCACAGCCCTGATACCTGGCTGGAGCACCAAGATCCTGTCATCCACAGAGCTCAGAATAAAAGGGAAAATAAAAATAAAGAAAGAAAGAATCAGATAAAATTTAAGAAAATTATTAAATAAAAAAATATTTAAAAAAAATTTTAAATAATAAAAAGAAGAAAAAAGGAGGAAAGAAGAGAGCAATCAAACCAAAAAACAAATTCACCAATGATAACAAGCTCTAAAACACTATACTCAAAACAAACCCAAGAAACAAACAAACAAACAAAAAAAAAACAGACCAAACACTAGGACAAATGGGGAAAGAAAAGCTATACAGACAAAATCACACACAGAAGCATACACATACACACTCACAAAAAGAGAAAAAGGGCAAAAAGTATATATATCATTGTTCCAAAACTCCACCTCCTCAATTTGGGATGAATCGTTGTCTATTCAGGTATTCCACAGATGCGGGGTACATCAAGTTGATTTTGGGGATTTAATCCTCTGCTCCTGAGGCCACTGGATAAATTTCTCTTACTCTTCTTTGTTTGCACAGCTCCTGGGGTTCAGCTTTAGATTTGACCCCGCTATTCCATGTAGGTCGCCTGAGGGTATCTGTTCTTTGGTCAGACAGGATGGAGTTAAAGGAGCAGCTTATTCGGGGATTTTGGCTCACTCAGGCTGGGGGGAGGGAGGGGTATGGAGTGAGGGGCGACCCTGCAGTGGCAGAGCCTGGAGTGACGTTGAAACAACTTGAGGTGCCCCATGTGTTCTTCTGGGGAAGTCCCTGAATCATGGGACCCTGGCAGTGGTAGGCTGCACAGGCTCCTGGCAGGGGAGACGTGGATAGTGACCTGTGCTTGCACACAGGCTTCTTGGTGGCTGCAGCAGCAGCCTTAGTGTCTCATGCTCGTCTCTGGGGTTCACGCTGTTAGCCGCCACTTTCGCCCGTTTCTGGAGCTCCTTTAAGCGGCACTCTTAATCCTCTCTCCTCATGCACCAGGAAACAAAGAGGCAAGAAAAATTCTGTTGCCTCTTCGGCCATTTCAGACTTTTTCCTGGACTCCCTCCCAGTTAACTGTAGCTCACTAACCCCCTTCATGCTGTGTTCATGCAGCCAACCCCAGTCCTCTTCCTGGGATCTGATCTATGAACCTGGAGCCTCATCTCCCAGCCCCCATCCATCCCAGTAGGTGAGCAGACAAGCCTCTAGGGCTGGTGAGTGCTGGTCGGCACTTATCCTCCATGCAGGAACCTCTCTGCTTTGCCCTCTGAACCTCTGTTGTGTGCTCACCTCCATGGCTCTGAATCTTCCCCCCTCCACCGCCCACAGTCTCCACCCATGAAGGGGCTTCCTAGTGTGTGGAAACCTTTCCTCCTTCACAGCTCCCTCCCACTGCTTCGGGTCCCATCCCTATCTTTTTGTCTCTGTTTGTTCTTTTTTCTTTAGCCCTGCCCAGGTACGTGGGGAGTTTCTTGCCTTTTGGGAGGTTTAAGGTCTTCTGCCAGCATTCAGTAGGTGTTCTGTAGTTGTTCCACATGTAGATGTATTTCTGTGTGGGAAGGTGATCTCCATGTGTTGCTCTTCCACCATCTTGAAGCTTCTCCCTATTTAACTTTAGAATATCTCATCTCCCCTCAAAGCTCCGTAAACGTTAGTGGTCACTCCCCTTTCTCTCCTAGCAACGTCTGATGTTCTTTCTATGTATATGAATTTCCTTATCTGGACTTCTCAGATTTTTCATCCTTTTATACAGAATTTATGAGGTGTAAGGAAAACATTTGAACTCAAATCTATTTTATGCTAGGATGATTTTTTCCCCCTTTATATCATCTTGACACAATTTGGAGCAGTTGACTTAATACAAACAATAAAATAGACTTTGTGGCAGCTCTCTCCTAAAGTTCATCTAGGTAAGTGTATAAATGGAGGGTAGTTGACTAAGTGTCTAAATATTTTCGTGTTATAGATCATGTTACAACGTTACCTATCAAAGGGGATCTTGACACCCCTCTTCCTCTCTCCTTTATCAACAGTTTCTGGCCACAGTCACTTCCCTTTGTTTCTCCTTATGGTGTGGTACAATCTTCCCTTTGTAGTGTAGACCCATGGGGAAAAGTCTGTACCTGCCCTCGACATGGTCTCAGAGGTGCTTGGAGGGGGGCAGACAGGATTGAGTCATAGCTGGTACCTGCCCTTGACATGGGCTCAGAGACATTTGGTAGGAAATTCTGGAGTCCTAGGTGCTTTGAATGGTGCAGATGGGGTTGGGTTGTTACTGAGTAGATACAACCATTTGGTTCCTCTAAATTATTGCTTCTATAGTGAATGGCAAAGACAGAAAAGGCCAGAGAATAGTCCTCTAATGCATGGATCCCAGATGCTGTAACCTCTTGCTCAGCTCTGAGGGCAATGCAGCAAATAACCCAAGTCTAGGGCAGGCGTTTGGGAAAAAATCACCTTTCTAAGGGCCCCCAAAGTCCCTTAACTCAATCCGTATGTAAGTCTACCTTAATTTAAGCAATGCATTCATAAGAATTTCCTCCATCATTAAAATAATAAAGTGCATTCATGTTGTAATGAACACATTTTTCTCATGTTCTATTTCTTGAAAGAATGATGAAACACAAATTATGGAAAGTTGTTCCCATAGTTAAGGAAGCTTAAGATAACTAAACAATGCATTGAATTCAGGTAACTGTAAGTGATGAATTGGAATTTTATAAAGAACCAGGAAAAGTTAGTTTATTTTCTAATTATCTTTATAGTTAACAAAAAGAATATTAAAGAAAGAAAGGAAGAAAGAAAAGAAAACCAAAACTAAACCAATACAAACAAACCCCTCCTGATTTCTTGATTTTTAGAGTAAGTAGAAATCAATGAAGAGAAATGAGTGATAAATTCTTAAAATGAGATGTTAATATTACATTTACCTCCAGTATAGAAGGTGAGAGCGAGACACCTCTAACACATATGCCAACAGTGAAGCAGTTCAGATTTTTCTATTCCTACAGCAGTCCTGAGACAATGATATAATGAAAGTGTATTGACTTGAAAGAAGAAATTAATTAAAAATAGAAATGTTGCGGGCTTCCCTGGTGGCGCAGTGGTTGAGAGTCCTCCTGCCAATGCAGGGGACATGGGTTCGTGCCCCAGTCCGGGAAGATCCCACATGCCGCGGAGTGGTTGGGCCCATGAGCAATGGCCACTGAACCTGCACATCTGGAGCCTGTGCTCCACCATGGTAGAGGCCACAACAGTGAGAGGCTCGCGTACTGCAAAAAAAAAAAAAAAAAAAGAAATGTGTAAACGTGGAGTTTGAAGAATTCTCTTGGGTCACTCCCTTCCTGCAAAGTAAAGTTTCTTCAGGCTCTCTCTGAGTGAGACTCCCTCTCTGCCACTTAGTGTGACTGAAATGATTGTCCCAGCCAGCATTGTGGCTTGCCTTTTTTTTCACTACCTGTTCAGGTAATCAATCAGAGAACAATGTGAATGCTGTTGCCTCTGTCAATTAAATTAGGTCAAAAGTGTAACAGCAGTGGAAAAAAAAAAATCTGACAGTAAAGCAAAAACCCAAGACACTGGAGCACCTTATGGTATGAGCAAACAATTCACTACCCAATTTCTAGAGAGAAGAAGCTCACTAACTGTTAAATACTATTTTCCTTTGGGTAAAATTTTAATTAAAAAAGCAGCATGGATGCAGATTTCAGATCGTCACTATTCAAATAGCTGAGAAAGCTGTTTGAATTTTAAAACCTCATAGTATGTCATTTAAAAAATATTTTTTACATGTATTTAAATATGATTTGATCAATGCTTACAAGGTCACAGTAGAAACAGAAAAAATCAGAATAAAGTTGATCTTTGTATGTTACACTGTGGGGAGCTGTTAGAGGTTGGTTCACTTAGGTTTTAGTGAGAGTGGTTGTTTCCTGAGAAAATTAGATTGGTAAGTAAGTATTCTTAAAATTGCTGTAAATAACCCAGTCAAATGTCTTTTTTTCTTTGTAAATCAGTTATTGAATGAAAATAAATTGATAAGAAATCAAATAACCTCAAGGAGATCTTAGGAATGAACTATGTAAATGACTGATACTGTGGAAGAAGAAACAAAAACCAGAAAGAAAACAAAATAAATAGAAATTTTCTAAATGAACTGTTTCTTTATTGCAGAAATTATATGCTGTGGCATTATTTATAACGCTGGGAGTTTGAAAGTGGCTCTTGTTGAATGATAGGTAAGTTTCCAAGGAATTTTTTTAAAGCACCTTCAGTAGTTATAGTTGCATTTACAGAGCTCTACTTTGTTTTATTTTTATATAGTTCTTTTGAAAATAATATATCTAGAAATAAACCATAGGATCAGCCAACAAACATAGGCTTTATTCTTCACTTTCAAAAGATTTCACTATTATGCCCCAAGCCATACTTATCATTTTTAAAAAATGTAGTACATAAGCATTTAATTTAGTGTATATATTATAGAGCTTTCCTTGTTATTCCTTTGATATCATTGCTAACAAAAGCATTTTCCACAATGGAAACTGTAGGTAGTCAAAAATGTATTTATATGAATTATACACAAACATAAACTAGGCATACAGATTTATGTTTCGTGTGACCCTTTTAACTCTCCATGCTCGCTGCTAAGTTGTATATTTTTCCATGGGAGCATGTAAATCAGAAAATGACTAACATTGAAAACCCAGTTAAGTCTCAAAAATAGGCATTAGTTCTCAGACATGACTCTCCTTTTGGGAAATCAAAGTTTTTATTGCTAGATAAATTAATGTTTCAAACGTATGAATACAGATGCTGTTTGCAAATTTGTCACAATCTGTCTTCCAGCAGAAGAATTTATACTGTATACAGTAATGGAAAACAGAAAACTGCATATTTTACTAAATTGCAGCTGTGTGTGGAAGATTTACGTGATTATTTTTTGTCAGTGAAACATGTCATGAAACACCCATGTAGTTCACTGGAGTATTGTAAATGAACCATGTATATTTATTTTAAAACTTATTCTACATTTATTTCACAAAATATATAATGCCCTTACATTAAAAAGAACAAGTGTATTAAATCTGTTCAGAGTAATTTCATTACTTCAAAAGCCAGTTTATATTTTAAACATTGAACAGGATTTTAACTTTCAACCTTAGGAGAGTAACCCATATGTTTTTCCATCCAAAAATTTTCTTAGATCTTGAAAAGATGTCAGCACTCAACAAAATGAATTGTAAATGTATAAAATATGTCATGAATTTGATTTTTATTGGTAAATAAACCTGAGCATTGTAGGACCAAAGGCAAGCATTATATAAAGAATTACTTAATTGCCCATGTCATTGTGCATGTACATGTAAAACCCACAAAGTCATTTTTACATAAAATGGTTACATCCTGTGTTATTATTGTGTGGGAAATGCTTAATATTATAAGGTATGTCTCAAGGTGCTAGGATAACAGAAAAAATCTGCTTTGGGGTTATATTCCAAACTAGAGGAGAACATTAGTCTCTTTCCAAAGAAGTTTGGAAATTAGCCCTTCTCCAGTCTCCCATAATATTTACCTGTAGATGAAATTGATGACACTAGACCATCAACTTAACAATGACATAATGTCCAACAGTCATGGAGCATTCTGACTGGAGAGACAATAACTAAGTCTTTTCTAGAGTTAAAAAAAAAAAGATGTCAGTCAGAATTTATACTTTAAATAAATTAAAGTTAAGCTTTCAAAAATTAATTATTAATTCAAAGTTTGAGAGGAGAATTTCTATAAAAGCTAGAAGAATAAAATAGGCCATAAATATTTCTTGCTCCAACATCTAATAGAAATTAAAAATAGCACTAATGGAAAAAGAAAAAGGAGAAGCAACATCCAAGAGAGGAATGCGGCAACATCATGACATAACATTTCAAGGACAACAGCAAGAGAAAACAGAATATTCTAGTTTCCAGAGACAAGGCTCAGTTCCCAACCCAAACTCCACTCTCCAGAACAGAGAATACAGAGTCAACAAAATCCTGAAAGCTTTCATTAGGCCCCTAATATGCAAAATGATGAGCCATCAATATTCTTTATTGTTTTCTCTCTGTAACCTTGGGGCAGAAGGGAAGGACCAGATTGGAGAAGAGACTGATAAAATAGGGATGTGACAACCTAAATTTACTTTCACTGATGGAAGCATCGGATACAGAGTATCACAATGAAGGGAAACAATTCATAATTCTATGAAATTGTATCTTTTGTCTTATAAATATGAGATACAGGTCATACTAGAAGAATACACCAAATGAGACATTTAACATAATATCAGAAAAGAAAGAAGAACCTTAGGCCTCCAAGAAAGTTTCAATTCGGGCTGTAGAAAAGTGACATAGGTAGATAAATTGGTCTCAGAAAGATTTAAGGGAACCAAATAGATTCTGGTTGATGTATCTTCTCAGTTTAACCACAAGCAAGATACAGGATATGACATGACAATTATATAAATCAAGCAAACTAAAAGACCAAGCAAATGTAGCAAGAATAAGATGAATTTCGAGAAAAGAGGGGAGGGAAAAGGAGGAGAAAGAAAGAGAAAGAAGAAAAGGATGGAGGAAAATACGTAACATAAAAAAATTTGCAAAATAACTAATTTTAAAAGAAAATATAACCCAAAGTAAGAAGAAATATTTTGATGAGTGTTTTGTAATATAATTGGAAACATTAAGATAATTCAATATAACAATAACTTAAAAAACACATTAGAAACAAACCGAAAAACTGGAATAAAAGGGAAGATTGTGAAGCAAAATAAACAAAAGGAAATTGATATCAGCATAATAAAATTAACATATACATCAGAAAAATCTAGAGGAACTACAATTCAAATTACTGACATAAAATGTTTGTGGTAATAAAAGGGAATACCCCTGAATATTTTTGAGAAATTAATGTAATGAGGAGACATATAGATATGAGGTATAAATAGAGATAAATTTTGGAGAATGAAACAAAAGTTGTTCAAAATTCAAATAGAAGAACATTTAGCTGCAATGTAAAAAGTTGGTATAGTATGAATAGTAGTGTGAAAGAACAACAGTAGTCACAAGCAGGTGAGGGGGAAGCACAGAAACTACTGGTTTAGCCACAATAATTAAGGGTTATTTTACAACTTTCTTGAAATGTTCTGATAATGAGAAAAAAAAAATTTTTAAAAGCTCATGGAGAATGGAGAAGCAGTGTTCGAAAATACCAAATCCCTTTGTGAGTAAAATAACTGTGACAATTGTGGTTTCAGGACACACTGTGAATGTTTAAACCTTGTCAGTAAATAATAAAATCATATGTAACCAAAAATGTGTGGGTCAGTAGGTGGAAGATGTGAAGAATTCTAATATTCTCCTCTTTCCTAACATAAATCTACCAATATTATCTAAAATTGAAATCATTTGTAAAAAACTCCTTCAACTTCTGAACATTTTTTTGCAATTTCTTTTCCTATCTATCCTTGTAAATTTTTGGAAATATTTCTTATATACAGAAACTTTTTTTTTAATTTTGGGAATTTATTCAATTTAATTCACCTTTTTTGACTTTGATAAAGCAGAAAAATATTACATTTAAATATTTTATTAAAATATTTACCCACTTTCTAGTATTATTTTGTTCCTTCTTTCTTTCTTTTTCTTTCTCTCTCTTTCTTTCTTTTTCTTTCTCTCTTTCTTATTTTTAAAATATGTTAGCATACTTATTTATTCCAATGGTTCTCAAACATTTTGTTCTCAGGAACTCTTTCCACTAAAAAATTATTGAGAACACCAAAAATATTTTATTTATGTGGCTTTTATCTATAGTTATTTATCATATTGGAAAACAAACCTGAGCATTCAAAAATATATATTTTTAATATATGTAATCTATTTAACCTATGTAAAATTAAAACCTCAAATGTTAACAAATTTTTTATGAAAAATAACTATATTTTCCAAAACAAAAAATATTTAGTAAGAAGAGTGGCATTTTCTTATATTTTTATAATTCTCCATAATGTCTGATTAAAAAAAAAAAAGCTTCTGCAAAGAATTTTTTGCAATCTTTGTGTGTATCTGAAGTAGATAAAGAAACTCCAACCTCATAGAGATATGTAGTTGGAAAAATGAGAAAAATAATTACATCTGATACTACACTAAAACTCAACAAGAGGAAGTTTCTCAAAGACTAGTTGCAATGTGAAATCATATCAATGAAATTTTCATAATCTGTCACATTAAAATCCACTTGTCTGTCTTATACTTTGAATAACTCTAAAATGCAAAATTTTATAATACAATGTGTTGATCATTTTGAAAATATTATTAAGTTATATAGTTCCTAATATTAACATTTTCCTACACAAAATAAAAATAAATCACATTAATTTTGCTTTCATCCTCATCAGATATATCTACAAGGACAAGGATGCTGTAAGTTTCACAGAGGCAGATTTCCACATATTTTGTCTGTCACTCATTCTTTTAGATTAAGAAAAAAAAATTCCATGGAAAATGGGGCTAGTGTAGTGCACAACTCATATAAGTACACAAAAACTTTACTTCGAGGTAATGAGGATATTCAATATGCTCCCTTTTCAAGAACATTTTTTAAGTGAAGCTGGATTTGTTTTTAACTGCTAGTGCATTGTGGTGAAGAATACAATGACTGTAAATGCTGTTTGGCGACACTGCCCTAATTTGTGAAAAGGAGGAAACAGTTTCATTGATTCCTGTTTTAGCATCATCAGTTCAAAGACCATACAGTAAAAAAGGCACATATTGTCTCAGTGTTATAATAAAATGTTTTGGGGTTTTTTATTCCATAAAATGATCCCTGAAGATACACACGGCATTGCAAAGTAAACTTTAAGAACTACTAATCTATTTTATTTATCCATCCATCAATTTATTAGGCATTAAGACATATCTGTCTTATATCTTAATTTTAAAATGGTTTAAATATTTAATAATGGTTAAAAATTTAATAATGGTTATTTCTGTTTGGTGGGATCGGGGGTGTCCTTTATTTTCTTCTTTGTACTTTGCTATACTACTTGAATTATATACAATAAGTAACATTTTTTAAAAAAGATGATCTCATGTTCTTAAAAGCAAGGAGAAATTGTGAGAGATTCATTGCTTACAAATTTATTTAAATGAGGGAAACAATAAAAACAAAGATATAATAAGAAAGGTGAGGCAGGAGGAAATGATTATTCTAGAAAACACAATACTAAACGGGACAAGGGCAATATGAATATGCAGAAGAGATACCAAACCAGAGAGAAAGTAAAGGACTGTCCTGCACAAACTGGGACTGGTCCCTGCTCTCTTATGGAAGGAACTAGAATCTGCTATCAGAACCACCTGTGTATCACCTACAATTTGGTACACAGGAATCAGCATACATTTCTCCTTGCAGAATATGTGTTCCGTCATTTTAAACAAAGGTTTTTATCCCCTTCACAAAGATTCTGGCAAAACAACAACAACAACAACAAAACTTTCTAAATGTCAAATATTGGTGCACACAGTGAGCAAAATCAAGGTAAGTCTTTCTTTCACACAAGTACCCACACAGACCATACAGAATTATGTTTAAATTAGGCTATTTGTTAGGATATAAAACATACAGCACAAAGATCAGCATTAAATTCCTTATTCTGGGCCTAAAAATGTCTTGTTACTTTACTGACAGAAAATTAAATAGAAAAAGTGCAGCATTCATTTTATTTATACCAAACAAAAAAGTACTGTTGCAAATGGTTTTGAGTTGTCCCTTACACATAGCCAGACACAATTTACAAACTGAGTAGACTATTTCTACACTTTATTTCAACAACTGTATCTTCTAGATTACTTACAGCACTCTTGTTTTCTAGTGTCATCTTTTTAGTAACAAAGATTAAAATTGGAAGCCAACATTTTTCAACTCTGAAGTACTGGATCCAATTACTCACAGCAACTAAAAGCGGAGTTTATTTTAATAGGATTTGCAGTAAAACAAGGAATATAAAAATCAGATGCATAGGCGAAGACTTTTTCATCTTTAATCATTAAGCTACCAGTACAAATTGAGCCCTGAAGTTCTTTCATTCCCAAAGGAGATCAGAGATTTAAAGAACTCAGGGAGATTAAACATTTGTGTTTGACTGAACATGCTAAGTGTTTTTGTGCTTGCTATCATTAAGATAGTATTTTCAATATTTTAGTTGCATATACCATATTTTTTCCTTCTTTCTTAAATGATGGCTTGTAACTCCTTCTAGGAAGTAGCATTAAGAGCTGGTACAATTAATATTTTATTATTAACCCTCCCAAATACTGCTTATATATAAAGTTTTGTTTTGTTTTTGTTTTTATTCAGGACATTCTTCTTCCTTAGACATTTCTGAGTATCTAATTGTCCTCTTTAACTTTGATCTTAAATTAAAGAAGGAAAGTTAACAATGGTAGAATAACCTCTCATAAAGCTATGGCTTCTGAGGATAAGTTATAGTGTGTGACTATATAAGAATTGAACAACCAACTTGTACAAAGATTCAAAGTTTGTATGATAAAATATTAGCTTTTAAAAGCTTTTGTATCAGTAAATACATAATTAATTATCCATTTCTTTTATTTCCAATATAGGATACTATGTATAAATAAAATATTTCCATGGAGGAGGCTTAGTAAGCTAGATGTAGGCAAATATGATCATTCCTTTAAAAATATATATTGAATGCTTTCTTTGTGTCCAGTACTATTTCAGCTACTGAATTACAAAATACAAGCTAACTGCATGTCAATAACAATGTTTATAAAACATAATATGTATAGTGACAGTTAAAACTGAGGAAGAAGACAAAGGTTATATGAAGAACAGGCTACTTACCTAAAATGCAGAAGAAATGTGTTGACAAAGGAGGGTTAAAGGCCAGCCTGTTTTAGCTAAAAATAGCCATGTGCTGAGCACATTGCTGGGTGCATTCGAAATTTTTTCTCATTTATTTTTTCAGTTCAATATATGAGATAGTGTATCAGTTATTGTGTTCTTCTGCAAGTAACAGAAAACACTAAGTCAATTGGTTTAAATATTAAATAAATTTAATATCTCACCATAATTGGAATTTCAGAGATAAGGCGGACTTTGGGTGCAGTTCTGTCTGGGGCTTACTTATATCATCAAAAAATCACAATCTTTCTGCCCCTCTGCTCTGCTTTGTTAACCCTTCATCTTACTTCAGTCTAGTTTCTTTTATGGTAGAAGGTGATCACCAATGGAAATTGAAGGCAAATGGCTCCATGTAGGAAGGAAAGGAGGAAGTCAAGTGTATATGGTTGATCCTTGAACAATATGGGTTCGAACTGCACAGGTTCACTTATACATGGATTTTTTCAATAGTAAATACTGCAGTACTACACGGCACATTGTTGTTTGAACTGCCGATATGGAACCGTGGATATGAAGGAACTGCAGTATATGGAGGGCTGATTATAAGTTACATGTGGATTTTCCACTGCTTGTAGGATCTGTGCCTCTGCTCAAGGGTCAATGAAGTATAATGCTTTCCTTCAGTATGATTTGGTCTGCTTAGGCTATAGGCTCACTATGGATGAATAACAGGGCCTAGAGAAATACCATAGCTTGATTTAGAATAACCAGTTTTAATACCAGGGGTTGGGAGTGGGCTTACTTTTCTCTGATTTGGGGAGTGAGTGGATTCTTGCATAAAAATGGAAACAAAGAATGTGGTCAAAGTCATGGATGGAGGTTGACCAGGAGCTTATACAAGGAAGAAAGACACTTTGACCGGTGTTACCATTTTACAACAATGTGAGATGGACCATAAAACTGTTAAGTAACTGGCAAAGGGATACATAGCTAAGAAAAGGAAGGCTTGGGTTTCTAATCCAGGTGGTCCTGTTTCAGAGCCTATTACCTCGAGCAGCATGACAATTGCTAGAGGACAGCCATTAAGTCATGATCTTATCCTCAGATGGCTCTGGATACCAAGACTATGGCAACCAGAACCAAGGGATCTTAATTTCTCAAGAGAGGAACAGAATTCTTTGGGTGCAGAAAAGTCTGGTTTGCTCTGATTACCACATCACACCACACTAAAATGATTAAATCTGTTTTTTATTTTATGCTGTCAAGTGTGGTGATTTCAAATCTCCACCTACAAGTTGATACCTAGCTTTTTCTTTACAATGAAGTATTTCAGTATACAGCAAAATATATATAGAACGCCCAGCTTTTATTTTTACTTGTAAACATGCAATTATTTTTGGTTTGCTTCTAATCTTTTAAAAATATTAGGAATTTAATGAGAAGTTTTACTTATCCCAAATCAATTTCATTCATCTTTCTCCATCTCTAAATATAACCACTTCCCTAAGTTTGATATTAATCACTTTTTTTGGATATTACATATTTTACCATGCATGTAAGCATTTATAAATAATAATTGTTATTATTTTGTATTCTCTAAAGTCTTATATTTTTCTATATGTTTCTATTTCCCTCATCATTATGCTTTTGACATTTGCCCATGTTAGTATATGTAAACTTTACTTATTTTGATGGCTCTATGGTATTAGGCTTTTTGAATATTTTTAGTATAGTTTTAAATTTTCCTTCTGGTAAACATTCCTCCACCTTCTCTTACCATCACTTGATATTTTCACAAATTTTAAAAATTTGTCAAACTTAAAAATATAAAATAGTATTTCATAAAGTATTTCATAAATAAAATAGTATTTCATAAAAGTTTAACTTTCAATTCCCTAAATACTATTGCGTTTAGGAAACATTGTATATTTATTGGCCTTTGTGGTTTCTATTTTTTATTCATCTTTTTCACTCCTGATTTATATGTATTTATTGTATGGTTATATGGTTTCTTACTGATTTTTAGAAGTTCTTTATTTATCATGGTTATTAATCCTTTACAAATATTTTTGTACAGCTTTTACAAAAAAAAAAAAAAAAACTTTAACTTTGTTCGTGTTGAAAGACAGCTAGTCATCTGGCAATGCCCAAGTTATTCTATCCAACCAGAAAAACAAATGAATAAGCAATCAATCTATCAATAAATACATAAAAGAATCATGAATCCTTTACTGGAAAAATGAAGGCTGTTTGTATCTCATATTCATCTAACACATGCACTTATTAAATCTAATACTAAAAATCACAAACTAGGGGGTGCTCACTTTGAAACAGGGGGTAGCAGTCCATTTATTCAGGGTGCTTTATCCACACATTCCTAACTTTCCCAAAATTCCTCCTTAACAGCACAGTCAAACTTTTAGAAATAACTCAGAAATAACACCACTAAATGCAAATAACTCAAATCAATTATGTGACTAGGGACAAGTTACACAACTCTCATTAACATTTTCTTATCCTTGCTGGAGTTACAATTTTAGCCTATGTATTGGTAGTGCTATTTTAGGTTCAAATAATGTATGCATATCGAAAATCTTCGAAAAAAAGAAAGGCACAAAAAAATGGCAAACATCTTCACCATCATTAGTATCATTATTATTATTAGCCTTCTCCATATTATTATCCCTCTTCATCTCTATCACCTAAGAGCAGTTAAAATGTGGAATCTCAATCATGAGCACATAACCCAAGGTGAGCTGAACAAAGTACATACCCAGGACTTTTCCTCAAACTATCAAAAAAGAGATGTTTCTTTTTTCTGGGGATACTAGTTGGAACAAAAACATAAATTTAGATCTGCAGGTGGCCATATTAGCCACTGCAACAAGAGAGCTTGCTTAAGAATAAAGCTATCACAGCAGAAAACAGAGAAAACAGAGGTAGATAGAGAGAAAGAGAGAGAGAGAGAGCATCACAGATCCTGGAAGACATACTTGAAGTGCTTTTTGAAGCCAGATCTTTTTGAACATCTAGGTATATTAATAAATCAATAAATTTACTTTAGTTGCTGCTATTTAACTAAAGTTGAATTTTTTAAAAAAAATTACTTTCCCATGAAAGGTGAGTTAAAGGTCAGATTCCTTTATAAAATCTTCTTAAGAATAAATATCCTCATTCCTAGAAGGAGACCTTTAAGCTCCCTAGAAGTTATGATGATTTAGTCAGCTATTTTCACACAGATTTAGAAGCTACCACCTACTCTCCCATCTTCTAAAGTGACACAAAATTAGGGCATGGCTTTGAGAATCTTATTCTTGTATATTACTGGAAAAAGAATGTTAGTAAAAGATTGTATTTTTTGAGAAACATATACTCTAGTTAGAGGAATAAGCTTATTATTTATTCTGGTGTAAACATATTGGTTATATCTGGAGACAGAGAAATGGAGGATCACTGCAGATGGAAGGCCATAGAAAACCCTTCTGTGTCCTTGATATGTTTAATTCTTCAGTGATTGTGTTTGAGTATGTTGACTATCTAGGAAGTATGCATATCAGCTCTTTGGGCATTTAGCAGAAGGTTAAAATAATATGTCTACATCTGGTTTGGTGTTTGACAATGTCTGGAGAAGACATTCTCTTGTTCAATGATCCTTACATCCAGAAGTTGTGGGTAGGGCCTGCTTAGAACATATGGGAACTGAGTCTACTCTTGGTAGACGTTTGTCCTAATCTCACAATGACTATCTCAGCATCTGAGTTTATCTTAGGAAGGAGAAAAGGAGCAAGGGAAGTACAGCAGGGAAGAAACATGATGATGTCATTGATCAAGACATGGGCGAGTAATGTGGATACAGATCAACACAAGAAGTTCAAAGTTTCGCAAGTAATTTTAGAGGGCTTTGGGAAATTGGTTAGGAACTTTTTTTGTAGACTCTTGGAGAGGAGTATGCTGACAAGTGTGTATCCCACTCTCACATCTCTTTTAACATTTATTTATTTTTACAATATTAAGAATTTTCTAAAACTTTTCATTTTACCTTGTACAGGGACACTGTTAATCTCTGCACCCACTCAAGTTTTAGTTTGTCCTGAAGAACTGGTGTCTCTATTCCTCATTTCATAGATAATGAGACTGAAATTTGCTGAAATCTGGTAAATTCTGAAATTTCAAATAGCTAGTAAGGATAATACAAACACACGAGAATACATACCTCAAAATACCTTGCAAAATTGTAAAAATCATGGGTCAACTGCTAGTCTGTCCTTAGAAAAAGCAAGGAAAATATTCCCCAGCCACTTGAACTCTTAGTTCAAATTTTCATTCTAGAATTTCTTTTGTATTAGTTCCATATTGCTTAAATATGGTTCAAGTCATGGGTCATATAGGTCTCTGATCTATTATCCTAAGATAGAAATAATTTTGAGGAGGAAAGTTAGAAAACTCAACAATTTCTACACAGGAATCATAGTGGATCTAGATCTAATATGACGCAAATTGAGTAATTTGAAATCATCAGTGTTATCTTATGTTTAAAAACTGGTTTAGATCAATCTTCTGTATCTGGGGGTAAAAGATCCCAACTCCTATGATTATATATGTGAACAACCAAACTGAGGTAATAGGAACCATAATAATACTGCACAGTTAGCATTCATCTGGCATTTTGCCCTAATGTATAACAATGTGTCCTTGCCTACAATACTCTAAAAAAAATAATCTGTCAGGCAAAAGGAAAAGATTAATTAAATCAAAAATCAGTTACAATTGTTATTTAGAATTAAGATTAAAAGTAGTAATTTTAGGGATATCTTCAACATTCTACATGAAAGATCCAAGACCAGTGAGTAGAGGACACGTGAAAGATTATTTTAAACACAGGTGTTTTCTTTAACATTTAAAATTGTCCAGTAATGACATGAACAAAAAGCACATGAAAAGATTCTCAACATCACCAATTATTAGAGAAATGCAAATCAAAACTACAATGTAGTATCACCTCACACAGGTCAGAAGAGCCATCATCAAAATGTCTACAAACAATAAATGATGGTGAGGGTGTGGAGAAAAGGGAACCCTCCTACACTGTTGGTGGGAATACAAATTGGTGCAACCACTATGGAGAACAGTACGGAGATTCCTTCAAAAGCTAAAAATAGAACTACCATATAATCCAGCAATCCCACTCCAGAGCATATATCCAGAGAAAACCATTTTCTAAAAGGATACATGCACACCAATGTTCAGTGCAGCACTATTTACAATAGCCAAGACATGGAAGCAACCTAACTGTCCATCAACAGAGGAATAGATAAAGAAGATGTGGTACATATATACAGTGGGATACTACTCAGCCATAAAAAAGAATGAAATAATGCCATTTGCAGCAACATGGATGGACCTAGAAGTTATTCATCATACTAAGTGAAATCAGACAGAGAAAGGCAAAGGTCATATGATATCACTCATATGTGGAGTCTAATCTTAAAAAATAAAGATACAAATGAACTTATTAACAAAACAGAAACAGACTTACAGATATTGAGAACAAGCTTATGGTTACCAAAGGGGAAACGTGAAGGAGGGGAGATAAATCAGGAGCTTGGGATGAATACACACACAATACTACGTAGTATGTATAAGATAGATACCCAACAAGGATCTACTGTATAGCACAGGGAACTCTACTCAATATTCTGTAATAACCTATATGAGAAAAGAATCCAAAAAATAATGAATATATGTATATGTATAACTGAATCACTTTGCTGTACATCTGTAACTAACACACATTGTAAATCAACTGTGCTCCAATGAAATTAAATTTTTAAAATATTGTCCAGTTATATAAGAAATTGCTTTGCCATCTCTGAATTTCAGAATGTTGGAAATAAGATTTTTACCTTAAATGGGAGATTGCATAAAATGTCTCCAAGATCTTTAACAATTCAAGATTATTTTGGCATGTTCATTTATTTTTTTTTCTCAGAAAGAGTGCGACCTATATAAGTAATTTTTGTAATTTTGTAACCAAGTATAGGTGCAACTGAAACCACCTTTCTATGCTGAAAGCTCATTCCAGAAAATAACAGTTTCCAGAATAAATGGAACTAAATATTCTAGTTGACTGGAAGAGCTGGTGGTCATTCAATGAGTGAAACTTAATCAGTATAAGGTTATTAAACTCAATATCTGATTCTAAGTAAAATGAGAAGTACATTAAGAAAACTCTTTTGTTAGGAATATTGAGCTTTCAAATTTTCTTAAGACTTTTTTTTTGTTTGCTTTTGACTATGAGATAATTTTCAGAAACAATGGCAAAGCCAATCACTCACTTTGATAGTTTGCATAGTATTATCATTAGGGAAAGATCAAGACTAATTACTAAAATATATTGGAATAAGGTTTAAATCCTGAATAGTTTTATTCATCATAAGTTATGCACATATTTATTCTTTACAATGTTTCATAAATAATTTAACATTTAAACCACTTGCTTTGGGAATTCTTTGGGAATTCAGCTTGACATTTCATTCAGTAACAATCTTGGCCAATGTTTCTAATTACATTTTTCAAAATTCTTGCTTGTTCTGTTTTCTACTTCTAAAATTATTTCTGAAATTTAATTGACATCTTAATGAATACATTTTTATACCCTTTGAACATAAGCCCATTATAGAAGCTTTCCTTAAAATATTGAGGCACAAAAAATGATTATAATTTTTAAAATTTGAGGGAATAATAGTAACTTTCTCATAGAATAATACTATTTAGAATTTACTCATGTGACTTTCTGTTTAAGAGAGGAAAACATTGCAAAGTATCACTAAAATGTTGCTTTCTGAAAATAAAAAATTTGAAAATTAATTGAAAGATAATGCTACAGAGATACATGATCAAATATATTAAAATCTTTAAAAATGATTATCTACTTCACAGGAAATATATAAGATTAGAGCTAAGAGTCCTAATAGTTGCAATTTATAATTACAACTCTGGTTTCCACATTAGTTTGAGCAGAAAACCATTTGAAATTATTATTCATCAGTTGATGGTTCATATTTGTCTTTTATACCTGATGGGAATATAGTACAAAAAATTATTTCTTGTAAGAGATATATCATAGAAACACATGTTATTAGTAGCCAAGTAAACAGTAGTTAAGCTAGAAAATTCTGTTTAGATATTTTCTTATAGCCTAATTCAAATTACCTAACTAAATAACAACAGGCTGTTTTAATACTTACAATTGCCAATTCCATTCCTTGTACACCCATACATACACATGTGCAGACACACACACACATTTTAAGATCATTTGAGTGTTTCCACAGATGAAGCTAATATTTTAGGTAGCCTGGGGATCTGAAACCTTTTCTTCTGACATAACACATATAGAAATTGGTTGATTTTTTTGTTTTTTGTTTTGGTTCCATAACAAACTGTCCAGGAAGAGACATTGGTAGTTACACTGTAATAATTGCTTTGTTTTGTAGAGAACCTTACAGTTTTCAAAGACTTATCATGTTATCAAAAAATAGTACATCCATGAACTCATGGACTTGGGTAAAAATTTGTTTACAGGATTCTTTCTTTTTCATTCTTTCATTTCATTCTTTCTGCATCTTTAAGTAGCATTCATTCTTTTTTATTTGTCTCATGTATGAATTTGAGCAATGAACATTTAGTAGCTAACAAGTTTGGGGAGACAAAAATAAATAAGAAAATATGTGTTCACTTGAGAAACTTGTAATCTAGTATAGGGTACAGTTAAAAAAATAAGTGAAATAAGAGAAAGCAAAAAATATACATTGGAAACCCAGAGCCTGGACTCTTCATTTGTCATTGAACGCCCAGGAAGGGCTTCACAGAATTTATATTTAGGGTGCATTTTAAAAAATGGGTAGTTGTTGTCCAGGCAGATGAAGATAGATTAGAACAGTAATTCACAATAAGCTTCAAATCCAACATTTCAAAAGATATTTGGCATTGTCTGGGGACATTATTGATTGCCAAGAGTGAATGGTTGTGTGTGCTACTCTCACCTACTGGGTAGAGGCCAGGGATGCTGCTAAACATCCTACCACCCTAAAAGCAGATCCACCTATCCCCCCCACAATAAAAACAATTACCTGTTCCAAAATGTCAATAGTGCCAAGGTTAAGAGTCTATGGGTTAGAGGCATTATAAGCAAAAGGAATAAATACATGGAGGAAAACATTCTACTGACTTATGAAAATATAAACTGCTAGATGGGCATAGAGGGACTGGGCACAAAAGGAACAAGAGTGCCCACTGAATTAAGGAGAGGACAGCAGAGATTTTAATAGACGCATCTTTGTTTCTGTACAGTACGGCCCTTTTTGTAAAGTAGTAGAATGTTAAAATAAGAATGGGTCTTTAAGTCCCCTAAAGAAACAAAAATTAACAGATATAATAGGTAGCTCAGTAAAATGATATCATGATCTTAAAATATAAAGAAACTAAATGAGGAGTATACTAATAATATGTAGTCTATTATTTTTGGTCAAAAGTCAATAGAGGTGTGTGTGTGTGTGTGTGTGTTTGTGTGCACTTATTCAAATTTTATTTTATTTTATCAGAAATAGATCATTGGCTCCCACATCACATGATAGCATCTACTCCTGCTTCACAATATGCAATCTTAGAAGAAGTTGATCTGATGGACTGCTTATTAGGCCCCAGATAAAGAGGTGGAAGGAAAAGCACTTCTCTTTTAGCCTATAAAATTTTTTTAAAAAGTGATTCTATATGTGACACATGTACTTAAAAGACTACTAGTTATCTTCAATGGTGCTATATTTTAAGTTAGTGTCTTACACAGTGCCTGATAAATACTTACTGAATGACTGTATAAATAAATAATCAGTAAAAAAATAGAAAGGAGAGGAAAGGAAATTTAAGGAAAAGAGGAAGAAAAGAAGGAAGGAATGAGGGAAGGAAGGGAGGGAGGAAGGAAATGGAGAAGTTATATCTGTTAAAAGCTCAGAATTAAGCTCAATGAGGGCAAGCTGTTCAGTCCTTTGAGCAGTGCTGAATTCCCAGTAACTAGAAGTATGTCTGATACATGTTAGTGTTCAATAAATATTCATTAATTGAATGAATAACCCAGCCTTAGCCAGCTTCCCATAATTTAGTGAGCATACAAAAAATTTGTCAGGGGTAGGAAGGGGCAACAAAATAATCAGTAATTACATCGCTGATGACTGCCTATTTGGGTAACAAATGTATTAACTATACAATAAGTTACATTATGTTGAAGTGATTCAAAAAGAATACAAAGATAACAATTTAGTCATGCTTGGATCTTCGGGAATAGATTACCTCAGCTAAACTATGACTGTGGTTTTCAGGATCATGAGTGTGTGTGTGTGTGTGTGTGTGTGTGTGTGTGTTGGGAGAAGGGAGGGGAAGAGAGAAAGAGAGAGATATAAAGACATGTTCTGATAAGAGGAATAGAGAAAAAAAAGAAGATATAAAAACAATAGGGGGCCTCCCTGGTGGCGCAGTGGTTGAGAGTCCGCCTGCCGATGCAGGGGATACGGGTTCGTGCCCCAGTCTGGGAGGATCCCATATGCCGCGGAGCGGCTGGGCCCGTGAGCCATGGCCGCTGGGCCTGCGCATCCGGAGCCTGTGCTCCGCAACGGGAGAGGCCACAAGAGTGAGAGGCCCGCATACCGCAAAAAGAAAAAAAAAAAATTAATAAAAAAAAAAAAAACAATAGGAAATATCTTCTTTCTGCTAAGTACACTCTATAGGCATATTATTGTATATTGTATTAGGAATTTTCAAAATATATACATTGGGTATACATATTGAAGAGATCTTATCACAGCAATGCTATCATACTTTAACTTACTCTATTTAATTCCTCAGTCTTGTCTTAAAGAAAAACTTTCTAAGAAACTTTTCCTCTTATAACACTATTTGTAAACTTATCCTACTTTTTTATTGAAAAGTATGGTACACTTTGATACTTTATATAGCAAATTAAATATTTGATTTTTGTGTATTAATTTTGGCTTTTTATCAAAAAAGTGTGCATTTTTGGCTTGTTCCCAAAAACAAAACAAAGCAAACAAACAAACAAACAAAAAAACCAAAGAGCTATGTTCCAGGAGCCAGAACAACTAAGGTACTACATTTTGCCTGTTTTTTTTCTGGCATAAAGTTACAAACAGCAATCTACTTTGCAGATCAGGTATTTAACAATTCTTATAGAGTTTCCATTTAGAAATTCTAATTCTTAAGGTTTAAGGTGAAACTCTTGGCAGTGTGTCCCCTGAAAGGAGTATTAGAGAGAAGGTCAGAAGTGTGTCAGCAGAAACTTAACATGACTCTGTGACCTTTCTTTCTCCCTCAATGTCTTCATCTGCTGAATGGGTATAAAAATCTGTCTCTATTAACACAAAGACTGACTGGATTACTGGATTAAAAAATAACTTTTAAAAATAGATGTTTATATTTTGAATGCTTTAAAGTTAAGTTTATGAGCATACAGTTATACTGTATATTAAACCCATTTTCTGAGTTAGAGTTAATTTTCACTTTTCTGGGAAACAGCAGTTTATTTACCTGAACATGCTCTATACAATTTTGTGAATTTTGGATTGTTTAGCACTTTAAATGATTTTTTTAATTGGGAAGCTTTTTGTCTTTGGCTATAACTGCCCTTTCAGGTAGAATATTTAATATTATTATTATTTTATTATTATTATTATTATTTTTTGGTACACGGGCTTCTCAATGTGTGGCCTCTCCTGTTGTGGAGCACAGGCTCCAGATGCGCAGTCTCAGTGGCCATGGCTCACAGGCCCAGCCGCTCCGCAGAAGTGGGATCTTCCCGGACCGGGGCACGAACCCTTGTCCCCTGCATCGACAGGCGGACTCTCAACCACTGCGTCACCAGGGAAGCCCTCTTTAATATTATTAAAGGAATAATTCTGAAAGTTAGAAACTCATTTAGCAAAAAAGGAATATAAACTATTAATCTATTTTTTCAAAGCTCTTAAAATCTGAGAGATCACTCCTGGTAACATTTAGTATTTTTCTCATAGTTTGATATATCTGAATTATTCCAAGAGTAAATTATTAACATGAGACCTAATGTGAAATTCCATACTATTTAAAATTACTGGTCTGGGATGATAGTTTTATCTTGGTGTTCCTTTTTTTCCAACATGGAATTTGCTAATGGAGAAATAACAATTTGTTTACTATTTCCTTTTGTTTTAGTTGTCACTACAATATCTATTGTGAATAAGTGTTTAGGAGTAATTTTGCCTTTTAAGTATCAAAAACATTAACAAATTCTGTTTGATTCACTTACAAATTATATGAGAAGAGCCATGAAATTTTCCTAACCTTTTCTGTAGCTCAATAAATCACATACAGACAGGAAAGTTAAGCACCACTTCAGTGGAAAATCAGCAGACAGATGTAGCACATATTCCCCTCAAAATAATTCAGAACCTGTTTCAATTTATCAAATGCCTACTTTATCTGTCAAAACAATGTCCTTTCTCAAATAAAGGGCATTGTTTCTGTTGCAAGAAAAAGGTTCTGATGTATTGTTATCTGCAAATGGATGGCGGAATAATGGAACAACAGGCAGTGTTTCAAACTAAGAGATCAAAGGCCAGAATGCATTACAAATCTTGTTAAAATAAATGAGGGTAAGAGCATAATTCCAATAAAGATATTTATAGTCTTAAACTATCTCTCTCTCTTTTTAAAAGATATCTTTAAAAATGAACCTAAATCCCCTCATAAACACAAAAAGATTTTTGCTCCTTCTCTCAAAGAAGTTCAGCATTCAAAGAAATATAGATTTGTAGAATTCTCACGCAAGCTAGATATCCGGACCTTTTTTATGTGCTGACATTGTAGAATTTTACTGACACTGCTAAACTTTCTATTTGTTGCCTTTATCCTCACACATAGTATTTGAGGAGGAAAACACTTGTTCATAAAATATCCAAATCTAAAACACATTTTATTGTCAAAATGCTTAACTAAATAGATATTTATTTGGCAAAATTAAGCAAAAAAGACAATCTCTCTTATAGTAAGCAATGTTTCCTCTTAAATAATATCATTACTTGAATATCTAATATCTAATGTAAATCTTTTAACTCCATTATAAGATGTAATATTTCCTTCTTTAAGAGTATCAAGACAATTCTAATATAATTATGACAATACTGAGCATTAAAGTTGTGCTGTACATGTACACAGTCAGCTGTTATTTCCTAGCCATTGTCATGTGCAAACGTTTGCTTTAACCTAAACATGTCAGATATTTATAATGATTCCTGCAGCCTAGTTGATCTGGAGCTGAAATCTGACAATGCAGCCTGATGGATCTGTCTTCTGTGTGATTGCAGGTTGCTTTCCTTTACATTATTCTATCTCTTTGTTTTGTTTAGTTTTGCTTTTAAATGCAACCATGACCTTTGTCAGATGCCAGAGTACCTTTTTAAAACAAATCTGTAACTATCTTGTCTTGAAAAGAGGTTCTATATTCACTAATAAACTTTGGAACTGATGATTATAAAATACATTAATTCATGATCATCAAATGACAAAATAGGCATTTGTGACCATATATCCACACAATTCTATCACTGAATAGTTTTTAAAAACTACTGGAGAATTATTAAATTCTATTGAAAAAACGACTGGAGAGTTATTAAAGTATCAGTTATTTGAGAACTATCCCTGGAAATGAAAAGCCTTTTGTTTTACTTAATGTAATATGGATTGTGATGTTTACTGCCTGACACTAAGATTTGAAGATACTGTGATTAAGCATAGTTTTGTCATCTAAAACTTAGTTTTCTCACTTATACTGATAAATATTGGAATTAAATAATAAATATGTAAAACAAATGTGAATTAAGCAGGCAGGAAAAGACCAGCATTACATAAACATTATAACTTTTCTTACAAAATTGCTTCTGTACTCACCAAATAGAGGATTCCATGAACTCAATTTCTGCTCATATTTTTATATAGCCTATAAAAGGAAAGTATTAATTGGAGTCTCTTTGGAATATTCAGTTCAAAACTACAAGTTGGCCTGTAGAATTTGTTCCAAAGTGTTTCAATAGACAATATAATCACCAGTCTATTGGAGTTCAAATATCCTTTAATTTCCTGTTATATGCCATTGACTATGCTGGACATTAGAGACAGAGGAATGCTAAGACTTTATCCTGTGTTCAGGGAAGTCACAAGCCTATATTATAAGAACAGCTTAAACACTTCAATTATTTTGTTCACATTCTCTCTACCATCTCATACCCTCTAAATCATAGACTTAAATAATAACAATTGAAATTAAAAACCAGGCTTCAAATATTTTTAAATATAACTTGCTCAAAAATTATTTATTGTTCATCATATTACTTTATTCTGAAAATATATAAATATGCTATATATCCATAAACCCATTTATAGATCTATATATTCCAGGAATGTGTATCTGTGGATGTATACAGATATACACAAACCTATAGTCATCTGTTTATCCATCAGCCTATTCCATTTATCCATCCATCCAAATCAGAAATTAAGACTCTTAAAGCCTGAGTCAAACACATTTGAATTTCTGTCTTACTAGCTATAATGCTGAAGAAGTCAGTAAATCTCTCTATTCACTTTTGCTCATGACACTATTCTGTGACATGAGTCACTGAGGGGTTAGAGCAACAGGCCCTGCTTTCTGCTTCAGTAAGCCAAATTTAGGTGCAGAGAGATTGTTCATAGGAACATTATAAAATGTACTAATTTATTGCAATATGTGAAATTTCTCATCTTGGAGACCTGTGTACACAGATCATCACATGATGTTTTCAATCTCATTTGTTTCCTATTGTACAGTGAGTGTTAGAAAACTTTACACTTATGAGGGTGATTTTGGCCAAGGATATCCAAGATTATGCCTCTAGTTAACAGAATATGTTTGAAAGAAACACTGGGCTTTCTTATTCATTATCATAAACACTGAAGATCCAGGTCTTTTTTAATGCTTTACACAGTATCTATCTATATTTAATACATGTTATTTAATGAAGAAATACATGTGAGAGGAGAGAGCAGTTAATAAGACAGAACGTGGGTGAGTCTTGATCATGGTGAAGTTTCTGTCTTGAAGACCTCCCATAGTGCATGCTGACTTCTGTCTTAAAACTTTCCCAGACACTAGGGATGCCTAACAGCAGTACCAATATATCTAAGTACCTGAGTATGGGATATGAGGTAGAGCAAGAAAGGAGTCTCCAGTCTCCAAATACTTCTCCTTACAGTTTATCTTGATTCTATCCAAGGACTAGGAATAAGTTATATGTAAATATAAGTTAGAGCAAATGTGTTACTGCTTCAAATGATATAGTAATCCATTATAAACAGTAACATTTAGAGACACATAGGCAAATTAATCAGATTAAAAAAAATAAGTTAAAAATAAAATAAATTCCAGTAGAATTCTCTACCAATTCAAGGTTAGAAAAAAATTAGAGAAAAAATTAAATCCCCCCTACAGAAGACTAGCGCTGGAGGAGACCTTAAATAAAGTGCAACATAATGACACTGAAGAGAAAGATGAGGAGAAAATATCATTCAGAGGACAACGTTTGTCTAGGGAAATGTTTATGCATAATCTGTGTCTACAAACCAAAGAGACAATATTTAGGTTGAATCTGAACCTATGTAGTTTAAATAAACAGTGGTTTCCTTGGTTGATTGGATCATTTGGTTAATACAGAGAACCCAATGGAGGGAGAAAATTTAATCATAAAAGTTTGAAGTATTTTGCAGTGCAAATTATTCATTGCTTCTTCAAATTTCTCAGTTTTAATAATAGTTACTGTAGCAGTTTAAAATATTCTTTTATTTAAAAGAAGACATTTATTTACAAAAAATGAGTTATTTAAAACAATTAGTGTAGGATGGTGTTTAAACTGATACATTTTGTGATATGAACTGAACATGTATAATAGTATAAAGACTATTAAAGATATTGCCTATTTTTCCCAGTATTATACATCTTTTAAAAAGCCATCATCTTTTCGATCTCTTTATCACTTATCTTTGTTTTTAAATTTCTTCAAAAAAATGAAATATTATCAAATTTTAAAAGTCATAACCTTAAGAAATATTTCCTAATAAACTGTAGAAAAATATTATCTTATTAACTATAAGGGAATTTGATAGTAAATATGTTTAATATGAAAGCTTCTGATTAATATAAAGAAAACATTAACAGACTATAGCAACATTGATAATACAATGATTTAAAATGAAAAAAATGCCTCTATGAATATTAAGTCAATAACTTTCTTCTGAAATATAAAATGTTCATGGCACTGATAATTAGTGATTGCTTGCATGTAAATTACCATATTTTAAAAGAGATATCTTCAAGAACCATTTTAATCTTTGCTATATTTTCCATATAGTACTTTCAAATTCATATTTCACTGTTGACATATTTCAAATAAAGAAAATGGACTATTGTAATCCTTTGTATGGTGGTTTCATTCAATTAGCTCTATCTTTCTTTTTCTAAGCAAACAAGATGGCAATTTACTCAAAGTCAACTCGTAATAACATATATCAGCCAGAGTCAAAAAAACACAGTACTGCTCATGCTACACCTTTTAAAATCAAACAATTTTAAATAAAAGCAAACATGAACATAAATAACATTTCCCTTTGGGATTTGACTGTTGACAGAAAAATGATAAAAACATAAAAATGGTTTGAATTTGTAAGGAAGTTAAATAATTCAGGAAATGTTTTATTAACTGATAGTAGAGAGAACAGGATTTTGGTCTGTACATTATGCAGTAATGAAAGAATAAAATATATGATATGTGGCTTTTTTTTTTAAACTCTTCCTAACCGTATTAAAATTTCACAAGGTAGTTGAAAACCACATTCTTATCAAGCACTCACAAACATATAATTATGTTTAAGTATCTTTTTTTCTTAGATGCTAGTTGCAACATTTTCAAAGGTGAAAGAAAAAGCCTTGTGGTTTACATTTTCAACATATTATAACAGAAATTCAAAGGAAGCAGAATATGAAACCACAGATAGATACTTTTATCCCTTTTAATATTTTTTCTTTGCAATCTTGGACTGTTAGCTGCCTAAAAATATTACTCACATAATGAAAATAGAAGGTTATCACCTTTAAAATATTATTGTCAAAGCACTTGTTTTCCCTTAATTTAGACAAAATATAAAGGAAGATGTCATTTGCAAATGGAACATTTATAAAGGTTCATAATTGTATATTCATACTAAATTCATTAATTTAACAACAAAATTTCTTAATATTTAATGATTATTTGATATAATCATGTCCCAAATCATGTAGACTTAGCAAATGAATTAAAATTAAAAGTTATATTTGTTTCCCACCTACTTTCAAATAGTTTAAATTACATGTTTGTGTAGAAGTGTGGAATTATATATTCCTGGGCTTGGATTCTGGATCTTCTATTTACTAGTTATGTGACATTTGGCATTTTGCTTATTTTTTATTCCAAGTTTCTTTATTAAAAAAAGAACAGACATAATACAATGGTTATGGTAAGAATGAAATAGTGAAATGCATTTAGGAGATTTAGCATAAGAGAGGCTTGATTAGCTGGTCAGCCTTTATTACTCATTTCAGTTTTTCCTGCATACTTCACAGTTCCTATTCATGATGGCACTAAATGCCCAGTCTCTGAAAAAACTAAGTAAAACCAAAAAAAGTTAACTTTACAACAATTTAAGTAAAATATATATCTTTCCTTTAGTGACCTAGGTGTTTTCATTGAAAATATGATCTGAATTGTTCATATATTTATAGAACTTTTTTTTTTTTTTTTTTTTTTTTTTTGCAGTACGTGGGCCTCTCACTGTTGTGGCCTCTCCCGTTGTGGAGCACAGGCTCCGGACATGCAGACTCAGCGGCCATGGCTCACGGGCCCAGCTGCTCCGTGGCATGTGGGATCTTCCCGGACTGGGGCACGAACCCGTGTCCCTACATCGGCAGGCGGGCTCTCAACCACTGCACCACCAGGGACGCCCTATAGAACTTTCTTTTTAAACTTGCTAAACATTTGAAATAAAAAGTAGTAAAGCGGCTCCATTCTGAAGGGAAAGCTGTGAGGCCTCTTCACGCAGCTCCCAATGAGAAAGTGAAACTAGACTAAGTGCAAAGGATTAAAAGGACATCAGATAGTCCAGGAGTCTACGTGACCTGGTGGGACCCCTCACCCAGGATCTCCCTTGCCTTGCTTATGCCTGACATGTGAAATCTAGTCCCCTGACCAGGGATCTAAGCCAGGCCCCCTGCACTGGGAGTGTGGAGTCTTAACCACTGGACCACCAGGGAAGTCCCGAAATTGCTACTCTTATGAAACATACAGTCTACTGAAGGAGTCAGAGTGAAAAAATACACAAATGCATAAATAAATTAAAAATACAATAACTGGTATGAAGGGAAATAGAGGGCTGAATTAGATCTACCTTCCATACCATTCTTCAAAAAGCATCTTTGAGGAGCCCAGCCTCGCCGCACCAGCCCGCCAAGTCCTGGGACTCAGCCACTGTGCCAGAGGCAAGAGCTGTGCTCAGGGAGCCGCAATCCCGAGGACACGCCTATCCGACACCTCCGGCCCAGGGAAATCAGCAGAATCCACGGCAGGAGCGGCCGTAGCTGCCTTGGCTCCTCACTCGGGTCTTTCCCATCGTCTCACTGACAGCCTGACCCAGCCACGGGGACACCTCTATCGTCCTCCCTCCAAGGCTCGCAGGACATAAGGACAGCAGCAGCGACCGAGGGCTGGACTGCAGGCAGAAGTAAGATACCGTCAAGATGGCAGAAGAGTAAGATGTGGAGATGAACTTCCTCCCCACAATTAAATCAGAAATACATCTTTATGTGGAACAACTCCTGCAGAACACATACTGAATGCTGGTAGAAGAGCTCAGACATCCCCAAAGGTATATAAATATATATTTTCTTTTTCTCGTTTTGTGAGTGTGTAGGTGTATGCTTCTTTGTGTGATTTTGTCTGTAGAGCTTTGCTTTTTTTTTTTTAACATCTTTATTAGAGTATAATTGCTTTACAATGGTGCACTAGTTTCTACTTTACAACAAAGTGAATCAGTTATACATATACATATGTTCCCATATCTCTTCCCTCTTGCGTCTCCCTCCTTCCCACCCTCCCTATCCCACCCCTCTAGGTGGTCACAAACCACCGAGCTGATCTCCCTGTGCCATGCGGCTGCTTCCCACTAGCTATCCACCCTGCGTTTGGTAGTGTGTATATGTCCATGCCACTCTCTCACATTGTCACAGCTTACCCTTCCCCCTCCCCATTTCCTCAAGTCCATGCTCTAGTAGGTCTGTGTCTTTATTCCCACCCTACCCCTAGGCGCTTCATGACATTTTTTTCTTAGATTCCATATATATATGTTAGCATACAGTATTTGTTTTTCTCCTTCTGACTTACTTCACTCTGTTTTATGACAGACTCCAGGTCCATCCACCTCACTACAAATAACTCAATTTCGTTTATATTTATGGCTGAGTAATATTCCATTGTATATATGTGCAACATCTTCTTTATCCATTCATCTGTTGATGGACACATAGGTTGTTTCCATGTCCTGGCTATTGTAAACAGAGCTACAATGAACATTTTGGTACATGACACTATTTGAATTATGGTTTTCTCAGGATATATGCCAAGTAGTGGGATTGCTGGGTCATATGGTAGTTCTATTTTTAGTTTTTTAAGGAACCTCCATACTGTTCTCCATAGTGGCTGTATCAATTTACATTCCCACCAACAGTGCAAGAGGGTTCCCTTTTCTCCACACCCTCTCCAGCATTTATTGTTTCTAGATTTTTTGATGATGGCCATTCTGACCAGTGTGAGATGATATCTCATTGTAGTTTTGATTTGCATTTCTCTAATGATTAATGATGTTGAGCATTCTTTCATGTGTTTGTTGGCAGTCTGTATATCTTTTATGGAGAAATGGCTATTTAGGCCTTCTGCCCATTTTTGGATTGGGTTGTTTGTTTTTTTGTTATTGAGCTACATGTGCGGCTTGTAAATTTTGGAGATTAATCCTTTGTCAGTTGCTTTGCAAATAACTTCTCCCATTCTGAGGGTTGTCTTTTGGTCTTGTTTATGGTTTCCTTTGCTGTGTAAAAGCATTTAAGTTTCATGAGGTCCCATTTGTTTATTTTTGTTTTTATTTCCATTTCTCTAGGAGGTGGGTCTAAAAGAATCTTGCTGTGATTTATATCATAGAGGGTTCTTCCTGTTTTCCTCTAAGAGTTTTATAGTTTCTCGCCTTACATTTATGTATTTAATCCACTTTGAGTTTATTTTTGTGTATGCTGTTAGGGAGTGTTCTAATTTCATACTTTTACATGTACAGGTACATTTTTACACGTACCTGTCCAGTTTTCCCAGCACCACTTATTGAAGAGGCTGTCTTTTCTCCACTGTATATTCTTGACCCCTTTATCAAAGATAAGTTGACCTTATGTGCGTGGGCTTATCTCTGGGCTTTCTATTCTGTTCCACCGATCTATATTTCTATTTTTGTGCCAGAACCATACTGTCTTGATTGCTGTAGCTTTGTAGTATAGTCTAAAGTCAGGGAGCCTGATTCTTCCAGCTCCATTTTTCATTCTCAAGATTGCTTTGGCTATTCGGGGTCTTTGGTGTTTCCATACAAATTGTGAAAATGTTTGTTCTAGTTCTCTAAAAAATGCCAGGGGTAGTTTGATAGGGATTGCATTGAATCTGTAGATTGCTTTGGGTAGTAGAGTCATTTTCACAATGTTGATTCTTCCAATCCAAACACATGGTATATCTCTCCATCTATTTGTATCATCTTTAATTTCTTTTATCAGTGCCTTATAATTTTCTGCATACAGGTCTTTTCTCTCCTTTTCTTTCATACGACCGAAGTCCAGGCCTCAGCTCCCAGCCCCCGCCCCCCCAGCGGGTGAACAGACAAGCCTCTCGGTATGGTGAGTGCTGGTCGGCACCGATCCTCTGTGCTGGAAACTCTCCACTTTGCCCTCAGCACCCCTGTTGCTGCACTCTCCTCCGTGTCTCCAAAGCTTCCCCCCTCTGCCACCCACTGTCTCTGCCCGCAAAGGGCCTTCCTAGTGTGTGGAAACCTTTCCTCCTTCACAGCTCCCTCCCACTTGTGCAGGTTCTGACCCTATTCTTTTGTCTTTGTTTTTTTCTTTTCTCTTTTGCCCTACCCTGGTACATGGGGAGTTTCTTGCCTTTTGGGAGGTCCAAGGTCTTCTGCCAGCATTCAGTGGGTGTTCTATAGGAGCAGTTCCACGTGTAGATGTATTTCTGATGTATACGATGCAGCCTCTAAGGAGCGCAGGATGGAAGCAGGTCCAGAAATGGCTGGCTGGGCATTCCCGTGGGAGCCAAGGGAGAGGGCCTGGTGTCCCGTATCAGTCGCCCAGATGTGGGACAGAAGGGGGAAAGTGCTGGGACCTAGAAGCTTCTCCAGCGACCCCTTCCTGGGGCTATCTTGTGGCACCTGGACTTCTCTCTTCTGCTCCCGAGCCTGCCAGCCGCTGAGCTCGCACCGGGGCAGGAGGAGCAGCCGGGCCACCTCTTGCTCCCGCTCAGGGAAGCTCTGGCACTGCCCAGCCAACACCCACAGGGACACCTGCCCCGGGAAGAGGACGCTGGCCCCAGTCAGAGCTCGCCCAGTCCCGTGAGTACTGTGCTCTCTGCCGCCTGATCCGCGGCCTCAGTGGGACGCCAGTTTCCCAGGTTCCTCCCTAACCCCGACTGACCCACTCCACACGGGGCTAGCAGGGGATCCCACCAGCAAGGGGAGAAGGGGAGGGGGGCAGTTGGGAAAGTCAAGACCCGGCCGAGAACGCTCATGGAAAAGGCACCGGTGGCCTGCCGGACACCTCTCCCCCCAGGAGACCCTCCTATAGCTTTGTTTTTATCATTTGTCCTAGGATTCTGGCCGTCAGTGGTCTTTTTTTTTTTTTTCTTTTAGTATAGTTATTAGCTAATGTTATCATTGGTGTATTTGTTTTTTGGTTTGGTTGGTCTCTTCTTTCTTTCCTTTTTTTATTATTTTTAATGTTTTAATTTTTAATAATTTTTTGTATTTTATTTTAATAACTTTTATTTTATTATTATTTTTTTCTTCTTATCTTTCTTTCTTTATTTCCCTTTCTGAGACATGTGGCTGACAGGGTCTTGGTGCTCCAGCCGGGTGTCAGGCCTATACCTCTGAGGTGGGAGAGCTGAGTTCAGGACATTGGTCCACCAGAGACCTCCAGCTCTACATAATATCAAACAGCAAAAGAGCTACCAGAGATCTGCATCTAAATGCTAAGGCCCAGCTCCACTCTATGACCAGCAAGCTACCGTGCTGGAATCCCTATGCTAAGTGACTAGCAAGACAGGAACACAACTCCACCCATTAGCAGAGAGGCTGTCTAAAATCAAAATAAGGTCACAGACACCACAAAACACACCACTGGAAATGGTCTTGCCCAACAAAAAGACAACATCCAGTCTCATACACTAGAACACAGGCACCAGTCCCCTCCACCAGGAAACCTACACAACCCACTGAAACATCATTAGATAATGGGGACGGACACCAAAAACAATGGGAAATACAAACCTGAAGCCTGCAAAAAGGAGACACCAAACACAGTAAGTTAAGCAAAATGAGAAGACAGAGAAACACACAGCAGATGAAGGAGCAAGGTAAAAACCCACCAGAAAAAACAAATGAAGAGGAAATAGGCAGTATGCCTGAAAAAGAATTCAGAGTAATGAGTGTAAAGGTGATCCAAAATCTTGGAAATAGAATGGAGAAAATGCAAGAAACGTTTAACAAGGACCTAGAACAACTAAAGAGAATAAAAACAATGATGAACAACACAATAAATGAAATTAAAAATTCTCTAGAAGGAATGAATAGCAGAATAACTGAGGCAGAAAAACGGATAAGTGACCTGGAAGATAAAATAGTGGAAATAACTACAGCAGAGCAGAGTAAAGAAAAAAGAGTGAAAAGAACTGAGGACAGTCGCAGAGACCTCTGGAACAACAATAAACACTCCAAGATTCGAATTATAAGGGTCTCAGAAGAAGAAGAGAAAAAGAAAGGGACTGAGATAATATTTCAAAGATTATAGTTGAAAGCTTCCCTGATATGGGAAAGGAAATATTTAATCAAGTCCAGGAAGTGCAGAGTCCCACACAGAAAAATCCAAGGAGAAACATGCCAAGACACATCTTAATCAAACTATCAAAAATTAAGTACAAATATAAAATAGTAAGAGCAGCAAGGGAGAAACAACAAATAACATACAAGGGAATCCCCCTAAGGTTAACAGCTGATCTTTCAGCAGAAACTCAGTAAAGAAGAAGGGAGTGACAGGACATATTTAAAGTGATGAAAAGGAAGAATCTACACCCAAGATTACTCTACCCAAAAGGATCTCATTCAGATTTGATGGAGAAATTCAGGGACTTCCCTGGTTCAAATCTTTACAGACAAGGAAAAGCTAAGAGAATTCACCACCACCAAACCAGCTTTACAACAAATATTACAGGAACTTCTCTAGGCAGCAAATGCAAGAGAAGGAGAAGACCTACAATAACAAACCCAAATCAATTAAGAAAATGGTAATAGGAACATACGTATCGATAACTACCTTAAATGTAAATGGATTAGATGTTCCACCAGAAGACATATATTGGCTGAAAGGATACAAAAATAAGACCTGTATATATGCTGTCTAGAAGAGACCCAGTTCAGACCTAGGCACATATACAGACTAAAAGTGAGGGGGTGGAAAAAGATATTCCATGCAAATGGAAATCAAAAAAAAAAAAAACCTGGAGTAGCAATTCTCATATCAGACAAAATAGACTTTAAAATAAAGACTATTACAAGAGACAAAGAAGGACATTACATAATGATCAAGGGATTAATCCAAGAAGAAGATATAACAATTGTAAATATTTATGCACCCAACATAGGAGCACCTCAATACATAAGGCAAATGCTAACAGCCATAAAAAGGGAAATTGATAGTCACACAATCATAGTAGGGGACTTTAACACCCCACTTTCACAAATGGACAGATCATTCAAAATGAAAATACATAAGGAAACACAAGCTTCAAATGATACATTAAACAAGATGGACTTAATTAATATTTATGGCACATTCCACCCAGAAACAGCAAATTACACTTTCTTCTCAAGTGCTCATGGAACATTCTCCAGGATAGATCATATCTTGGGAAATAAATTAAGTTCTGGTAAATTTCAGAAAATTGAAGTTGTATCAAGTATATTTTGATCACAATGCTATGAGACTAGATATCAATTACAGGAAAAATATGTAAAAAATAAAAATACATGGAGCCTAAACAATACACTACTAAAGAACCAAGAGATCACTGAAGAAAGCAAAGAGAAAATTAAAAAAATACCTAGAAACAAATGACAATTAAAACATGACAAACCAAATCCTATGGGATGCAGCAAAAGCAAATCTAAGAGGGAAGTTTATAGAAATACATTCCTACCTCAAGATACAAGAAAAATCTCAAACAACCTAACCTTACACCTAAAGTAATTAGAGGAAAAAGGACAAAAAACCCTCCAAAGTTAGCAGAAAAAAAGAAATCAAAAATATCAGATCAGAAAAAAATGAAAAAGAAATGAAGGGAACAATAGCATTGTTCATTCTCAATTCTCACGATTGTTCATTCTCACGATCATTCTCAATCGTGAAAAACTGAAACCATTTCCACCAAAATCAGGAACAAAAGAAGGCTGGCCACTCTCACCATTATTATTCAACATAGTTTTGGAAGTTTTAGCCATAGCAACCAGAGAAGTAAAAGAAATAAAAGGAATCTAAATCAGAAAAGAAGAAACAAAACTGTCATTGTTTGCGGATGACATCGTACTATACATAGAGAATCCTAAAGATGCTACCAGAAGACTACTAGAGCTAGTCAATGAATTAGGTACAGTAGCAATATTCAAAATTAATGCACAGAAATCTCTTGCATTCCTGTACACTAATGATGAAATATCTGAAAGAGAAATTAAGGAAACACTCCCATTTACCTTTGCAAAAAAAGAATAAAATACCGAGGAATAAATCTATCTAAGGAGAGAAAAGACCTGCATGCAGAAAACTATAAGACACTGATGAAAGAAATTAAAGGTGATACAAACAGATGGAGAGGTAGGTATACCATGTTCTTGGATTGGAAGAATCAAAACTGTGAAAATGACTATACTACCCAAAGATATCTACAGATTCAATGCAATCCCTAGCAAATTACCAATTGCATTTTTCACAGAACTAGAACAAAAAATTTCACAATTTGTATGGAAACACAAAAGACCCCATATATCCAAAGCAACGTTGAGAAAGAAAAATGGAGCTGGAAGAATCAGGCTCCCTGACTTCAGGCTATACAACAAAGCTACAGTAATCAAGACAGTATGGTACTGCTACAAAAACAGAAATATAGATCAATAGACAGAGTAGAAAGCCTAAAGATATACCCAAACAAATACTATCACCTTATTTTTTATAAAGGAGGCAAGAATATACAATGGAGAAAAGACATCCTCTTCACTAAGTGGTGCTGGGAAAACTGAAAAGCTACATTTAAAAGAATGAAATTAGAACATTCCCTAACACCATACACAAAAATAAACTCAAAATGGAATAAAGACCAAAATGTAAGGCCAGACACTATATAACTCCTGGAGGAAAACGTAGGCAGAACACACTATGACATAAATCACAGCAAGATCCTTTTTGACCCACCTCCTAGAGAAATGGATATAAAAACAAAAATAAATAAATGGGACATAATGAAACTTAAAAGCTTTTGCACAGCAAAGGAAAACATAAACAAGATGTAAAGACACCCCTCAGAATGGGAGAAAATATTTACAAATGAAGCAACTGACAAAGTATTAAACTCCGAAATTTATAATCAGCTCATGCAGCTCAATATCAAAAAAGCAAACAACCCAATCCAAAACTGGGCAGAATACTTAAATAGACATTTCTCCAAAGAAGATATACAGATTGCCAACAAACACATGAAAAAATGCTCAACATCACTAATCATTAGAGAACTGCCAATCAAAACCACAATGAGGTATCACTTCACACTGGTCAGAATGGCCATCCTCAAAAAATCTACAAAGAATAAATGCTGGAGAGGGTGTGGAGAAAAGGGAACCCTCTTGAACTGTTGGTGGGAATGTAAATTGATACAGCCACTATGGAGAACAGTATGGAGGGTCCTTAAAAAACTAAAAATAGAACTACCATACGACCCAGCAAACTCATTACTGGGCATATACCCTGAGAAAACCATAATTCAAAAAGAGTCATGTACCACAATTTTAATTTCAGCACTATTTAGAGTAGCCAGAAATGGAAGCAACCTAAGTGTCCATTGACAGATGAATGGATAAAGAAGCTGTGGCACATATGTACAATGTAATATTACTGAGCCATAGAAAGGAATGAAATTGAGTTATTTGTAGTGAGGTGGATGGAACTAGAGTCTGTCATACAGAGTGAAGTAAGTCAGAAAGAGAAAAAAAAATACCGTATGCTAACACATATATATGGTATCTAAAAAAGAAGTGGTTCTGAAGAGCCTAAGGGCAGGACAGGAATAAATACGGAGATGTAGAGAATTGACTTGAGGACATGGGGAGTGGGAAGGGTATGCTGGGACATAGTGAGAGAGTGTCATTGACATATATACACTACCAAATGTAAAATAGATAGCTAGTGGGAAGCAGCCGCATAACACAGGGAGATCAGCTCAGTGCTCTGTGACCACCTAGAGTGGTGGGATAGGGACGGTGGGAGGGAGACACCAGAGGGAGGGGATATGGGGATATATGTGTGCATATATCTGATTCAGTTTGTTATACAGAACAAACTAACACAACATTGTAAAATAATTATACTCCATAAAGATGTTAAAATTTTTCTTTAAAAAAAATGGAAGAATTAAGAATTGGTTAAATATCCATTATTTTCAAATATTTCAGGCAAGTTTTATCTGCAAAACCTACAAAAGACAAATTGAGACTATGTAAGCACAAAACACGTAGACATTAAGTAAAAGCGTTTTTTTTTTAAATAAATTTAGAGTCCATATATATATATATATATATATATATATATATATATATATATATATATATATATATAAATTTTATTTTATTTTTTTTGCAGTATGCAAGCCTCTCACTGTTGTGACATCTCCCGTTGAGGAGCACAGGCTCTGGACGCGCAGGCTCAGCAGCCATGGCTCACGGGTCCAGCTGCTCCGCGGCATGTGGGATCTTCCCGGACCAGAGCACGAACCTGTGTCCCCTGCATCAGCAGGCGGACTCTCAACCACTGAGCCACCAGGAAAGCCCCATATTTTATTTTTGAACCCAGATTTTTACCCTTAAGTTCAGAAAATAGAGTCCATGATCCTTAGAATAACTTGTACTGGCAGCCGTATATCTTTCAAGGCAATACTAACCATGACACTAAGTACTGTAGTATTTGGCAAGATATACAGTAAAAGTGATTGCTTAATGACAGCTTTAAAGTGAAAGATTTCTTGCCTAATTAAAAGCGTGATAATTAATGGTATCCATATTGAACTCTTCTGGAGTTCTTATCCACTTTGAGTTACAAATCAAAATCTAAGAACGTGCTATGCTGGGTGTGCATCTTCCAGACTAGAGCCAGTTAGTGATATATGATTTATTCAACTACATCTTACCTAAATTTATGAAATTATTTTGGGATTATGTGACACATAGATTTGTATATGTGATACCTAAAGCTTCCTTCAGATATGGTCCTTAGGCCAGTCCCCAAAACTGAATGATGCTCTTGCTACATTCATGATTGAATATTGACTAGTGACTTGGTAAGACCATCAGTGTTGTTAAGAGAGGTGATTCTGACAATTTATGCTAAAGTGAAATTAACATACAGATAAAAACTCTTGACCTCATACACATGAATACACATAGCCTACATGTACTATCACGGGATAAGGCATTCCAATTCCACACAGACTTCTGAATATTTATTGCCTTAATATGATTGATATTCTTTTGCAAGATTTCCTTTAGTTTTAATTTAACTTAGTTGTAATTGTAAAAAGTCATCATGAAGTATCAGTTCAAGTTATTGGAAGCAAATGGTAGATAATGTCAGTAGTGACTGGAGGAAGTCATATCACAATAGTGGCATCAATCTACAGTTATGGAAAATTGTGCTAACATACAGGATGAGTCCAAGGAAATCAGCTGCAGCAGAGAGGAAAACATGGTCTCCAGGTATTTACAGAGTTTAGAATACTGGCCGTCTAAGTATTCACATTGGAACTTGGTTAATCCTGCTGCCCAGGGAGAGAGGTTTTCTTCCTCTGACTTGCTTTATATTACCTGCTAGTTGTGGGTGTCTGTGAGCATGAAGCTGTTGACCATAAGCAGATGAAAATGTGGGTTAATCTTATCCTAAACAAGACGGGGCTAAATTGACAAGATTACAATCTAGGGTCAGGGTGGGAGCAGTAACTTACAATTGTAGTTCTCACCCATGCCCTGTTAATAGGCTTCCCCAAATTGACAACCTAATGTACATTTTAAATTGAGGGGCTTATGTCATCACATGATTCCATATCAAAGGAGGAAATTTTGAGTGAAAATGTATCTACATATTAATAATAATTATGGAGATTAAAGCTGAATCTTCTGAAATATGTAACAGTGAATAACAACACAAAGTATGTACTTATTAGAGCAAATGTACTTAGCAAAAGAAAAGACAGGTTTAATATTGGTAAGAGCACATATACTTTTTCTTATAAAATGTGTCTAAGACTATGGAAAGAAAACTATTGTTTCTGTGCTGTTAAGAAAACCATATTTAGAGTGGAATAGGGAAAGGAAAAATACCAGATACTTTTATGTGCCCCAAAGAGTTTCTGTTTTCTAGAAACCTCAGTGATCATAATGATCCATAGCACCTCAAGTATGTTTTAAAATACTTTCTTTTTTTTTCACTAGTGTCCATTAATACAAGACACCTCTGCTTTGTGTTTACTCTAGAAGCTTATATAGATGATGAGTTTGGGTCTTAAAGGCCAGAGATATGATCACTTGAAGCAGGTTTTACTTTGTTTTTAACTCCTTATATATAGCAGGCAGGTAAGAAGTTTTGCAAGATAAATGGACAAAGTTTCTGTGATTTTTTTACTATCATCAATGACATTGTTATCTCTAAAACTAAGCTAAATCTCCTAATTTTAAGATTTGATACCAATGTCATTCCAACTTGCCATCACAAACTTACTTTATTGCCTACTCAAATTAATCTACCTCTTTTCTCTCAAAACATGGTTGCATTTTTCTTGTTAGTGTGATTTTATTTCACCTACATATCAAAAACCATATATGAAACACATGCTTATAATTATTATACACTGTACCTTATCTTCTTTTGTCCAAAATGAGAGTTGTCTTTTTTACCTTTGCATTTCTAGCCTTGCAAGGGAATTAAAAAAAAAAAATGTAGACTCTCAATTAATATACTTTTACCTAAATTGCAAAATACATTCCTAAAATATAATTAGGAAAACAGTATATTTGATTTAAAATTAATTAACTAAATCTAAACTATTTTGTTTAAATTTTGAAAAGTGTACCATATAAAATATATGAAAATCACCCATTTTTCCCTAAGTATTGGACAAAACAGTTGAAATTGTATTGTTGTATTGGTTGGTTTACCAATAAAACAACAATGGTAGCTCATGAGTTTGAATATGAATTTAAAAAAATAGAGTGCAAAAGTGGCTCCAGAATTAGTTCCTGACAAAAAAGATTTAAAAATAGATTTATATATTTTAAAGTGTATAATGAAATAAAAAAATATTGACAGTAATCTAAAGAATAATAATAAATGACCATTAAACAGCTTACCATGCTGCATAAACCTGATAGTTATTTACCTATTTAATGCTTAAAATTAAATAAGTCCTCTTACATATCATAAGAAGAGGGTATCACGTTACTTGTTTTTCATCCCACTCTGTGAGATCAGCCAGATTTCAGAAAACAACAGAAGGGGACATAGACAACTTTTTGAACCAGCCATCGCTCGAGAATACTATTCAAACACTTAACATTCAAAACTCTGAAATTAAACTTTTTTGGGCCTCTCACTGTTGTGGCCTCTTCCGTTGCGGAGCACAGGCTCTGGACGCGCAGGCTCAGCAGCCATGGCTCACGGGCCCAGCTGCTCCGTGGCATGTGGGATCTTCCCTGACCGGGGCACGAACCCATGTCCCCTGCATCGGCAGGCAGACTCTCAACCACTGCACCACAAGGGAAGCCCTGAAATTAAACTTTTGTGCCATCAATTATGGTCAGTGAATGGAGAGAAATAATTATTTTATTTTTTACAGCGTATTAAGTTTAAATTCCTACTTTCCTTCATCTTGTACTGATAGCGAATATGAACTTACATATGTGAGGTTGTTTAGGATTATGGAATTTAAGGGTAAAATTGACAGCAGTCCATATACTTAATTATACTATCACCCTATTGTGGACCAGTTTCCATGCATTCCACCCATTATACTTGAAGAACTATTTCCAACTTTCTTACACACTTTAACTGGCTTAAAATTGACACTTAGCGAGTATTTTCTAGTGGTTAAAAGCATAAATTTCTGTCAAACTGATCTTTATTAATATCTTAGTCCTTCCACTTACTAAATACTCCTTGGACAGATACTGTAACCATTCTAAGCACTGGTTTCCTCAACTGTAAGATAGGGGACAATAATTTCATTAACCTAAGAAGAATTTTGTGAGGATATAAACAGAACTTGGTTGTAAATCATTTTGAAAATTCCAGATATTAACTCATGGACACTTACATTAAATTGCAGAAAAGGGGAATTGGTTTAGAAGTGTAATGCACCAGAAAAGCCTGGAAGCTCTATAAATGTGGAAGCACTTTTTATAGAGTCATATCTGATAAAAGGTAGCAAAAATTGAAATATATAGACAAATGGGAAAATACCATCATGCCTGACGAAAAAAATCTTTTACTTTCAGATTCTAAGGAGAGCAATTACTAACACATTTGTGCCTTTTCCCAAGACTTGCAGAAACAATTATTTATAGTTGAAACTGAATAGGAACTCATATTCTTCCTCATCTACCTATTTTTAGGGAGAGACTTGGCTGTTTCCAAAGCAGCCATATCCAGGTGGGTGCAGATGTGTGTTCTGATTATTGATGCTGGTACTTTATCAGTTGTTAGGTGTTTTGAATATCAGTGCTTGGTAGATAGGGGGAATTAAGATCATTATTTCATTTTGTTTTAAGTTTGAAAAGTGGAAATATACATGTCATAAGCATTTTAGGATAAATATCCTAACATAATCAGATACCCAAATATGAATATATGTGAAGAAAACAAAATAATAGAACAACAGAACATGTCATATATGTTTCAGGATTGAAAAGTGTAAGACATTTTTAAACATGCAAACATTTATCTTTATGCAATTAATGGAGAGACAAATTTTTTTTTAAAAAAGAATAAAATTCTAACTTGGTTATTTTTACCATGTACTTCAGTAATTACCACATGGAAATTTATTGCAAAAATCTAATCTGGACTATAAAACCTTAATTCAACCTAGTCTTATTGGAAATTATGCCAATTAATACCTGTTCTATTTACTATTGCTGTATTCAAATTGCCTAAATGTCTAAGCTGGAACTTTTAATTTTAGTAACATTCAGCTAATATGGATTTTCCTTTACTTCCATTTGCTAATATACAGACTCCTATAAATCATAGGATTTTGGAGCTGAAATAAATTTTATAGGTGGATCCTCTAGTCCAGTCTACTTACTATATAAATGAATAAACTGGTAGCAAGGGTATTTTAGTGACTTGGTCAAAATTACACTATAGTTGGAAGACAAAATAAAGTTATAGTTTTTATCTTTTCACTAGTAAAGCAGAGAAGGATTAAAAAAATCTAAAGGTGTCTACAAAATTTCTATGTGTGAGTTGTTTCCTTTGTTATTTATGTTTACTCAGTTGATAGAGATGGCTTTACTATGCCAGACATAATAACTGGATGAAAGGAGAAAGACTGATTATCTGTATTCAGATTCATGACTAGAGAAGGACAGAACTTAGAGATAAATTACTTATCAACAGTATGCAGATAGACTTTGTGTCCTCTCTATCTTAACACCATTTGCTAGTGTCTTTTAGACAGTACATTCCCATACCAGTGAATATACCTTATGAAGATTTGTCCATACTGAAGTGCTCCTTTCACCCAAAGTATACAAAGTGTAAGATTAAGTAGATCCATTCCAGACCTGGAGATTCAGGAAGGCCAGTGTATTAACAAATATCCTTTGGCTGCTTTCAGCAGCGATTTCAAATAATAGCAAATTAAACAAGGCAGAACTCTATTTCTCTCATGTTTCAGTGAAACAGGAAAGGAGATAAATGTAAAACCAAAATCTTTGTGTAGACAAAAGGAAGAGATTCTTCAAACAAATGGGAGGATTGGTCTTTAAAGAAATAGACTCTTGAACCATCATAGCAGGAGAAAGAACACGTAGGTAAAGAAGCAAATAGACTGGTCATTCTGGCAGTGGGACCATAAGGCAGGGAGTTCACAGATTATTCCTTTATTAATTTGAAAATAAGTTGGGGATGGGGTCATTTGTAGAGCAGAGACTCAGATATGTATACATAGGGGAGCTTGTGGTTTAGAGCAGATGCTTCATTACAACATAGAAAGTGCATAAGGTACAGAAACCAATAAATAGTGGACACAGTGTAAGATTCTGATATGTGGGTGTATCTTGGAAGATTGTCAGAATCTGCAGAAGCTAAAGTTGTGTGAATAAAATGGTGGTTGTGGTTATGTGTTCATCCATACCATGACTGTTTATTTCTTTCCCTTATCAGACTGTGAACTCATCAGAAGAGCTTATCTCAATTCTGTATCCTTAGCATTTCATGTAGATGATATTGATAAAAAAAATTTGAGTGGATGAATAAATTACATTATTAAAATGTGAGATAATCATATTTTGTCATATATATGTATTGTGTCCAAAAATAACAGTGCTAAATACAGCTTTCTGTGTCTTATCTACTAACATACTCTCCACCCATGGTACTTGAAACTCATAGAAAAAAAAAAATTTATACAGAGCCTCTATTTTGGTTTAGATTCAGCACTAAGTCATTGCTCAAAAAGAAGAATCAGATTTCTGACTGCCCCAAGCCACTGTGACTTCTACATAATAGTGGCTTTCTGAGATTTTTAAAACATTGCTGGTAATAGGCCACTCTGCTTCATTCTAACCTGAACCCTAAGTATAGCACTTATTTATTTATTTTTTTTTTTTTCTCTACAGGCTATATCATTCAGGTCTATGGAGTATCCTTGAAAGAAAAAAAAAATCTAAAAACAAGGCCTAGGAACTCTACTATATGGCCATAAAATCCTTCACAAAATGGAAAATAGAATAGTTATATTGATTATTTTAGTGCCAGAGATGTTCTATTGTTGCAGATTTGGCACCTTTTGAAGTTGCATTTACTCTTTTAGGCTGTTAAAGCACTATTTAATGAATCAATTCAGTCATTTAGTCAATAAGAATATCCTTGTCCCTTAAAAGAGTTAATATACCTTTTCAGTGGTGCTTCACTTATAAAAAAGGAATAGTTAAAACACTCGACAAATCAGACTTAATATCACTTAAAATGCACATTTTTCAAAAGGATGGATTTACTACTACCCCAATTATATACATGCTATTTGTGAACAAATTCATAGACCCACATGGAAAGAAATATTCCCTGTTTAGAAATGTCAGCAGAATGAAACACTGTCATAGAATAATGATCTCTTGTTCCCACATAAATACCTAGGGAAAACTAAGATGTTCATTTTCAAAGCAAGAAACATTGATCCACTGTGTATGTCCTATTAAAATGACTTTATTTTATTCCATCAAATAGCTGATGTAAATTCAGTCATTTATTCTGATAGATATGGGTTCCAGAGAATGACACTTGTGTGCTACAGTACTACTAAATAGATGAAAATCATTGCATTTTGCTTTGCTTTATTTGTCAGCAAAGCAGAATTAAGTTTGTTCATGAACACTCTAAAGTTTAATATGGGCAATTTAGAAATGGTATACACTGATTTTATTCTTCTTTGATTTCTTTTAAGCAAAATGTACAGATCTAATGATCATTTCATTACATAATTCTGAATTATATGCATTCTATTGAGAATTCTATATATTGTTATATATCAGAGAGTAGGCACCATAACACAACATCTGAAGGTTTGTTGGCTAATGACTGTCCAAATGTTACCATAATAAAATAAATGATGGCTAATCATGCCTGGTTTTGATAGTATTTTAATCTGAATGGTTAAAAGAAGAGATGGCTAGAGCTCCAGGGGTAAAGACAGAAAAGGACAGAGATTTATATGTTCAAATAATATGCATGTACATACATATAAGTCTGGGCACAGATGATCTGTAGGTGGACACATCTTGCATGATGAATAGTCGCATAATCCCTTAAAGCAAGTTTCATACTTACCCTTATGTTGAACACTGTGTATATGCTGTGTCTTCTGGACAGTTCACCATACTGATTGTGATACAAATTAATGTGCTCAGGAAAAGTCTTTACATCATTATTGCCTTTCTTCAGGATTTAAATTTCATGTTACCACAGTCTGTATGGCTGGGGGAAAGCAGTGAATTTTTTTTTGACGTTAAAGCATATGAAATTATGGAAATAAAAGCTAAAGTAAAGAAAAAAATACTTTCTTAAAAAATTTTATTTTATATTGGAGCATAGTTAATTAACAATGTTATGTTAGTTTCAGGTGTACAGCAAAGTGATTCAGTTATACATATGTATGTATCCTTTTTCAAATTCTTTTTCCATTTAGGTTATTACAGAATATTGAGCAAAATTCCCTGTGCTATACAGTAGGTCCTTGTTATCTATTTTAAATATAGTAATGTGTACAGCAGTGATTTTTATTGAAACAGGTATACTTCCTTTCAGAATGGGGTCATTGTATAACACTTCTGAAATATAGGATAGTGATTATCAATAAGATAAAAGCTACATAAAATATGAGAGATATAGATTTAGCTCAGAGTTTAATATATTATTTAAAGGAAATAAGTTTCCCATTTCTTGCTAATATCTTTTTAAGAAAAGATGGAGTCTTGTCACATATCTCATGTAGTATTCCTCACTCTAGCCACTCATTCTAAACTTATTTTCTCCATTTTGAAACTATAACAATAAACCCCACTTATGTTCTAATTCTCCTTTATCTTCTCTGCATTGCTTTTGCTTTCTGTTCAGGCAGTGTCGTTCATATAGTCATAGTCTCAGTGGAAGCATAATGCTATTTAACCTAAAAACATGCACCCAGGCCTGCCAAGTGAGGAAGGTCTTGTGAGATTGAACCTGAAGGATTACACAGATACGAGACACAGCAAGCAGTAAGTAGAAAGGGCAGAAATGAGGACTTGCCATAGGAAAAGCAAATCAAGAACTTGGTTATTGTAGTTGGGGTCGAATTTTTTAAGCCTTACTGTGTATTGATTTAAAGTTCAAGTGGCCTCAGACTGAAGGCTCTTCCTGCCTAAGGAAAGAGTTCCAATGAGAACAGAGTTCCAGTAAGTATGTTGAGAGGATAATGTGCAAAATAAATTGCCCTTGCTTCACAAAGGAGATCATTACTGGGGCAGGTAGTCATATGCATCAGAATAGGTTGTTTTCACATGCTCCTATACCGAGCTGGCACTGTTAGTGATGTAACCATCTCCCAACTCCCTCCTTTACAGTACACACAGTACACACATACTCAGCATTGGATGAAAGAGTCACTGTAAGACAGGGCGCAGGCACGTGTTGAAAAGAGCTACAATGAATCAAGACATCTCTCTTATTTCACCCTGCCTTGACACAGTGACTGCCTATTCTTTTGTTTTTTCACCTCTGCTGACTTTTTAGATTTTGACACGCTACACCTTTTCCCCAGTGCATTTTGACTCAAAATTAAATAAGCAAACAACAGAAGCTCTTTTTGTTTCTCTCCATCAGGTCCCACATTCTATCTTCACCTCCCACTTCTGTATTTCTACCACCTTGCAGTTGCCTCAAAAATTTGAAATCCAGAGATTTCTTCATCATGAAATACATTATTTTACAGAATTTTCCCAATTATATGAAATAATTGATTAACTGGAGCTTTACTTAGAATTTATTTTAAAGCCATAAATCAGAAGATGCATTTTATATACAACTCAAGAATTAGTCATAAAAGAGTTTTTATTTCTCTACCCTCCTGTGTTTTTGCACATTTCACCAAGTGCTATATTTTTCCAAATTATTCTACCACCTTAGATACATAAGGGCAGACACATTTCCTTTCAAATATGTTTTTAGTGACTCTTTTGCTTCATGGACAAAAATCAATTAGGATCTACTTAAATATTCTAATTTAATATCCAAAATTACAATCAGTAGAACTAACATTTTCCTGGTTATATTTCTAAATGAATAGTGAAAGGGAATATATATTGGCACATTTAACTGAAGAAATCAATGCAATTCCAAATCATTCTGCTTTATTTTAAAGTGCCTTTGTTAAAAAAAAAATCTATAGTGACTAATTTATGAACTCCTAGAACCATTTAATAACCTTGTTTAACCTTTGAAATGTTTCATAACTTTAAAAAATCCAATGAATGCTATAATCTCAGAATTACTAACTTCCTTTCAAGTAGTGGAATATTTGTGAAAGGGCCTAGATGCTTCTTAATTTCACTGAATACACTTCCTCGGTGACCCTTTCCACATGTCCATTATTTCTGCTATCATAAGTCAAATTGCCTATTATGTTTATAAATGTTGAGAATGGAAGTGAATTTTAACAAATTCACTTGTAGCTTGCATATTTGGAGTAGATGAAAAGAATGTATTGCTAGGAGATAGGAAAAAAATTAAGATAGTTTATACAGGTAGGACTTTGTTTGTTATGTGTCATTCACCAAATGTGAATTTGTTTCCTACTACACACCAGAAACTATATGATCATAGAATATTGAACGTACTTTGTAAATTGCCACATCCAAGGTAAATTTGTTTATAGTTCTTTTACTAAGATACTTAGTTATCTCTCCCCTTTATGGTGTGTGTGTGTGTGTGTGTGTGTTTAACTCTTGGAAACACCTAACACTTATTAAGTGAGCATTTAAACTTTGTTGATCACACACAGAAAACACAATATGTAAAGACATATTTCCTGGTCACAAGCATACAGTCTCCGTGGAGAAAAAGTCAACAAACATAAATCAATAGAAAATAATATAAAGCAATACATCATTTAATGACTTGTCTTGTGACCTAATAGTTTCCCTAGGAACTAAGAAGAAAATAAGATAATTGTACAAAAATCAAAAACTGGGTAAATGGCAGTAGTAGTACTTTATTATGTACCAGCAGACAAACAGAAAGTTGCAGCTAGAGATACAGGAAGGGATTCCCAAATTAAAAACAACAAAATGAGCATGAATTCAGAAGCTCTTCGCATTGTCTAAATTGTTGTTTTTACACAGGGCGAGAACAATGAGACATTTAGCTATGTCTGGAGACATTTTTTTTGGAGACATTTTTGGTTGTCACAGCTGAGCTGAAGTTGTGGGCTAAAGGAAGACTGGGATGGAGAATAGGGGGTTTGACTTACATCTAGTAGATAAAGGCCAGGGGTGGACTGAACATTCTATAACGAACAGGCTAGTTTCCTCACTAGAGAAAGAATCATGTTGTCCAAAATGTTATTAGTGTCAGGGTTGAAAACCCCTGGCCTAAGTATGAGTCCAGCAAGTATTTCTCTCAAGTTACATCCCATATCAAGTTGTAGGGGGGCTGAAACAGGGACTTCACTGCATTTTCCCAGCATTTACCATACAAATGGTTATAACAGGATCTTTAGAAACCAATGATAAGAAATAATAAGAAAAAGTTTATTCTGAGCCCTTTGATTTGCCTCACTAAAACATGGGGTGTGCCAATAAGCGCTTCAGAGTATCTACTACAGTACGTACCATTTAAACAAGGAGGTGTCTTTCTATTTATGTAGGTCTTCTTTAATTTCTCTTGACAATGTTTTGTAGTTTTCAGTACCTGAGGCTTGCACTTAAAATTATTCTTAATTATTTTATTTTCATAATGTTATTGTAAACTGAATGTTTTTTCTAGTTGGATTCTTCATTACTAGTATATATAAATACACCTGATGAATAAAAATGCTTTATTCAGGTATGAGTGACATACTAAAACTATGCATGTTTAATATATACATTTCATGAGTTTGGAGACATGTATATACCCTTGAAGCCATCACCACAATCTATGCCATAAACATATTAATCACTTCTAAAAGTTTCCTCCTGCTTTATTTATTTATTTTTTGTGTTGACAAGAACACTTAGAAAAGGTACCCTCTTAGAAAACTTTTAATTATACAATATGGTATTTACTATAGACTCTACAATAGAGTAGATCTTTAGGACTTATTGATCTTGTATAACTGAAACTGTACATTTTGACCATGGCTTCTATGTTTCTCTGTCCCCCAAGCCCCTGTTAATTATCATTCTATTCTTTGCTTCATGAATTTGAATAGTTTAAATTCCTCATATGGGTAGGATCACACAGTATTTGTTCTTCTGTGACTGGCTTATTTTTACTTAGCATAATGTTCTTTAGCATAACGTTCATCCACTTTGTCACAAATTACAAGATGTTTCTCTTTAAGGCTGAATACTATTCCATTTTATATAAATACAGTATTTTGCAATTTATCCATCAGTGGACATTTACCTTGTTTCCATATCATGGCTATTGTGAAGGCAAAGATGCAGATATCCCTTGTAGATCCTACTTTCAATTCCTTTGGATAAATACCCAGAAAGGGGGTTGCTGGATCATATATTAGTTTTATTTTTAATTATTCAAGGACCGTACTGTTTTCTATACTGGCTGTACCAATTTACAATCTCACCAACAGTGTGTGAGAGTTTTCTTTTCTCCATATTCTCTTTAATACTTTATATCTTTTGGTTTTTTTGGTTTGCTTGTTTGTTTGATTATAGCTATTCTAACAGGTGTGAGGTGATATTTCATTGCAGTTGGTTTAAGTTTTTATTTCCCTGATGTTGTTGAGTACCTTTACATTAACCTGTTGGTCATTTGTTTATCTCCTTTGGAGAGACGTCATTTCAGGACTTTTGCCTATTTTTTTTTTTGCGGTACGTGGGCCTCTTACTCTTGTGGCCTCTCCCATTGTGGAGCACAGGCTCCAGACGCACAGGCTCAGTGGCCATGGCTCACAGGCCAAGCCGCTCCATGGCATGTGGGATCTTCCTGGACCAGGGCATGAACCTGTATCCCCTGCATCGGCAGGCGGACTCTCAACCACTGCACAACCAGGGAAGCCCCTTGCCTATTTTTTAATAAGATTACTTGTTTTTGTTTTAGAAGTGTAGGAATTCCTCATACATTTTGGATATTAACCCTTTCGCAGATATATGGTTTATAAATATTTTCTCCTATTCCACAGGCTGCCTTTTAAATTTGTTGATTATTTCTTTTACTGTGAAGAAATCTTTAATTTAATATAACTCCATTTGTCTATTTTTTGCTTTTGTTGTCTGTCCTTTTGGTATCACATATAAGAAATAATTGCTAAGGCAATGTCAAAGAGCTTTTTCCCTTTGTTTTCTTCCAGAAGTTTTACAGTTTCACATCTGACATTTAAGTCTTTAATCCATTTTAAGTTGTTTTTGGGGTATGGTATAAGGGTCCAGTTACATTCTTTGCATATGGATATACAATTTTTTTAAACACAATTTTGTTGAACAGATAATGTTTTCCCATTTTGTATTCTTGGTACATTTCTCAAAGGTTAGTTAATCACATACATATGGAAGGGTTTAATTCTTGCCTCTTTATTCTGTTCCATTGGTCTATATGTATGTTTTTATGCCAGTATCACATTGTTTTGATTACTGTATGTTTGTAATACATTTTGAAATCTGGAAGCATGATTGCTTGCAGCTTTTTTCTTGCTCAAAATTGTTTTGGTTCTTTTAGATCTTTTGCAGTTCCATATAATTATTTTTTTATTATTTATGTAAAATATGCCATTGGGATTTTGATAGAAATTGCACTGAATCTGTAGATTGCTTTGGGTAGTAAGAATATTTAAAAATATTATTTCTTCCAGTCCATGAACATGTAATGTCTTTCTACTTATTTGTGTGTTTTAAACTTTCTTTCATCAATGTTTTATAGTTTTCTTAGTGATTTAATTTATTCTCTAAAGCTTACAGTATTCTCAATGTGTCAAAAACTATTTTAAGTTTTAGGTTTATACTAACTTAATTCCAGTAAAGTATAGAAACTTTACTCCTATAGAGCTCCTTTGGCTCCACCCTTGTACTGTGATCATTAAACATATTATGTCTATACATATTACAAACCCAAGAATACATCTTATAATTATGTCTTTATATTATCTCTTTTAAAGAAGCTGAAAGAATAGAGGAAAAGCAAGTATGTGCTAATAGAGTTTGTTATATCAAGCTTCCTAATTACCATTTTTTAATTTTTAATTTAATTTTTTAATTTTTTCCACTGGTTTCCAGTTACCTTTTGGTACAGGTTTTCTCAAATCCGTATATTTTGTGCTCTAATTGTTAAATATATTACATATATATGCTACAATACCAATAAAACAATCATATATTGTATTATTTTATGAAATTGCTTCTTAAGAGAAAAAAAAGGATAAGTAATACATAATTATTCTGTCTTTTGTAATATCATATATATATAATTACCTTTATCAGTGTTCTTTATTTTCCTGTGTATTCAAACTACTATCTGGTGTCATTAAGTGTTGGCCTAGAGAACTTCCTTTAGTATTTCAGGTAGGACAGGCCTGCTGGAAACACATTACATAATCTTGTTTTTGTTTTGAAATGTCTTTCTTTTCCCTTCATTTTGGAAAAGTAGTTTTACTGGATATAGCATTCTTGACTGACAGTGTTTCACTTTTGACACTTTGAATATATTTCATACTAATTCTTCAGGTTTTCATTGTTCTGCTGATAAGTCAACTTATAATCTTATTGGGCTTTGCTTGTAGGTAATGAGTTATTTTTCTCTTACCACTTTCAAGATTTTTTTGGTTTGTCTTTTGACATTTTGAATTTGATGCGATTGGATGTGGATCTCTTCATGTTTATTCTACTTGGAAGTTTTTTAGTTTCTTTGCTATATAGGTAAGTGTATTTCATTAAATTTGACAAGTTTTCAGCTATTATTTCTTCAAATATTTTCCTGCACTTTTCTCTCTTCCCTGTTTCTATTACTCACATTATAAATATGTAGGTGTGCTTAATGTTGCCACATATTAAGCACATATGTGCTTAATGGTGTCACAGGCTCTTTCATTTTTTTTTCCTTTTTTTTAATCTCTGCTTTTCAGACTATATAATATCTATTGATCTATCTTTGTTGATTCTTCTTTCTATCAGTTCAAACTATTTTTAAGCTCTTCTAGTGAATTTCTCAGTGCAGCTACTGTACTTTTCAACTCCAGAATTTTCATTTCATTCTTTTATAACATTTTTATATTTTAATGATATTCTTTATTTGATAAGATAATTTCATTACATCTTCCTTAATTCTTTGTCATGATCTCACTTTTTTGAGCATATTTATGAAAATACAATAGTATAATAATTGCTTTGGGGACTTTCTTCTCTGAGAAGTCCAACATCTGGACTCATTCAAAAGAAATTTCTATTGATTTTTTTCTTTTTCTTTACTTTGCTTTTTAAAAAATATTATGTATCATAATTTTTGTTCAAAACTGGACATTTTAGGTAATATATTAGCAACTCTGGATACTGATCTCCTCACCAAGGTGTTGATGTTGCTATTGTTTACTTAGTCATTTACTATATTTAGTGACATGGTTGAAATAATTCTGTGAAGTAAATTTCTCCTGAAATGTGTAGTTCTGCAGTCTCCACTTATATATTTTTGTTTGTTTGTTCTCATCTTTTAGACTGGCTACCCTCGCATCACTCCTGGGTCAGTATAAACCACATAATGGACAAAAGCTGTGCTTAAACCTTGTTGGTCAGTTAGATTATTGCACTTTACCACTAGATGTGTGTGTGTGCAGTTGTTGGGTGGGTGTTGGGTGTTTCTATAACAGTTTGAATTTACATTTTTGCCACTTGTTTAACCAAATACTAGTAGCTGGAATTTTTTCTCTCTCATCACTCTCAAAAAGGTGCAGCTTTAGGCTTTCTCATAAGCTTACAGACATCTAAGAATTCATGTGATTTTCTTTTTTAAGCCTGGCTTCTATTGAATCGCTCCTGGTCAGTGTCACTTATCTTCAGTCAGTGTTTGATCAGAGGTTGTGCATGAGCCCTTAGTTCCAGTGGGGATTCTACTCTTTATTGATTGATCTGTATGCAGTTTGTGGAATGTTTTCAAGTATGCTGCATGTTCTGCATTGGATGATCCTGAATTCGTGTTACTTAGCATTACATACTATTTTCCTAATCCCAGTGACTGTGATCTCAGGATGATTCTTCTTTGCTGTCTTTTTCCTTGGTTCTCTTTGTTAGACTTCTTATTTTTCTGCCTTTTCAGTTGTATCAATAGTATCAAGGAGCTAAAACTGCCCTCATTAATTCTCTCCATTATTTTGAACAATACCTCAAGGCATGGAACTCTTCATGCTCTGCTCCAAATGAAATCATTACCCTCATGCAGACCTGTGAAGGTTTGATCCTATGGTCTCTCTCTCTCTGGCAGAATCTCTGTACTACTTCACAAGAGTGAGGATTGCATCCCCCTTGCCCTGGAGTGACATACCTGCCCTATGAACCAGGATGGTTGGATATGCCCTAGACTTCTTGGCTTGCCCCTCCTGCTTGGCACATCCATCATAAGTGTTAGCGGGTTTCTAAGTGTTCAGGGTCAAATGCTCCTGCCTATTCACCCTGAGTAGAACTTATGCCCAACAATTCAGGCCTGGGTTGAAGAAGGTTGTTCTAGGCATTTCAGCTGTGTCTGCTCAGAATAGAGCTTCTGCAACAGGGGACTGGGATAGGTGAAAAACACCAGCAACCTGCCCAATCTGTGGTGAAAATGTAGCCCAAGACTGGGATGTGGAGAGAAAGAGATCCTCATCTTCTTGATTGGAGAAGGAGGGCCAGGGATAGTTGCTATAAATGGAAGAATTTATGTAGGGGAGCTAGTCATGGTTCCAATACCACAATCTTGCTTCTCTTACTTAGATTTAGTACATTTTCTTGAATGAATGTTTTCCCATTTTCTGTATACCCCTAGGCAATTTCTAGAAATTGTAAATGCTTGCATTTTAGTATAATTTTCTCCAGAAAAATGTTGGTGGAAAGTCATCTGTGTCCCTTACTCTGCTATTCCAGAGTCAGTCATGTAATATATTTACCTGCATCTGTGACTGCTGACTGCCTCTCAAACTCTAGTGATAGTAAAGTGTTCTGTGGGTCCAAGGACAACTGATCCTAGAGAATGTGAATAGGTTCTGTAAAAAAAAAAAAAATGCATCATAACTAGCTCCATAACAATGGAAAACCTGTGTGTGGGGCAGAAGGGAGCCAGGAGTGGAAAAGAGAGTGAAGAATATGTTGGACAAAGCCAAGCAATATTACAAAGTCTACTGCTGTAAGAGACCAAAAAAAAAAAAAAAAAAAAAGGAAAGTGAAAGAAAGATGTTTCTAATTACTTTTTAAAAATACCTATTTCATTTACAGTATTAAAAATTATAAAAAACTATGTATAAATATTTAATATAAACATGCCTGTTAAACAATTACCCATATCTCTTGTGTGCTATTAAACTATTTATTAAATTCACAGGAATCATGGTTTAAGTATCAAATTACCTTGAGATTTTAAAATTTATTTCTCATAGCTTCAGAGAAATGTAAACTTCCTCTGGCCTTTCTTTTTGTGCATATTAAACACTCTTTTAGAATATTCCTCAGTTGGTAGTTTGTTCTTAAAATATTGCCTCTAGAGAAATTCCTAATGACAAGCACTCCTCTAAGCACTTTATTACAACAGCTTATCAATTAATTAATGAACAGAGGGCTATCTTTAATGAAGCTTCTCACCTTTTTGGGAAGGCTAAATTAAAATCAGAAATCCCCTCTAGTGTGAAATAACAATTTTCCACTTTAAGCTAAATGATGTTATCAAAACCAAACTACCAACTGGTATGTTTCCATTTACTCAACACTTTTCCCAGTGTCCACTATTTCCTAAAATAACAGCACCATGTTTATACCATTAGTCTAAATGCTCTCCATAAAACTCACTAGAGTTAAATCACAAACCAGAGACAACATGGTGCCATGTCTGTCACTGTTGGATAGAAATAAAATAAAGTAACTCTTGATATAAAGAAATTCAACTCACAGCTGCATAATCGCTTAAAATTTTTGACAGATAAGGAATAATCAAGATGACATAAAGAGTGGGAATTGATCTTGAGAAGTTTCTGTTCTAATATAAAATTATCTTTCTAATAGAGTGTGTCTTCTTCTGGCTTTCCATGAAAAATGATTATTTGCCTGATTATTATATCTTTATCTACCCAGGATATTAATCAGTCAATGAATTTAATCAATATAAAGTTTGGATAATTTAGGGTTCAAAAGCACTCTTCAGTCATGTGCCAGGGGCAAAATACAGAATCAACTTCCCAGTATCTTACTTGAATAGATAAAGTAATATTATTTTCATCAGTATGGATTTTAACATCCATTCCAATGTAATTTATTTTTAGTTAAAGATAAATTCAGTTTTGGGCTTCCCTGGTGGTGCAGTGGTTGAGAGTCCACCTGCCAATGCAGGGGACACGGGTTCATGCCCTGGTCCAGGAAGATGCCACATGCCATGGAGTGGCTGGGCCCATGAGCCATGGCTGCTGAGCCTGCATGTCCAGAGCCTGTGCTCCACAATGGGAGAGGCTGCAACAGTGAGAGGCCCGTGTACTACAAAAAAAAAAAAAAAAAAAGATAAATTCAGTTTTAAGGGATTTCTTTGTTTCCCTAAATTAGGTATAACATGCTTCAAAAATATATTTAGAAGTCACTTATATAATGCTTACTATGTGGCAAACACTGTTCTAAGTGGTTCTTTAAAAAATAAATTTAATAATGATATGAAATAGGTATAATCATTATTCCTCTTTCATAGAGAAATTCACATGAATTAACTGTGGCTATAGAGGGTAGTTTCCCACCAGGAGTCACAATAAAGATAAATGGTAAAGCTAGAGTTTTGACACTAAATCCAGAGTACACACTCCTATGCACCATGCTACACTGACTATTTTTGAAAAAAAAAAAACAAAGCATTTCATCTGATTTATTTTTTAGCAGCATGTTTTATTATCATTATCATCAAATCATTAAACTACTTGGTGATGCCATATGATCTGTTTGGGGCAAAATTAGCCACAAAGGAAGTTCCAGCTACGTATGTCCACAAAATGTAACATGTTTTATAACAACGCTAATGGCATTATTTTTGAAAGATTTTGTTAGTTTGCTGAAGTTTCATTTCCCACTTTACAGTAAATTTGTGTCATTAAGAATACTCCCTTAGAGGCTTTTTGGTGGGGCTAATTGTGGACTCCTGGAGGGCTCATGCCAAGGAATACTTCCCAGAAATTCTGCTGCCAGAGTCCTCCTCCTTGTGGTGAGTGACAGCAGCTCCCCACCTCTGCAGGAGAACCTCCAACACTAGCAGAAATTATTGACATATAGTAACTCCACAGCATGTGGCTCCAAGAACAGCCCTAAAAACCATGTGGCTGACAAGGTATTGCTGCTCTGGCTGGGTGTCATGCCTCTGCCTCTGAGGTGGGAGAGCCAAGTTCAGAACATTGGTCTACTAGAGACCTCCCAGCTCCATGTAATATCAAACAGCAAAAGCTCTACCAGAGATCTCTACCTCAACACTAAGACCCAGCTCCACTCAATGACCAGCAAGCTACAGTGCTGGACACCCTATGCTAATCACCTAATAAGAAAGGAACACAACCACACCCATTAGCAGAGAGGCTGCCTAAAATTATAATAAGGTCACAGACACCCCCAAAAACACCACTGGATGGGGTCTTGCCCACCAGAAAACAAGATCCAGCCTCATCCACCAGAACACAGGCACCAGTCCACTCCACCAGGAAGCCTACACAACCCACTGAAATAAACTTAGCTACCTGGGGGCAGACAGCAAAAACAGCAGGAACTATGAACCTGCAGCATGCGAAAAGGAGACCCCAAACACAGTAAGCAAAATGAGAAGACAGAGAAACACATGGCAGATGAAGGAGCAAGGTAAAAACCCACTAGACAAAACAAATGAAGAGGAAATAGGCAGTATACCTGAACAACAATTTAGAGTAATGATAGTAAAGGTGATCCAAAATCTTGGAAATAGAATGGAGAAAATACAAGAAACATTTAACAAGGTCCTAGAAGAACTAAAGCACACACACACAAAAAAAAAAAAACAGTGATGAACAACAAAATAAGTGAAATTTAAAATTCTCTAAATTGAATCAATACCAGAATAACTGAGGCAGAAGAACAGATAAGTGAACTGAAAGATAAAATAGTGGAAATAACTACCACAAAGCAGAATAAAGAAAAAAAGGTGAAAAGAGGACAGTCTCAGAGACCTTTGGGACAACATTAAGTGCACCAACATTCGAATTATAGGGGTCCCAGAAAAAGAAGAGAGAAAGAAAGGGACTCAGAAAATATTTGACGAGATTATAGTTGAAAGCTTCCTTAATATGGGAAAGGAAGTAGACAATCAAGCCCAGGAAGCACAGAGAGTCCCATACAGGATAAATCCAAGGAGAAACAAGACAAGACACATACTAATCAAACGGTCAAAAATTAAAACAAAGAAAAAAATACTAAAAGCAGCAAGTGAAAAACAACAAATAACATACAAGGGAATCCCCATAAGGTTAACAGCTGATCTTTCAGCAGAAACTCTGCAAGACAGAAGGGATTGGAAGGACATATATAAAGTGGTGAAAGGGAAAAAGCTACAACCAAGATTACTCTACCCAGCAAGGATCGCATTCAGATTTGATGGAGAAATTAAAACCTTTACAGACAAGCAAAAACTAAGAGAATTAAGCACCACCAAACCAGCTTTAAAATAAATGTTAAAGGAAATCTCTAGGCAGGAAACACAAAAGAAAGAAAAGACCTACAATAACAAACCCAAAACAATTAAGAAAATGGGAATAGGAACATACATATCGATAATTACCTTAAATGTAAATGGATTAAATGCTCCAACCAAAAGAAATAGACTGGCTGAATGGATACAAAAACAACACCCATATATATGCTGTCTACAAGAGACCCACTTCAGACCTAGGGACACATACAGACTGAAAGTGAGGGGATGGAAAAAGATATTCCATGTAAATGGAAATCAAAACAGCTGGAGTAGCAATTCTCATATCAGACAAAATAGACTTTAAAACAAAGACTATTATTACAAGAGACAAGAAGGACACTACATAATGATCAAAGGATAAGTCCAAGAAGAAAATATAACAATTGTAAATATTTATGCACCCAACATAGGAACACCTCAATGCATAAGGCAAATGCTAACATTCATAAAAGGGGAAATCAACAGAAATACAATCATAGTAGGAGACATTAACACCCCACTTTCACCAATGGACAGATCATCCAAAATGAAAATAAATAAGGAAACACAAACTTCAAATGTTACATTAATCATGATGGAGTTAATTGATATTTATAGTACATTCAATCCACAAAAGGCAGAATACACTTTCTTCTCAAGTGCTCATGGAAAATTCTCCAGGATAGATCATATGTTGGTTCACAAATCAAGCCTTGGTAAATTTAAAAAAATTGAAAATCTATCATGTATCTTTTCTGATCACAAAGCAATGGAGCTGGATGTCAATTACAGGAAAATATCTGTAAAAAATACAAACGCATGGAGGCTGAACAATACATTATTAAAGAACCAAGAGATCACTGAAGAAATCAAAGAAGAAATCAAAAAATACTTAGAAAAAAATGACAATGAAAACACGATGAACCAAAACCTATGGGATGAAGCAAAAGCAGTTCTAGGAGGGAAGTTTATAGCAATACAATTGTATCTCAAGTAACAAGAAACAACTCAAATAGACAATCTAACCTTACACCTAAAGCAATTAGAGGAAGAAGAACAAAAAACCCCAACGTTAACAGAAGGAAAGAAATCATAAACGTCAGAACAGAAATAAATGAAAAAGAAATGATGGAAACAGTAGCAAAGATCAATAAAAGTAAAAGTTGTTTCTTTGAGAAGATAAAACTGATAAACAATTGGCCAACTCACCAAGAAAATATGGGACAAGATACAAATCAATAGAATTATAAATGAAAAAGGAGAGGTAACAACTGACACTGCAGAAATACAAAGGATCATGAGACATTACTACTATCAATACTATGCAACAAAATATATAACCTGGAAGAAATGGACAAATTCTTCAAAAAGCACAACCTTCCAATACTGAACCAGGAAGAAACAGAAAATATAAACAGACCAATCAAAAGCACTGAATTTGAGCTTGTGATTAACAATCTTCCAATAAACAAAAGCCCAGGACCAGATGGCTTCAAAGGTGAATTCTACCAAACATTTAGGCAAGAATTAACACCTATTCTTTTCAAACTCTTCCAAAGTATAGCAGAGGGAGGAATACTCCAAAACTAATTCAATGAGGCCACCATCACCCTGATACCAAAACCAAGCAAAGATGTCACAAAGAAAGAAAAGTACAGGCCAATATCACTGATGAACATAGATGCAAAAATCCTCAACAAAACACTAGCAAACAGAATCCAACAGCACATTAAAAAGATCATACTTCATGATCAAGTGTAGGTTTATCCCAGAAATGCAAGGATTCTTCAATATATGCAAAACAATCATTGTGATAAACCATATTAAGAGATTGAAGGAGAAATGCCATATGATCATCTCAATAGATGCAGAGAAAGCTTTCAACAAAATTCAACACACATTTATGACAAAAAACCTCCAGAGAGTAAGCACAGAGGAAACTTACCTCAACACAATAAAGGCCATATATGATAAACCCACAACCAAGATCATTCTCAATGGTGAAAAACTGAAAACATTCCCCCTATGACCAGCAACAAGACAAGGTTGTCTACTCTCACAACTATTATTCAATGTAGTTTTGGAAGTCTTAAACACCAGAATCAGTGAAGAAAAAGAAGTAAAAGAAATCCAAATCAGAAAAGAGGTAAAGCTGTCACAGTTTGCAGATGACATGGTACTATATATAGAGAATCCTAAAGATGCTACCAGAAAACTCCTAGAGCTAATCAACGAATTTGTTACACTAGCAGGGTACAAAATTAATTCACAGAAATCTCTTGCATTCCTATACACTAATGATGAAAAATCTGAAAGAGAAATTAAGGAAACACTCCCAGTTTCCATTGAAACAAAAATATAAAATACCTAGGAATAAACCTACCTAAGGAGACAAAAGACCTGTATGCAGAAATCTATGAGACACTGATGAAGAAATCAAAGATGATACAAACAGGGCTTCCCTGGTGGTGCAGTGTTTGGGAGTCCACCTGCCGATGCAGGGGACACCGGTTCGTGCCCAGGTCCGGGAAGATCCCACATGCCGTGGAGTGACTGGGCCCGTGAACCATGGCCACTGGGCCTGCGTGTCCGGAGCCTGTGCTCCACAACAGGAGATGCCACAGGAGTGAGAGGTCCGTGTACCGCAAAAAAAAAAAAAAGAGAGAGAAAGAGAGATACCATGTTCTTGGATTGGAAGAATCAACATTGTGAAAATAACTATACTACCCAAAGCAAACTACAGATTCAATGCAATCCTTATCAAACTACCAAAGGCATTTTTCACAGGTGTAGAACAGAAAACTTCACAATTTGTATGGAAACACAAAAGACCCTGTATAGCCAAAGCAATGTTGAGATAAAAAACGGAGCTGGAGGAATCTGGCTCCTGGACTTCAGACTCTTCTACAAAGCTAGAGTAATCAAGACAGTATTGTACTGGCACAAAAACAGAAATATAGATCAATGGAATAAGATAGAAAACCCAGAGATAAACCCATGCACATATGGTCACCTTATTTTTGATAAAGGAGGCAAGAATATACAATGGAGAAAAGACAGCCTCTTCAATAAGTGGTGCTGGGAAAACTGGACTGTTACATGTAAAGAATGAAATTAGAACATTCACTAACACCATACACAAAAATAAACTCAAAATGGATTAAAGGCCTAACTAAATGTAAGGCCAGACACTATAAGACACTTAGAGGAAATCATAGGCAGAACACTCTATGACATAAGTCACAGCAAGACACTTTTTGACCCACCTCCTAGAGAAATGGAAAAAAAAAAAAGAAAAAATATACAAATGGGACCGAATGAAACTTAAAAGCTTTTACACAACAAAGGAAACCATAAACAAGATGAAAAGACATCCTTCAGAATGGGAGAAAATATTTGCAAATGAAGCAACAGACAAAGGATTAATCTTCAAAATTTACAAGCAGCTCATCAGCTCAATATCAAAAAAGCAAACAACCCTATCCAAAGATGGGCAGAAGACCTGAATAGACATTTCTCCAAAGAAGACATACAGATTGACAAGAAAGACATGAAAGGATGCTCATCATCACTGATCATTAGACAAATGCAAATCAAAACTACAGTGAGGTATATCACCTCACACAGTTCAGAATGGGCATCATAAAAAATCTAGAAACGATAAATGCTGGAGAAGGTGTGGAGAAAAGGGAACCCTCTTGCACTGTTGTTGGGAATGTAAATTGATACAGCCAATATGGAGAAGAGTATGGAGGTTCCTTATAAAAGTAATAATAGAACTACCATATGACCCAGCAATCCCACTACTGGGCATATACCCTGAGAAAACCATAATTCAAAAGTGTCATGTACCACAATATTCATTGCAGCACTATTTACAATAGCCAGGACATGGAAGCAACCTAAGTGTCCATCGACAGATGAATGGATAAAGAAGATGTGTCACTTATATACAATGGAGTATTGCCCAGCCATAAAAAGAAACAAAGTTGAGTTATTTGTAGTGAGGTGGATGGACCTAGAGTTTGTCATACAGAGTGAAGTAAGTCAGAAAGAGAGAAACAAATACCATATGCTAAAACATATATATGGAATTAAAAAAAAAAAAAAAGAAAGATAAAATTGTTCTGAAGAACCTAGTGTCAGGACAGGGATGAAGACGCAGATATAGAGAATGGACCTGAGGACACGGGGAGTGGGAAGGGTAATCTGGGACGAAGAGAGTAGCATGGACATATATACACTGCCAAATGTAAAATAGATAGCTAGTGGGAAGAAGCCGCACAGCACAGGGAGATCAGCTATGTGCTTTGTGATAACCTGGGTGGGGGGGATAGGGAGGATGGGAGGGAGATGCAAGAGGGAGGAGACATGGGGATATATGTATATGTATATCTCATTCACTTTGTTATAAAACAGAAACCAACACACCATTGTAAAGCAATTATACTCCACTAAAGATGTTAAAAAAAATAATACTCTCATACAAATGAACAAACATAACCAAACAGAATCCATCATAGATACAGAGAATAAACAGGTTGTGACAGGAGGAAGGGTGGTGGAAGGAGGAGAAAAAAAAGTGAGGGAGATTAAGATATACAAACTTTCAGTTATGACATAAATAAGTCACTGGTATTAAAAATACAGTGTGGGGAATATGGTCAATAATTATGTAATATATTTTATGCTGACAGATGACAACTAGATGTATCATAGTGATTATTTTGAAGTGTATACAAATATCAAATCACTGTTATGTAACAGGAACTAACATAGTGTTATAGGTCAATTATACTTCAAAAACAAACAAACAAACAGAATCATAGAAAAAGAGAGATTTGTGGTTACCAGAGGTGGGAGGTAGGGGGAGAGGAATTAGATGAAGGTTGTCAACAGTTACAAACTTCCATTTATAAGGAAAACTAAGTAGTAGCAGTGTAATGTACAACATGATAATGATAATTACCACTGCTCTTCATTATAAATGAAAATTGTTGAGAGTAAGTATAATCCCATCACAAGGGAAAACAATTGTTTTTCAATTCTTTAATGTTGTATTTATGAGATGATGAATGCTCACTAAATTTATTTTGGTTATCATTCATGATGTCTGTAAGTCAAATCATTATGTTGTACACCTTAAAGTTATACAGTGATGCATGTCAATCATATCTCAGTTAAGCAGGAAAAAATATATTTAAACTTCTAAAATAATGTGGGAAAAAGGTAGCATTAGACGGAAAACAAGAAATTTGGGCCTGAGTTTCAAAAGGCTAAAGTAAATTGAGGATGCAATAAGTGAAAAAAGTTTCTGGTAGAGATCTTTCTTATTCCAGAAAGCTGTAAGTAATTATAATACCATGATTATTTCTGGAAACAAATGTCTTATATTAAGTCAGTTTATTTTATTTTAAAAAAATCTTCGTAAATCATTTGAAAGCTATGTTTGTGAATATTGTCTCAGATAAAAAAAATTTATGGGCCACACATTAAAAAATATCTTGTTATGTTCAGTTTCTGTTAAAAAATACTTTCTTATACATATCTTCCCTGTACTTGTAAAGGAATTTCCATCTTTATTTTCTTTACTCTTTCTTGTTTCTGAATATTCAATGACTTTTTCTGCAGCTAATGAAAATTGAAGGTCTTCAAATGTAATGTTTGAGAGTACAGATAGTATTCAGTGGAAATTGGGAGTCATCAAGAATGTTTTTTATCACAAGAACATAAAACAATCTGTACATATATTTTTTTGTAAATCTTATATATAGGAAAATATAATTAAAAATCACCTACTAGGGCTTCCCTGGTGGCGCAGTGGTTGAGAGTCCGCCTGCCGATGCAGGGGACATGGGTTTGTGCCCCAGTCCGGGAAGATCCCACATGCCGTGGAGCGGCAAGGCCTGTGAGCCATGGCCACTGAGCCTGCGCATCCGGAACCTGTGCTCCGCAACGGGAGAGGCCACAGCAGTGAGAGGCCCGCATACGGCAAAAAAAAAAAAAAAAAAAAAAAATCACCTACCATAAAATCAACTGTAAAACTATTCTTTGGGGATCTGTTTTTTAAATCAGTGCAAAGCATAATGAATATGCTAAAGATATAATCTCTGACATATTTTAATATACTTGAAATTTTGTTTCTGGTAAGAGCTATTGCTTTCTTGTGTGACTTCCTGATTATGTTTCAGTAAAATGTGCATATAACAATAAACTGTGTTCTGTGTGACATATTTCCTGTGCATGGCATCCTTTTTTACTGGCCAGTGTTTGCTTGTGCATTAATAACATAGAAGTATTATTGAAGTTATATTTATTTGAAATAATATAATCCTATCAGGATATCATTAAGAAAGAAGGAGAAATTAGAGAAAAATAGGGATTGGATTTCTTAAATTTTCAGGAAGCTCTCTATGTAAAGAATCACTTTCAAACTCTATCTTTTCTTTCAAGATTCTGACAAGATAATTTTGTTGAAGCTTCTCATAATTTCCATATCTATGTTTGCATTTGTGTGAGGGCAATGGTGGAAGCTTAGTAAGTCTTTAGTTAAGCTGAATATCACTACTGTATTTTTACTCCTATCATTTAAGTAATACTTTTTATGCTTTTCAATTAGCCACACTCTTTCTGTATTTTTATCTTGTAAATTTGAAATACTTGAAACCAGTGCTTAAAATAGGTTTTATTATAAGCCTTTTGTTTTACTCTTTTTATTTAAATATTCATTTTTAGTACTGTATATTTTCCCCAAGTTGTAACCGTTTATATTCTCAAATTTATTAAAAGCAGTCCTACAGGAGAAATTTGCATGTTAAGTGAGGAAAGCATAGTATAAGGAATAATCCACTGTCGTTCTTATCTAGAATATCTGGGTTTTGGCCATAATTTTTTGGCCATAGGATCTTTTATTCATTCTATTTTGGACTCAGTTTACTAATTTAAAAAATCTCAACATTCATTTCAGGGAGTAGTTATGAAAAGTAAATAAAGATTATACACACACATGAATATATGCATAAATATCATATTTATCCCTGTAAGTATATTACTGTTTAATGTTCAATACATTTTTTCTTCCCTGACATCTTGTAATCATTCAAGTATTAATTTACTTATCTATTTATCTATACATTTACTTATTCAAGAAATTCATCAAGTCTTTATTATGTTCTCATGCTGTATAATTTTGGAATACACAGGTATATAAAACAGTCTTGGACCCCCAAAACACACAAACAAATGGGAAAAAAATAAAGATAAATAAATATAATTAAGTAAATGTGGTAAATGCTCCAAAAGAGGTTTGTTCATTGTGGATTGTTATTATTTTTGATAATCATGTGCTTTGTTTTCAAAATTATATTTTCCACATTTTATTTCCACAAGTTCAAAGGTATATTATATATTTATTAATAAATTATATTCCCTTTTAATGTATTTAAATAGTTATTTGAATTTAGTAATATACAGCAAAAAACATGCATTACTAAATCAATTTTATATATGCAAATATGCTTTTGACTTTTTCCTAGAAAAGTGGCATCTAAATACATTATTTGGATGGTTCTATTTTTAGTAGCTAAAAATTCTCCACTGAAATTAATAGAGTTTTATTGACATCAAATGCTTCATTGAAACGAAAGTGTTTTAGTAGAGTCATCCCTACTGGAATGAATGGCATGTGTAATTTATAGATCATATAGTTACAGAAGGAAGGGACCTAATAGATCAGTAAGTCTGAGTTGTCTGCTTGGCTGGAATATAGTCCCCAAATAGAGGACAGAATGTTTGGTCTTAGCCAAAAGGCCATGAACAAAACCTATTTTAATTTATTGCAATTAAAATGAATGGGATTTAATCTAACACATTTATGAGGACGCGATAACTATCGAATCACATTCATTTCAGTGGGGTGTGTTAGTCATCCAATTCTATTCATTTCCATGGGGATCCATTATTTATCGAATCACATTTATTTAAATAGGGATTCATTAGCTAAAAAATCTAATTAGTTTCCATGTGCATGCATTAGCTATCATGTCATCCTTCCTTTCAAAGACAATTCTCTAGTTATCAAATCCCATGCATTTATGTTTGGATTGGATTCTAGAGTTTGAAAAAGCTGTTACTCTTAATTAAATGGTTGCAATAAACTGTTATCGTTATTATACTGTTGCATATTTAAGACTATTTTCTAAATATCCAAAGACTTAGTCACCTCAATTTTCAATAGCTAAATGAAATGATCTCTCAAATACTAAAACATTTAAGTTAGCACATGTCCAAAGGTCTAATATGTTTTTTTTAAATGTGAGGATTTTATTACATTTCTAAGTCAGGCTGTATCATTTTTTCCCTGAAACCTAGCCATTTGGTGATGTTTTCATGTTCAGCGAGATTTTGAAAATGAGAGGAAATAATGTCAACCTTACAAGACCATATGATTAAGTGCTTAGATTTATGAGTTATGTACACTAAGCTAATGTAACAGTATATGTGTCATTAGAATCATAATTGGATGGATTTCATTTTTACTTCTTGGCCACAATTCCAGCTCTTCAGTTATTAAAAATAATCCATGTTTTGGAGAAATCAGAATTCTTGTGCCAGGCTTACATAGTACCAAGTTCAACAGATAGCTGGAAATTATTACTATTGAGGTAGATTAAGCAACAAACATAGTTACTCTAGATCAGTACACACACCTTTCTCAAACTATCTTGGTACATCCTAGATTTATGCAGATAACATAGCTTTTCCTAGCCTTAAACAAATGATCTTTTAAATAATACAATGATTTAAGTCATTTTAGTTTACAAAAAGTTCAGGGACACAGAATAATGTGAATATATTTTATCAGTAATATCTTAAGGCTGTGTTGAACTAAGAGACCTTTTAAATTACTGTAAGCGTAATACTTCGAGATAGCTATTGAGTTATTTAACTCTTTTTCAACCTGTTAGATGGCCATAAATACCTTATTTGATTTACTCTAAATTTAGCAATGCCATGTTTTTGTCTAAATAAATTCACCTGAGAAAATACACAGAAAAAGTAGAAATTACATAGACAAATAAACATGAATAGCATGAATAAAATGCTGTGTGCTAGGAAATAATAATTTTAGATTGTTTTTCAAATTTCATCTTTTAAGAATTAAGAATAATATGCTAATTCTATGTTAGCATTTCTGTAATATTTGAATCTTGTATCAACCATTATATTTTAAAGACCCACAAGAAAACAAGCATAAATATAAATTTATATTGATGTGTTGCAAAGTCAAAATGCCTAGGATTGAATCCCACTAATATTTGGTATCACTGAGACTTTGATAAACTTATTTTAATTTCTGGTGCCTGTATTTCTTCATCTATAATATGAAGGATAAAATCAAAGCTACCTAATCGATTGTTGTAAGAATTATATCATATAGTCCTTGTAAACTTCTTACTGTGGTACCAGTATGCATACTCACACTAAGACCCATATAAATCTGTAGTACTTCTATACTATAGCTTCCACTCAGTGTTTCATAAATTAGCTATCTTGTCATTACTAAATTTTTAAAAAGACAAGAGAAACAATTAGTAATAAGCTGTCATCTAAGAATGTTTCCCTTCATGTTTTCCCTCTGAAAATAACTAAGATCAATTACATTTAAAAATGTAATGTCATTATAACTCAGAAAAAACATTCATTTTTTTCTATATTATCAGTATTTTAAATATATAATTATTTATATAAAATTTTTATTTATGATTAAAGGCAAATAAAGATAGTCCTATGATTTGATAAGTTGCATTCCCCAATTATTTTAGAACCTAAAGTTTGTTTTTCCATAAATATAAAAGTCAACTTGGTAGTTGTAGCCTTCATCTCAGTCAAACATGGCATTGTTATGAGAGTGCTGAGGGTCTATGAGGAGCAGGTAGACACATGGACATGTGAATGGCGTCCAAGGGATCCTGGGTTTTCTCCTGCCTTGTGAGGGAATGTGGAAGTGAATTAAAAGGGTCAATAAACTAACAAAAGCACTGACTTTAAATGAAATAACTACTTATTCAGGGACTTCAACAGTAGAGTGAATGGTCAGTGTTATGGTCTAAGGCAGTGGATATAAGCATGTTTTCTGATGGGTTAGTTGTTACACATCCATGGTCAACTAGTGGTTTTAAGGGGCAACCCATGTCACGTTTCATATGCCATGCTTATCATCACTGCCCATCTATCTAATCTGTACCCACATATTATGTCAGATTGAAACAGAAAGAAGGAATGGGATTCTGAAAGATCAAGTCTTCCAAGCAACTGAATATCCAAAGGGATGTTTAGATTTTTGGATACAATGGAGATTATCAGCTTCAACTCTCTGATCTCCCCTGTTACACACCCCCTGACATGCTTGTGAAATATAAGATCAATCAGTTACAGAAAAATACAGAAGCTTCATTTTCTCTGCATATCTTAGAATTTTATAATTAATTTTGTAACCCTATCACATTTATTTGACGCGTTATCTTCCTTAAACATTATTCTGGTAAACATGAAACCCAGATTTAGCCAGATTTTTATGTCACACACCCTTTAAACCCACATTCCGCTTAAGTGGTAGGAGTTGGATATTTTATTAGATTTCCTTCCCCAGATATTTCTGGAAGTCTCCAATTGGGAGATTTTGGAATTCACAAATTCAACTCAATGTAGCTTATCTCCTCACTGCTCCCCTTTTAAATACTCATCAGTTTTCATATTGCAATCACCTCCCTTAAAAGAAAGACCTTTTATCTCTTTCATACTGCTTTTTCCTATTGATATTATTTCAAATTGGCATATTAAATATTGACATTAGTCTCTTCTATCACTTCCCCACAGGTTAACTACAACCAGATTATAACTAAGTGTCTTAGGATAACAGACAGGTATTTAAAATGGGGGTACTGGAAACAGAAAATTATATATAGCTGTTCTCAAATTTCACAGAACTTTGCCACCCCTTAGGTACCTCCTACTAAATAGTATTCTTAACATTCTACTTCCCTTTAAGTAGTGGCAGAAAACTTTCTCTCTGTATTAGGAGGACCCTTGGACATTTCTCCTTTACCTGGAGGCTATGTGTCAGGTTTCTTTCTTTTTTTTCTTCTTTTTTTTTTTTTTTTGGCTGTGTCGGGTCTTAGTTGTGGCAGTCGGGGTCTTCCTTGAGGCATGTGGGATCTTTGTTGCGGTGTGCGGGCTCTTGGTTGTGGCACACGGACTTCTCTCTAGTTGTGGTGTGTAGGTTTTTCTCTCTCTAGTTGTGACGCATGGGGTCCAGGGCACGTGGTCTCTGTAGTTTGCAGCACACAGGCTCTCTAGTTAAGGCCCACGAACTCAGTAGTTGTGGCGTGTGGGCTTAGTTTCCCTGTGGCGTGTGAGATCTTAGTTCCTCGACCAGCGATCAAACCCACGTCCCTTGCATTGGAAGGCGGATTCTTTACCACTGGACCACAGGGAAGTGCCAAAACCTGTCAGTTTTTAAGACACAAATTAAAAACAACAACAACAACAACCAGGTTCCCTCCTGCCTTCCTACCTCAGGAGCTGAACCTCCAAAGTCCACATTTTCTGCTCTGGGCCACTTGCCAGGCCATTTTCTAAGGATCACTGACAATAGTTATCATTCCATTTCATCTCAAGAAAATGGCTTTACCATAGAGCTCTTACCACGCATCCATGGGAGTTTTAGAGTAAGTAGCAAGATGAATACGGAGAATTTGGCATTTCTTTTTGGGCAAATTGAAATGTTATAATTCTAGAACAGACCTTAGTTATTTTCATCTATATCTGCAAGTGTAATATGTCAAAGACCATGTTCATATTTATATGCTAACACATATTTCAGCATATGTCAAAAAGCAGCAAGAATACACAGCATGATGGAGAAGTTATGGAGTTATAAGATCTGGAGTTTAGAACATATTCCTTCAAAAGTAACTTTAAGACATTGAGAAAATACATTACTTTTATGAATCTCTCAATATTCTCAGTTATGAACTGAGAGTGTAAAATGGTCTAAAATACTTGACTATGTGCTACTCCTCCAAGAGGAAGATAAACAAAAGGTCCTACTCTATAGCACAGGGAACTATATTTAATACCTGGTGATAAAACTTAATGGAAAAGAATATATATATATATATATATATATATATATATATGAATCACTTTGCTATACAGCAGAAATTAACACAACATTGTAAATCAACTATACTTCAATATAATATTAAAAAAAATTAAAAATTAAAATAAAATAAAATATTTGACTATGTTACTCCCAGAGGAATAAAATTGATGGATGGAAAATATTTAATCATATAGCTGGTGACTACGTTTTTGTTTATATATTAGTAATTTTCTTTAATATTAATTATTTGGCCATCCTATCCCTGGGCAATAAGGCTCTTTCAGTTCTAGTTCCAACCTATCTCTCTAGCTTCACTTCTATCAACAGGCTTCTCCTATTCCCTGAGATCCATTCATGCTGAATTTTTCATGAGTGTCTCACATACCAGAGCCTTTCCTATTCCTTACGATGGAATTCTCTGACCATCTTTTTTGCCTGACAAAACATCTCTACTTCTTGACACAACTCAACTTCTCTCTCCTCGTTAACCATCCGTGACCGTAATGCTCCAGGTAAATGCCACTGTCTGAGTCTTTTGTCTATTTCCCATGTATCTGGTTCATCTCTCTACAAAAACACTGTATAAAACAAAGTGAGTATGTGACAGCATGAAAAGAGCTAAATATTGTTGTCAGAGAAACCCAATTCCCAAATCTCAGCCTTGTCCCTTTGAGTTATATCTCTGAGGGCAATTTATTAATATCTCTAAATCTTCATTTTTTAATATTTAAAAAGGGATACAAATTCCTATTTTAGATTGTTGTGATCATTTAATGACAGTATATACAGTGGTTCTAACACACAGTAAATGTCCCCAAAATGATCGTTTCCTTCCTCTTATATCTCATATTACCATATTCAAAATGTCTGTCAATAGATGGAAAAATGCTTCTCTTATTCATGACCTAGATAAATAAAACTCTCGTGTGTACCTTCTAAGCCACAGAAACTACTTTTGTGTTTTCACCCTTTCAGACTAACAAGAGTTTTTAATGTCACACCCCATCTTATCAGAAATATTGCAATTATAATCTCTCAGGGAGTTTACCATTTAGCTTATGCTGATGTCTATTGCGAGCAAAAATAAAACCTCCTTCTACCTCATGCTCTCCATTCCAAACCTTGGGCTTCAGGTGTCATTTATACCATTTGTTTTTCCAAAAGTGACAGCCTTCACTCTACCCTGGGGTTCTTTTTATCACTAGAATTGGCTCATTAGGCAGAATTAGAAAGCATGGTTGTAATAACAAGGAATCTCCAGCAATTACCATGAAAAACCTCCAGTGGTAAGGAATCTATTGTATTAAATGTCTTTTAACTAAAAGAATCACTAGCTAAACAGTTTATGTAAGTATTTTACTATGGAATAAAAAATTAGGAACAATGATGAGAAAAAAGTGAAAGACTGAGACCCAAAATTCAAATTATTTGTAGGAAAAAGTTTTGAGACACCTAGTAGTTGCAGAAGTAATTTGTCATTGAAAGATGAGCCCAACCTATTTTGTAAGAGATTGTGAAAAAAATAGAACTACTCATCTGTTGATGTATTTTTGTTATGAACTCAATAGCAGGTTTAACTGGCTTGTTATTGTAGAAGAGGATATGGATGCTAGAATTAGGAAGGAAGTATCTCTCTAATACACCTGTTTACCATGTAGTGCTGGCTGGGGAGGCTTTCATTTTTAGGAAGAAATTATACAATTCAATTACTGATAAATGTTTATGAATTACCCATTAAATTTAATATAAAAAATAACTATGGCGGGGCAAGAAACAATGAAAGTATTTGTAATACAGAATTATTTCTTGTAGACAACGTTAAAGTATATATATTACTATAAAAATCAACAGAAATGATGTTATAACTTTATTATATATGCATTTTATGTAAGAATATTTTTCATGATAGAATTGTAACACTAATGCATACAGCAACAAATGAGAATGCAAAAATAGATCTTAATTTCAGGGTCAGAATATTCCTGGCTTCTATTGGTAACTCTTAGGAATTTTCTATAGAACTATAGTCTACATTTAAATTCTCAAAGACAGAACCATATGAACTATAATTTTATGTTTTTTAATTAACAATTTGTAATACCTCATACTGCTGTGATGACTTTTTAATGCTAGAATTCCCCCTCCTTCTTTCCCTCCTGTAAAGGTGGACCACATATCACATGACTGATTCTTGGCACTTTAATTTCAACCACCCTGACTTCCAACAAGCACACTGTACACTTCACTGTTTCTGTTTTGCAATCACTGTAACAGCTTTCTGAGATACACAGCAGTATACACTATGCATTTTAGATTAGAATCTGCCCTCCCTCCCCAACTTTTAATCATTTAGCTTTCTGGGGGCTTCATCATTTCTGTTAATGGAAAGAAGACATTTAAACATTTGTGCAATCATTTTATTTGCAGTCTGATGAATACACTAGCTCCAGTACAAGGACATTTGGTTATATATACTGTGCCACTTTCACTTCAGTATCCCTTCCTATTTGTTAAATGAGAGAGATTATTTTTTCATCTAATAGGGTGATAAAATAAAACACATATTTGGGGGGTGAATTATGTGGACACAGTCATCTCAGAAATAATTTCCATTAGATAGTTGTGCTGTTGAGTGTCTAGTGATTAACAGTGCACTCAGAAAGTACATTTTGTCATTTGATTTTATTTGTACCAGAAGTTAACATTAGAAGATTATGGAACTGGGTGTAAGAATTGTCTTGAAAGAATTTTATATTTTCCTAATAGGAGTAGATTTTCACCTTTCTAATTATTTTTAAAGTGACAAAGAGTAATCAAAAAAATTCCACTACTATTTTTATATCAGTGATTTCAATAAGAAGTTTGATCATGTTTCTAGCTCAAAATAACAAGACTCAAAATTGCAATAAATGCCCTTAAAATTATTTTCTAAAAATAGTTTTAGTATTTTCTCCCCAAAAAATATTTCAATGTAGATATAACATCTATCAGTATTTTCCCCTTATGTAGTTTAGGGAGACACTGTATAAAGATACATGTTACACAATATTCAATTTGAATCTTATTTTTTATTCAACTGAGTAATCAATTTCAAAGAAGAAACAACATTTTTTTTAAGGTCTTGCTTTTCAGAGTATTATTTATCAAAAATAAAATAGTTTCCAAAAAGAATCACTGCTATCATCTCCTCTTCATGCAGTAGCAATTAAGATATTTTTGGTACATTTTAACCTGCAGATTTACTTAAAGAAAATATAAATTGAAAAACTCAAATTTATGACTAATAGACAACTTGAAATTTGTGCCAAAGCTTAGTAGTTTCCAAATGCTCTGTATGCTTCCCTGTATCTGTTATTTTTACCTCTTATTTTAGGATAATGCTAAAACCTGATTTTTTTGTTGTTGATGATTTAGTTTTCTATGAGTTAACAGAATTATAAACAGGCGGGACCAATAGCATGAAATTCATATTTTGTTGTACTAGAAAAGACATTTACTATATGGGGGAAAAAAACAACAACAACAACAAGAAAAAGGGACAGTTCCTGTCTGTACTGCTGGATTTGTGAAAATGCATCCATTTAGGAAAATACATGATTGTGGTTGGTTGTGAAATGATGAGATGGAAAATTAAGGTCCAAATTAAGAACTACAGTAAAAGGAAAGCAGCATTTTTACATTTATTTCCAACAGAGCAGAACCTAGTCTTCAAAGACTCCAAAGTCCATCTATTAAGTAATAAGGTAGTTTTTATTGAGGAGACATGCAGGATATCCAATATAATTAGATAGTAGGCCCTAGAGGATTTACAGGACTTAGGATTTTTTAGAGTCAAAGAGCTAAGTAAGCCAGTATTAAAAGACCTACCCCTGATATGGATAAATCCCACATCTGTAAGTTGTTTTGGAGTTTTGCTTTGAACCTGAACTCAACAGTCCTTTCTCTTTGACGGGCTGCATCCCTGTTTAGCCGTACATTGGGCAGCTTGAGGTGTCTCCGTTTTCTCTCTCTGCCTGTCTTAAAAGTTCTTTCTCCTTATTTTCTTCCTTTTTTTTTTTTCTTTAGGTGCATGCTTCTCTCCAAATCACTTAAATTAAGTGTTAAAATATTTTCATTACCAGAAGATTATTTTCAGATTTTAAGTGTTGCATAATAGAGGAATTTCACACTGCTCTTTTAATTCTCATGATTTAACATGGAAATATATTTCTTCCACACCACTGGATTCTCAACACTGGTGTAATTTTCCAAAGTATTCATAATGAACTGTTAATTTAGAAAGGGAAAAAATGAGCTGATGTGATTCAACATGTGACAGAGAATTTTATAGACAGAAAATTCAATACCTGACCGAAATATGTTTTATGCTCTGATAGGCAGTCTGAGGCATTGTTTAGATTTATTATATTTCTCTCCAGTTCAATCTCGTCTTGTAGGTTTTCTTGTCTCCCATGGGCCCATTTCTCTTCGTTTGCTTTGTCCTCAGTGTCTAAATCTGGAAATCTCCTTTCTTTACTATCCCCCATTCTTTCTTTATAAAAGGTTTCTGGATGTAAGCACTTTCCAGTCATTTTAATTTTTTAAACAAATAAAAGAGAGCTGCATGCATGTATTAATCCATTTTTAATAGCCACTACTGAAAGACAGGGCATTTTCCTGGTATTGTTTTGAGTTGCTATTATCTTAAAAGAGTTTTATTTTTATCAATATCTATTGTGACATTCAGTTAAAATGACAAAGACTCCCATGCTGGGCAAACTGAAGAAACGCTTTAGTTCACTGAATAAAGGACTGAGGCTGGCTGTGGAGGATTTTAAAAATATTTTTGTTCATATTCTATTGATGCTATAGTTCTTCTTAAATAATTTTCATGTACTATTAAGAAAACATGGTATTTAGCATACAGATAACTTTTACACCAGGTCGACTATCGTTACGTGAGATTTGGTACATTGCTGCCATCTATCGACAGAAAATGAATACATCTTTTAACATTAAATGTATGACAGATAAAACTCTAGTGGATAAGCATATATTCATTTATACTTATAAAGACAGTCTACTTGTTAACATCTACTAAAAGTGAAAAGAATGAATCTAAGAGACATGGGTATAGCAAGCACATGTGCCAATATCATAGCACTGGACATCACAGTCTCTTAGATAGGTTGAAAAATAATTTTCACATACTTAACCTACAAGATTATGGGTAGAAAAAATACAGTTATATTGTCAGCCCCATTCTACAAATGAGGAGACTGAGGCTGAGAGAGTATTACTGATTTGCCCAAGTCATGGAGCTGATCAGGGGAAGAGTTGGCTTGAATGGAATTCTACTGGTCTTACTCTCTGGAATCTCTTTCCAATACTGTGCAGGGCTTGAACTTTCAGAACACTTGTTCCTTAACCCTTGCTCAAAATAACCATTATGTACACACAGCTACTACCTAATCAGAACCCTGCCCCTTCATTCTTTCAACAAATATTTAAGGGCCTGTTCTTGGCCAAGAACTCTTCTAGGAATTGAGAAACTTCTGGGATCAAGAAAGACAAGATCCCTGCACTGTTTGAGCTCACATTCTAGTGTGGATAGAGGCAACAAAAGCATTTACACACATGGATGGACAAGATGAGTTCAGAGAGTGGTAAGACCCATAGAAAAAAAGTTAGTAGTATGAAAGTGAGAATCAGGGCACTGCTAATCCTTATGGAAATGTAAAAGATGTAAAGTTACAATCAAAGCTTTCAGGAAAATAAAGTTTAGTTGAGAAGACAGAACAAATGAGCCTATAAATAATTATATAAAATAATGGCAGCAATATCAGGAAATAGTAATAAAAAAAATACCGTGTAGCTCACATTCCACTCCCTGGGCCTCAGGGGTACAGAATTAGTAACGTTTGATACTAACCAGAATAATAAAGGATCACCTCACAAGGGATGGAATCTCAGCCAAGTATCAAAGAGAGGATTCCATTTTTACAGAGACAGTACTAAGGCAGAGGGAACATTTTTGCAAAGGAATGAATGTAGGGATAATGAAATGATGCAGTTTGTAACACCAATGTATAGGACAAACATTCTTTTTTTTTTTTTTTTTTTTTTTTCTAACACAGGCACTTAGCACCACCTCAGGTTTTGGTAGATATTACATTTCTAATACCTCTTTTTTTTTTTTTTTTTTTTTTTTTTTTGGCCTTGGCTTGGTGTCCAGAACAACATTCTTAAAATAATGATTTTATCACATAGGGTTTCCTTTCAAAAAGTTGCCATAATATTTACTATACTTAAGCATTTATTCTGATTTACATTCTAAAATATTTCAGAAGTATATACTGAAAAAAAACTTAGCAAATAAAATAGCAAGTAAACGTAGGAAAATATTACAAGTAAAATTTGCTAATAAATGGTATTCTCTCTATAAAGTGAGAATTTCTTATTGGAATATTTTTATTCTCAACATGTCTTCTAATTAAATCTAACTTTCTATTACATATGATGAAATATCCATTTTCAGCAATGAATTCAACTTAAATTCTAACAAGAATAATTAGAAAAATTGTGCAGTGGCTCTGTGTTCTCACTTAGAACAAAAATACAGTGGCTATGTGCTCTAGGAAGCAATAAAGCATTATGAGAAATCAGATATTTTTTGCAAATAAAAGCTACATCTCCCTATCTGTGTTGTAAAGCGCTCTTCATTCCAGTTCTAAAGGGCATCATCTAGGAATCTAGTACCTACCTAAATTTCAATATCTTAGATAAAGTACCCATAAGCAAAAATATATGGTAACTTTCTTTTTGTTTTGTTAGTTGTGAAGATTAGAACATAGAAGTTTGAGCCAGCAACAATTTTTAAATGATTCGTAGGTATATATTCATTTCCAAGTTATGTCCTCAGAGTTGGAGATTTATCTCTGAACTAGTTAATACAATCAGTGTAAATAATCTGCTCTGAATCTAAAACCCAAAGTGGTTCTTTGGGTGTGTAATTGAGCCAATGAATTGACGAATTGTCAGTTCACCTCTCTATGCAATTTGGCCGCACTTGACTCTCTATATAAAGGCAATGATACTAATTGAAAACACAAGTACATTTTAGCCGTTATTCAGACAAGACACAGAGTAATAAAGCAAATTCTTTAGCTTTATTCATCTATCATGAATAATGTTATTACTATGATATGCATTATGCAAGCTATATTTTATTTTCTTCACAGATTGCATGAAATCTGAGCTGCACATTTTTTACAGCACAAGTTATAATAAGAATTTTGGGCTCAAGTCTTTTCAATGTATTTTGTTCTGCTCTTGAAACTTCACTCTTTCTTTTTTTACAACATTACTAGTTTCAAATGATTCACACTGTTAAGAAAAGGACTGTAATATACTGCATGTGACCTTTTTCATTTAAGTGTTCTGGTAAATAATCCTGGGCATGCCAGTGAAGCATGGAAAACACCTCCCTCAATTCTGTTTCTCATTTTAAGAACAAGGATCAGGAGATGCTCTGCATTTGTTCCTCCATGTATTTATGATTTCCAATATTTGTAGATTGTGAATCTTCTTGCCTTTCTGAGTGTGCCTAATTTCCTGTAACACTTGTTTGATTAGAGCTTTTAAAGAGATAGAGAGATGATTGATAGATAGACAGACAGACAGGCAGATGGAAATCTATAGTGTTCACTAAAATCAAGTTAAGAGTAGGGTGTAGTCAGAGAAACTTTTCTCACTGAAGGTGTATTTCTACTTGGAGGATTATTTTGTGTAATATACTGAGGACAAGCGTGTGGGGGGAGGTAAAGGAGAGGGAGATCATTGCAGGAAAATAAATTAAAAAGAGAAATGTGCAAAAATACCAAAGCATGGGCAAGCTTGCAGTCTCACAGAAGTATTGAGACTGCAAGCTCATTTCTGGAGCATAACATGAGTGAAGGAACGTGAAGAATCTAGAGAGGGAGGTGGGAGCTGGATCCTGAAGATCATTGTATACCATGCTAAGGACTCTAGAGTTTATATTTGGTAATGGGGATAGAGGGAAGAGAGGGTAGGAAGTGCTTCAGAATTGTGGCATGATTAGATTCTATTTTTTTTTAATTACTTGATTGGAATGTGGACAAAGGATTGGACACGTCAGAGAGATTAATACCAGGTTATTGAAGACCTAAAGGAATGACTTTAGGTATGAAAAAGAGGAGATGGAAATGCCACTTTAGTGGCACAATCATTAGGGCCTGCTCACAAAACAAAAGTAGGGGCTTTTCAACTTAAAGAAAAATGCATAGCATGAGAATTGTGCATTTAAGTTTTATTCAGGGACCTTACCATGGACTATAACCTGGGAGATGATAGCCTCTCAGTAACTCAGTAGTTTGTAGAAAATCTAGTTTATATATGAATTTTCTGGCTAAGAAAAACATACAGTCAAGCATACATCTTGTTATGGATGACTGCTAATAACAAAGAACAAGCATCTCAAGTTAATGATTTTGGTGCTTTTCTATGTATGGGAAAATGTGAAAATTTGGGGTTATTGAAATTTTCCTGAGATATGTATCTAACTATCTATCTGCTTGTTTATCCAAAGTGCAGAATGACTGTTTTTCACCCTGAATTCCTCTCAGGGTTCAGGTAGGTGGACAATTGCATTGGGTTATGATTTAAACCTTGTAGAACTGGGTGGTGAACAACGTTGTTTGTTTCTTTTTGTTCACAAGCTGAAAAAGAAAGAAGGGTTTAGGATAACTTCATTTTTTGTTTGTTTGTTTTGAGTAATGACATTAATATTGTTATCCTTAACTACAATAAATAATAAGGAAAAGGAACAGGTTTGGAGGGAACAAAAAGTATTAATTAAATTTTAAGTCTGTTGAATATCTGAATGGAGTGAACATACACTATTTTTTCACTTGGAAAAATAACAACTACGTGTGTGCACAAATTTTGTTCTGAGTTGCAAAATATGTGAGTATTAGGAAAGAAATCCAAAGGAAAAAAAAAAAGCAAGTGACATGACAAAGAGGGTTTATAGAGTTTCTGACATATTTGAATTGCCTAACAGAGATTTGCCAAATGAATAAAAAAATTATGTGCCAGGTTCTAGTCTAATGCAAAGAACACAAGGTGACGGACACAGTACTTGCTTTCAAAGAGCTTGCAGTCCACTGCGTGAGATAGAATAATAAAAATACCATTAGTAGAAGATGCCTTCAAAGTTTTCCAAGAAGAGGTATAATGGATTCAGGAAAACTTCTAATGGCTGTTTCACAAAAAAAAAATTAAAGAAATTGCTGCAGTGTGAGGAATGGATTGGAAGTGACCAAGAAAGCCTGAACATTCCCCTCAACTGAGCTAAATTTTAGATGTGTATTTTTTTTCCTGATCTAGGCCCCTGACCTCCCTTTTCTTAAGAGCATTTCTTTGTAAATTGTAAATTCTCTGCCTCTTTGAGATGTAAATCTTCTACAACCCAGGAATGTCCTTCTCAAGGACCTGGGATCCATCCCTTTGAAATGTAATCATTAAAGTAGTGACCTATATCCGGGTCTCTGTAGGAGAGTAGAAGCCTAACTTCAATGAGCAACAATTAGCAAACACAGATGGCCTCATCATCATGATCAACCTCCCCACTAACTTCCAGCAGTGCTTTCTCACTAACATGCCCCAGAGCTTAAAAACTCTCTTGCCCTTTGTTTCAATCTCTCTCCTCTATTTCAGTAGTCTCTCCCTTCACACCAACATTGTTCAAATTTTCCCAGATGTACTTGTACTTGTGTGTGTGTGATTAGTTCTGTGCAATTTTATCACATGTGTAGATTCATTCACCCATCACACAGTGAAGAAAAAGAATAGTTCCATGACCACAAGGATCCCTTGTATTGCCTTTTTCTAATCTGATTTCTTCTTTTCTTTGCTTCCTGCCAGGTCCTTAACCTTTGGTAACCGCTGACCTGTTCTCTAGTTCTATAATTTTGTCATTTCAATGCTGTTATTGAAATGGATTCATACAGTATATAACATTTTGGGATTGACGTGAATCAGCATGATTCTCTGGAGACTAATCCGGGTTATTACATGTATTAGTAGCTTGTTGCATTTTTTTGTCAAGCAGTGTTCCATGGCATGGCTGTATCACAGTTTGTTTAAGCATATACCTGTTTAAACACATCCAGATTGTCTCTAGGTTTTAGCTATTATGATTAAAGCTGCTCTAAACATTCATGTATGTACAGGTCTGTGTGTAAACATAAGTCTTGCATGTTGCATGTTTAGTTTTATAATAAAACTGCCAAAGTGTTTTCAAAGAAGTTACATCACTTTACATACCTATCAGCAAAGCATGAGGGACCCTGTGTCTCTGCATCCTCCTTAGCATTTGATGTTTTCACAGTTTTTTTTATTTTAGTCATTTTGATAGATATTTAGTGAAATCACATGGGGGTTTTTACATTTCCCTGATGATGAATGATGTTGAACAACTTTACGTGCGCTTATTTGCCATTTGGTTATCCTCTTCAGTAAAATGTCGGTTCATGTCTGGAAGTTTTCAAGAGTGTGGACAAGTTAGGCTACTACAGTAAACCACAAGAAAGAAAATGCGAAACCACACTAGCAAAGTGTTAGGGGTACGAAGAAAAGAAACCAATATTAAGTGATCTTTAAGGGATGGTTATTTGGAAGTAAGGATGTGGAAAATAGTAAATTCATGGATGACACACAGGTTTCTGACCAGCTCATTGTAAATAGAATGGCCAGTTCAGCTGGTTGAAGATAAACAAAGAAAAGTATAAACTCCTTAAGAGATATTTGTGAAGTTTGAGGTAGTTGTAGATATATGTGAGTTTCTTTCATTTTATTCAAGATATCTAAACAGCATTTGAGCATGTGATAAAATGTGTTCATTGTGTTTGCTCATTTCAGCTTGTCAGGAAACTGGTACAGCCTAAGAATTGGTTGATATTTTCTGGAAAGATGATTTAAAATAGAAAAATAAATGACCAGAAATAAAGCACAAAAACAAGCAATTCATATAGAAACATTTGAAAATATATTGCACAAAAGGAACCTCCTCCACCCCTTATGGTCAAGAAGTAGCACTTTCTAACTATTCTGCTGATCAATACAGACTCTCTTTGCTTATTACATGGACTAACACATAATTCTATAACCCTTCCTCAAACACACACACACATGAGCACATTCAAAACATGAATTGTTCCCACAGGTAAAATAATAAAGAAAATGAAGAGGATTTCTTTAGAATCTTATCTGCATAATTCAAATAAGTATAGACTTTGGAACTACATTGCCCAGGAAGTTGAAACAATTCTATGCAACCACTGGGGAAATCAGTGTCTTCTGTAAAAGAAAAGAGTAACATCAAATTTTTTTGTTCCGCTTTACTGTATAAGAAGACATAGTTTTGAGTTATTGAACTATAGGAAAATAAGGCGCAGGTGAAGAGACCATAGACTGTAAATGCCAAATAATACATTCATAGGTCTGTAAGATGATACCAGCTCAGTTGATGTTCACTTGATATCCCCAAGTAAATGATTGTGCTCAGGAGGAGCTGGATACAGCTTAAAGGTTAACAACTACTTGCATAATTGTGCACACTGTATTCACATAGGCATCAACTCCTTTTATAAAACACTGTTCCAATGAGACCAGAAATTTTTAGTTTCCAAGAACCAAGCCTTGTCTTAGGATCAAAAAGGAAGGCAGGGTATCATAAAGAACCTTCACACTGCATTGTCTGTGTTGATGTTGGTGACTTTTTACTTTATGTAGTAAAGTTATCTCAGAATGAAAACAAATTTGATGGAACTCTCAAAAATTTGGAAATTTTAAATCCCCAAAGGATTGGCTGAAACCTGGGGTGGGACAGTCGTTGAAGTGTTGAAAAAAGATGGTACAATGAAAAATAGCTAGGCTTTAAGGATGAGTGTGTTTCCTATAGTTGAAGATAAATTAAATATGTTAATTACTTTGAGAATAGTGCTTACTATTTTTTGTGAAAATAATGAACATGATTATTGAAATATGCTAAGGAAAGCAAAATGACAAAAAATAGTAAAAAAAGGAAAAGAATGAAATCCAAGTACTATCATCTGTTAACAATAACCATCATTTATATTTTCTGAACATTTAACTTTTTAAAGTTTTCAGGTAGATATCATTCTTATTATGATGCACTACTCTTGTGCATATGTTATAAAATAAAAAGGTTTGAAAGATTTTATGTTTCATAAAACAATTCATGAGTGAAATAATTCAAAAAAATGTATTGATAGTTGTTTTATGTTTACTTTATATTGTTTTACATTTACTTTATATAGTTTTCACATATTGCTTCTCTGATCTGTGGATTTTTGTGGAAATGTTAAGCACTTCGGCACTCCTGATTTTAGTTATTCAGGCTCACCCCCAGCCAAAAGCTCAGCTGATGATTTTAGGATGGCTGTCCTTATTTTCATGAAGGTAATGATATGCCACGTATTACTCAGATACTGATGTGTCAGTCAAACCCTTTATCGTGAATATAATAGGTAAATTCCACTGTATAGAAAGCTGTCCATTTATCTAAGACAGGCCCAGGCAGACAGGAATATGTTGTCTGGAACTACATTCTTTCCTTAATATATAACCCATGTCTCTTGAATTGTCAGGTAATTTGAGAGGAAAAGTATCACAGCACATCTTTCTCATTCAAATTACATTGTCCATCTTCCTTCTCCTACCCCTTACCCTGCCTGTATCTCTGGGAACTCTCTCAGCATATAAAATTAACTAGGCAAAAAATAGGAAAGTTACCTATACCAGTTATTAAAATATGAACATAAATTCTAAGCCCAATTTCTTTTCATAACCTGGTGTTTTATAAAAGTACATAAGCAATTTGACTATCCATTATTTTACATCCAGGGAACTGGAGATTTATAAGAGAAATGCTTAGATTTCTACCTCAGTGAAGCAGAGGGTAGAGCAGAAGGAAAGTTTTTACTTTGATCACTAAATAAGAGTCTCAATTAGTTGAGGGTGGATGTAGGTGGGCTTGAAACATAAGGCTTGCATCTGAATTGAAGTGGGGCAAACCCTTGCAAGAACCAGATTAAAGTACTCTGTTCTTCAGGTTTGTGGTTACCAAGGGGAAGGGGGAGCAGGGGAAGGATGGACTGGGAGTTTGGGATTAGCAGATACAAACTATTATATGTAGAATGGATAAACAACAAGGTCCTATAGCACAGGGAAGTATATTCAATATCCCGTGATAAAGCATAATGGGAAGGAATATGAAAAAGTATGTATGTATATGTATAACTGAAGCACTTTGCTGTACAGCAGAAATTAACACAACTTTGTAAATCAACTACACTTCAATAAAATAAATTTAAAAAGAGTACTCTGTTCTTTTATGAAATATGCTTTCATAAATGCATGTGGGCAAACGAGAGGGGTGTGTGTGTGTCTGTGTGTGCATGTAGCATGCACACACACATTTTAACATTATGTTTTTCATCAAAGGTTTATTGAGAAAAGATGAAAGAGGGCATGAGTTGGAAATCAATCTCCCAGCTAGTTAGGGAAGTTTTAGATTGGGATTTTGACTTGCTTTGGGCTACTGGAAATTTCCAAGTGGGAGTTTTCCTAGGGAAAGAGTATCTATAGTTTAATAGGTATGTGTGAACCATGATAACTTTATAATTACTAAATTAGTATAAATAGCGATCATTTTATTATTTGGATATTTTGTTTGGCCTTCTGTTATCTAACAGTACCTGGGAAAGTCTTACACACATTCAGTGAGTTTTGGTCAACGATAAAGAAGATCATTTTCTATTTGACTGAATTTGGAGTTCGACTTAGACAGTTTCCAAGTTATTAGGAGAGCAGAAGGGCATGTGCTAATTTGACATGTATGAGAGAGCAAGGATAAAGCAGAAAGTGGAAGGAACTTATTTTATCTCTGTATATATTATCCTCATATAGTTTAAATATTTTTTATTTGTTTTCGGATAAAACAGAGACTTGAAGATGACAAATTCTCAATTTGAAATGGGAGAGCCTTCTTCTGATGTAAAATGAAGAATCCAAAAGCTCTTTAAGAGCTATTGGTCTAGGTAATGGTTTTTAGAAATAGGACATTTAAACTATATTGGAATATAATTGAAAGGGTTAGGTTTTAAGAAATTGCAGTATAAATGATTTTTAAGTAGTCCAAATTATATATGGCAGAATTCTCTAGAATATGTTATTAAATTGATCAAGCTTGGAGAATACTTGCAAAGGAGCAATTTAACATGTTTTATAAACATGGTGTAATATGTTTCCTTAAAAGACATTTGTTTACCAGGCTGATATTCGTACAAACTATTCTGTAAGGTATTATATTATCAGAAACCCTCGGACTTCCCTTGTAGTCCAGTGGTTAAGACTCTGGTGTTTTCACTGCAGGGGGTATGGATTTAATCCCTGGTGGAGGGTGAACTAAGATGCCACATGCTGTGCAGTGTGGTAAAAAAATAAAAAATTGAATATATATATATATATATATATATATATATATATATATATATATATATTAAAAAAAGAAATCCTCATAATTTGGATATCTTATCATACTTTTAGAAGGAGATTCTGGATCTTGGGATATTTTCCTGCTTAAATATCAATATATTTTTAGAATGCAACATTTTTCAGAGTGTACTATACCACCTTGCAGAATAATTTAAGGAAAAAGAATAGAAAGATAGAAAGATGGAAGGAAGGCAGAAAAGCCGGCAGGCTGGAAGGAAGAAGGGAAGAAAGGAAGAAAATTTAAAAAAGAAAGGAAAGAAGGAAGAAAGAGAAAGAAAGAAAGAAAGAAAAAAAGTAAGAAAGAAAGGAAGGAAGGAAGGAAGGAAGGAAGGGAGAAAGGGAAAGGAAAATTGAACCCTGGAATCTATAGAAAGAGCAACAATGAGCTCTAGTGGCAAAATGTTATAATGTCAAGCATGGATGAAATTCAGCAAAGATACAGTCTTCCTTTTATATATTCGGTAAAGATTTCTCAGTCCTCAAGGTGAAGATTAATTTGTGGAAATAGCATTCCTCTAAATCAGAATCTCATTAACTTCCACATACTATTAACTACCTGGATAGTGTATCTATAATTTATATATTTCATTTAAATTATCTACTATAGTTAAAAAAACAAAAAAACAAAAAAACACCAAAATGATTATTCTAGTAACTGCATATTTTATGTTGGAGATGACATAACTTTTATACTGAATCTGATCAAGTCATTCTTAAGTTAAACTTGTGTTTTAAGGGTATTGATTTATATGCTGTGTAGTTGATAATATATGTGAACCATCTCATCCCTCTGCTCCACCATCTGCTTCCTTCACACACACGGGCACAATTGTAAAACAAGAAGAATGTTTCTTTTCTCTAAAAATGACAAAACTATATTTTAATTATTCAGTTCAGGGCAGTGATAACGTATAAATATAATTTAATAAACATAGACATCGGTTCAAAAAAAGCTTTAATTTTTATCTGTTCTCACAACTCACGACAGAAATAGGTTTGATTTTTTTAATTGCTATACAATTTTATGAGAATATTTTAATTCCAGATACTTAGTCAGAAGAGAAATAATAGCAATTATTTTAATTTCATGTCTTTAATAATTACAATTACAAATGTAATCTCCTGTAGAATTTTTTAAATCTCCTTATTTTTTGAATATTTATTGAATAATGAAATGTGTCACACACTGCGGTAGGTTTTAGGTGATTTTTATTGAAGTTTTTCCAAACAGCAATGATCATTGAATTATGCACATTTTCCTGAATAGAGTGATAAAGTTTAGAAAGTTTAGGTGAAACACAAAGCTAAGACGTTCAGATCCAGGATTTAAACTTAGATAAACTGCCAACAAATCCTAAGCTTTTTCTACCACACTTCACTGCTGCTGCCTTGGTCCCTTCATAAAGGAATTCATCACAAAAGATATAAAAATACAACTACTAAAAAAAACTAAAAATAATCAAGACTCTTGCTACATATTAAAGAATAGCTTCTAAAAAATATGACTTCTACAAATAGTACCAAGTATGCTTCATTTATATCAAACTTTAATATTTATAAACTGTTCTCACATATTTGATATAGTTAATCCTCTTAGAATACACCTGGAAGTTAAGTAGGAATTTTTATTCCACTCAGAATGTTTTCATTGTGAAATGTCCACTACTCTTAAAGGAAGCTTTTTTAAAATAATGTTTTATCTGATCTCAACTAATACATGAAGGAAAACTATCATGACCTTAATCCTCAAGCAAAACTTGGCTACATATGCTTTATCTAAGCTATCGAAAGGTAGAGGGGAAAACCTTAATTTTGGAATGGTATTTTGTTCGTATTTCTTTACAACACTTCCAATTGCAAGTCTAAATTAGTCAGGGATTTTGATTGGATCCAAATGGAAGGAATTTTCAATGTGAGCATTTCTGCCATATGGTATAACAGCATGGGGCACATGACAACCACCTCTTACTGGACATGAGTGTAGAGAGCTGTTTAATACCTGCTAAATACATCAATTAAAAATCCTTACTACTTGTTAAAAAAATTCCATTTAAGAATCACGTTATTTAGCAGCTGTTACATTGCTTTCCCTGTAGAATTATAGAACTACAAATCCCATTTCAGTCAATTATAGACAGAGTTACCTGTCATGTTTTAACTAACAGGCATATTGTATCTCAAAAACCTTCTGGGTCAAATTTGTACCTTAGCCACAAATTAGCTTCTAAATCAACATATTTATACAATTTTGAGTAACCAAATTTTGTATAAATTAAAATAATACATAAAGGGTTATAATAGTTTCATCTAGGGATCTGTTTGGTGGCATTTGATCACTTTAATTCTCACACAACCCTCTGGATTATTTTTTTCATTTGATATATCTATATATTGTGAAAGATTACCATGACAAAATTAGTTAACACATCCATCATCTCACATGGTTACCTGTGTGTGTGTGTGTGTGTGTGTGTGTGGTGAGAATATTAAGATCCACTCTCTAAGCAAACTTCAAGTATACAATATAGTACTGTTAACTATAGTCACTATGGTGAATATTAGATTTCCAGAGTTTATTCATCTTATGACTAAAAGTTTGTACCCCTTGACCAATATCTTATTTCTCCCACTCCCTAGACCTTGAAAATCACAATTTTACTATACTTCTAGGAGTCTGACTTTTAGATTCCACATATAAGAGAGATCATACAGTATTTGCTTTTCTCCGTCTGCTTTATTTCACTTAGAGAGTTTCCTTCCTATTTACGGATGAATAATATTCCATTACATAGAAACATGTGTTCAAATTTTGTTTATCTTTTCATCCATTGATGGACACTTAGGTTTTATCTATGTCTTGGCTATTGTGAATAATGCTGCAATAACATGGGAATGCAAATATCTCTGATTCTGCTTTTATTTCCTTTGGGTATATATCCAGAAGTAAGATTTCTATCAATTACTATCATACACCACATTAACAGAGTGAAGAATAAAAACAATATGATGATCTCATTAGATGCAGAAAACACATTTGACAAAATTCAAAATTCTTTCATGATAAAGATTCTCAAAAATCTGGGTATAGAAGGAATGTACCTCAACATAATAAAGAAATATATGATGAGCCCACAGCTAACATAATACTCAATGCTGGAAAGTTGAAAGCATTTCCTTTAAGATCTGGAGCAAGACAAGAGTGCCCACTCTTGACACTTTCATTCAACATAGTGTTGGAAGGCTTAAACAGAGTAATTAGGGAAGAAAAAGAAACAAAAGTCATCCAAATTGTAAAGGAAAAATTAAAACTCTCTCTCTTTTTAGATGACATATATAAAAAACCTGAAAGACTTTACCAAAAACAGTAAGAATTAGTAAAAATTTAAAAATCAGTGATGTTACAGGTTATAAAATCAACAAAAATTTTACATGCTTTTATATATTAAAATGAACCATCTGAGAAAGAAAGAAATAATCTCATTCACAATATCATCAAAAATAATAAAATACTATAGAATATATTTAGCAAAATTGGTCAAAGATCTGTACACTGAAAATGATCAATACAAGACTTTGAGGAAATAAATTGAAAACACACACAAATGGAAAGAAATATATCCTGGGTTTATGGATCCCAAGAATTGATATTTTTAAAATGTCCATGCCACCAAAGCTATCTACAGAGTCAATGCAGTCTACCAAATGGAGATATCAAAATATCAATGTATTCTTCACATAAATAGGAAACACAATCCTAAAATTTATGTGGAAACACGAAAGACTCCAAACAGTCAAAGAACGTTCAGTACACTGTGAATTCTTACTTAATATTTTTATTTAAAAGTAAGGAAGGGATATGGGAACATATGTATATGTATAACTGATTAAATTTGTTATAAAGCAAAAAAAAAAAGAGAACAGTGGGAGAAAATGGACAAAATAAATGTAAAAAATGGAGAATTTTAACAGAGGACTGTAAACTATAAAAAAAGTCAAATGTACATTCTAGAACTTAAAATAAAATGTATGAAATTAAGTATTAACAAACAAACAAACAAAAAAAGTAAGTGTGACACTGCACTAACAAAATACGGCAGTGACATCTTGAGCTCAGCAAGGAACCAATCTTTTATATAGAATTTATTCTTAATCACCAGCTTTCTTTTCCTTGATCACCATTAAACACATTTAAACAACCACTATGTGCAAAGAACTGTGCTGAATGAGAAAGATATCCTAATGCTCTTTCCCTCACTGGGAAAGAACGAATTCAGTTGGGAGAATGGCCAAGCTGAAATATTGAAGACCTGTTTGCATGGCAAAGTTTAAATTTTTCCCGTTAAATATTCTAAATAAACTTAGATGAATTATTCTTCCCTTTGTAATTCTGTAAATCCAAGATTTGTTTAGAGGTAAGTTACATTAATTTATTTGTGCATTTTCAATGTGAAAACAGCCTAGTCATAATTGCTGTTTAATATCAACATTATTTCCTTTTTTACATGTAGTAAATTTGTTTTTTGATTTTCAAATACAAAATTTTTTGAAATGTAGCTTTTCAACATAACACAAATTAGTCAGAATAGTATAAAACATTATTCAAGAGAATCCATTAGTTTTTTTATCGTTGTTGTTGTTTTTTCTTTTTGCGGTATGTGGGCCTCTCACTGTTGTGGCCTCTTCCGTTGCAGAGCACAGGCTCTGGACGTGTAGGCTCAGCGGCCATGGCTCACGGGCCCAGCCACTCTGCGGCATGTGGGATCTTCCTGCATTGGGGCACGAACCCATGTCCCCTGCATCGGCAGGCAGACTCTCAACCACTGCGCCAACAGGGAAGCCCTCCATTAGTTTTTTAAAATTTTTATTTTGTATTTGAGTATAGTTGACTTACAATGTTGTGGTAGTTTCAGGTGTACAGCAAAGTGATTCAATTATACATATGCATATATCTATTCTTTTTTGGATTCTTTTCCCATATAGGTTTTTACAGAGTACTGAGTAGAATTCCCTGTGCTATACAGTAGGTCCTGGTTGATTTTCTATTTTATATACAGTAGTATGTATATGTTAATGCCAACTTCTTAACTTATCCCTCTCCCCTACCTTTCCCTTTAGGTAACCATAAGTTTCTTTACGAAGTCTGTGAATTTGTTTCTGTTTTGTAAATAAGTTCATTTGTATCATTTATTAGATTCCACATAGAAGTGATATATTTTTCTTTCTCTGTGTGACTTACTTCTCTTAGTATGATAATCTCTAGGTCTACCCATGTTCCTTCAGATGGCATTATTTCATTCTTTTTTATGTCTGAGTAATATTCCATTGTATATATGTACCACATCTTCTTTATCCATTCATCTGTCAAGGGACATTTAGGTTACTTCCATGTCTTAACTATTGTAAATAGTGCTGCAATGAACATTAGCATGCATGTGTCTTTTCGAATTATGCTCAGAAGTGGGATTGTGGATCACACAGTAGCTCTACTTTTAGTTTTTTAAGGAAGCTCCATACTGTTCTCCATAGTGGTTCTACCCATTTACATTCCCACCAACAGTGTAGGAGGGTTCCCTTTTCTCCACACCATCTCCAGCATTTATTGTTGTAGACTTTTTGATAATGGTCATTCTGACAAGTGTAATGTGATACCTCATTGTAGTTTTGATTTGCAGTTCTCTAATAATTAGTGATGTTGAACATCTTTTCACATGCTTTTTGGCAATCTGTATGTCTTCTTTGGAGAAATGTCTACTTAGATCTTCTGACCATTTTTGATTGGGTTGATTGTTTTTTGTTTTTTTTTTTTTTTGATATTGAGCTGCATGACTTGCTTGTATATTTTGGAGATTAATCCCTTGTTGGTCACATCATTTGCAAATATTTTCTCCCATTATGTGTGTCATATTTTTGTTTTGTTTATGGTATCCTTTGCTATGCAAAAGATTTCAGGGCTTCCCTCGTGGTGCAGTGGTTGAGAGTCCATCTGCTGATGCAGGGGACACGGGTTCATGCCCCGGTCTGGGAAGATGGCACATGCCGCAGAGCGGTTAGGCCTGTGAGCCATGGATGCTGAGCCTGTGCGTCCGGAGCCTGTGCTCCACAATGGGTGAGGCCACAACAGTGAGAAGCCTGCGTAGCACAAAAAATAAATAAATAAATAAAAAAGATTTCAAGTAGAATTAGATCTCATTTGGTTATTTTTGTTTTTATTTTCATTACTCTAGGATGTGGATCCAAAAATATATTGCTGCAATTTATGTCAAAGAGTATTCTGTCTATGTTTTCCTCTTAAGAGTTTTACAATATCCTATCTTAGCTTTAGGTCTTTAATACATTTTGAGTTTATTTTTGTAGTTGGTGTAGAGAATGTTCTAACACTAAATCAATAAAAATAGCAATAAAAAAAGAATAAGTTACAATTGGCACCACAGAAATACAAAGGATCATAAAAGATTTCTACAGGCAACTACATGCCAATAAAATGGAAAACTTAGAGAAATGGACAAATTCTTAGAAAGGTACAACCTCCCAAGACTGAACCAGTAAGAAATAGAAAATATGAACAGAAAAATCACAAGTATTAGAATTGAAACTATGGTTACAGAACTCCAAACAATCAAAAGTCTAGGAACAGATGGTTTCACAGGAAAATTCTAACAAATATTTAGAGAAGAGATAACACCTATCCTTCTGAAACTATTCCAAAAAATTACAGAGGAAGGAACACTCCCAAACTCATTCTGTGAGGCCACCATAACCATGATCCTAAAATTAGACAAAGAAACAACACAAAATAATACAATTATAGGCAAATATCACTGATGAACATAGAAGCAAAAAATCTCAACAAAATGCTAGAAAACCAATCCAAAATATATTAAAAGGATCATAAAACATAATCAGGTGGGATTTATCCCAGGGATGCAAGGATTCTTCAATATCCACAAATCCATCAGTGTGATATATCACATTAACAAATTGAAAAGTAAAAACCATATGACCATCTCAATACATGCCGAAAAAGCTTTTGACAAAATTCTACACCCATTATGATAAAAACTCTCCAGAAAGTGGGCATAGAGTGACCATACCTCAACATAATCAAGAACATATATAAAAAACACACAGCAAACATCATACTCAATGGTAAAAAGATGAAAGCATTTCCTCTAAGATAAGGAAAAGGACAACATTGTCCACTTTTGCTACTTTTAGTCAACATAGTTTTGGAAGTCCTAACCATGGCAATCAGAGAAGAAAAAGAAATAAAAGGAATCCAAATTGGAAAAGAAGAAGTAAAGCAGCCACTGTTTGCAGATAACATCATACCATGCACAGGAAATCCTAAAGATGCCATCAGAAAATTACTAGAGTTCATGAATGAATTTGGTAAAGTTTCAGGATACAAAATTAATATATGGAAATCTGTTGCATTTCTATACAGTAACAATGAAAAATCAGAAAGAGAAATTAAGGAAGCAATCATATTTATCATTGCAGCAAAAAGAATTAAATACCTAAGAATAAACTTACCTAAGGAGGTAAAAGATCTGTACTCTGAAAACTATAAGACACTGATGAAAGTAATCTAAGATGACACAAACAGATGGAAAGATATACCATGTTCTTGGACTGGAAGAATCAACATTGTCAAAATGATATACTATCGAAGGCAATCTATAGATTCAATGCAATCCCTATCAAATTACCAATAGCATTTTCTGCAGATTTAGAGCCAAAAATCTTAAAATTTGTATGGAAACACAAAAGATCCTGAATAGCCAAGGCAATCTTTTTTTTTTTTTAACATCTTGATTGGAGTATAATTGCTTTACAATGGCGTGTTAGTTTCTGCTGTATAACAAAGTGAATCAGCTATATATATACATACATCCACATATTGCCTCCCTCTTGCATCTCCCTCCCACCCTCCCTATCCCACCCCTCTAGGTGGACATAAACCACCGAGGTGATCTCCTAGTGCTATGTGGCTGCTTCCCACTAGCTATCTATTTTACATTTGGTAGTGTATATATGTCCATGCCACTCTCTCACTTCATCCCAGCTTAATCTTCCCCCTCCCCATATCCTTAAGTCCATTCTCTAAGTCTGTGTCTTTACTCCTGTCCTGCCACTAGGTTCTTCAGAAGCATCTTTTTTTTTTTTTTTTAGATTCCATATATATGTGTTAGCATATGGTATTTGTTTTTCTCTTTCTGACTTACCTCACAATGTATGATGGTCTAGGGTGCATCCACCTCACTACAAATAACTCAATTTCATTTCTTTTTATGCCTGAGCAATATTCCCTTGTATATATGTGCCACATCTTCTTTATCCATTCATCTGTCAATGGACACTTAGGTTGCTTCCATGTCCTATATTGTAAATAGAGCTGCAATGAACATCGTGGTACATGACTCTTTTTGAATTATGGTGTTTTCAGGGTATATGCCCAGTAGTGGGATTGCAGGGTCTTATGGTAGTTCTCTTTTAAGTTTTCTGAGGAACTTCCATACTGTTCTCCATAGTGGCCATATCAATTTATTTTCCCACCAACAGTTCAAGAGGTTTCCCTTTTCTCCACACCCACTCCAGAATTTATTGTTTGTATATTTTTTGTTGATGGCCATTCTGACTGGTGTGAGGAGATACCTCACTGTAGCTTTTATTTGCATTTCTCTAATGATTAGTGATATTGAGGATACTTTCATGTGTTTGTTGGCAATCTGTATATGCTCTTTGGAGAAATGTCTATTTAGGTCTTCTGCCCTTTTTTGGCATTGTTTGTGTTTTTCATATTGAGCTGCATTTGGTACTTATATATTTTGGAGATTAATCCTTTGTCAGATGCTTCATTTGCAAATGTTTTCTCCCATTCTGTGTGGTATCTTTTTGTCTTGATTATGGTTTCCATTGCTGTGCAAAAGCTTTTAAATTTCATTAGGTCCCATTTGTTTATTTTTGTTTTTATTTCCATTCAACTTGGAGGTGGGTCAAAAAGATCTTGCTGTGATTTATATCATGGAGTGTTCTTCCTAAGTTTTCCTCTAAGAGTTTTATAGTGTCTGGCCTTATATTTAGGTCTTTAAACTATTTTGAGTTAATTTTTGTGCATGTGGTTAAGAGTGTTCATTTTCATTCTTTTACATGTAGCTCTCCAGTTTTCCCAGCACCACATATTGAAGAGGTTATCTTTTCTCCAGTGTATATTCTTGCTTCCTTTATCAAAGATAACATGACCATATTTGTGTGGGTTTATCTCTGGGCTTTCTATCCTTTTCCGTCTATATTTCTGGTTTTCTACTAGTACCATATTGTCTTGATTACTGTAGCTTTGTAGTATAGTCTGAAATCCGGGAGCTTGATTCCTCCAGCTCCGTTTTTCTTTCTCAAGATTGCTTTGGCTATTTGGGGTCTTTTGTGTTTCCATACAAATAGTGAAATCGTTGGCTCTAGTTCTGTGAAAAATCCCATTGGTAGTTTGATAGTGATTGCATTGAATCTGTAGATTGCTTTGGGCAGTATAGTCATTTTCAGAATGTTGAGTCTTCCAATCCAAGAGCATGGTATATCTCTCCATCTGTTTGTATCATCTTTCATTTCTTTCATCAGTGTCTTATAGTTTTCTACATACAGGTCTTTTGTCTCCTTAGGTAGTTTTATTCCTAGGTATTTTATTCTTTATGTTGCAATGGTAAATGGGAGTGTTGCTTTAAATTCTCTTTCAGATTATTCATCATTAATGTATAGGAATGCAAGAGATTTCTGTACATTAATTTTGTATCCTGCTACTTTACCAAATTCATTGATTAGCTCTAGTAGTTTTCTGGTGGCATATTTAGGATTCTTTATGTATAGTATCATGTCATCTGCAAAGAATGACAGTTTTATTTCTTCTTTTCTGATTTGGATTCATTTTATTTCTTTTTCTTCTCTGATTGTTGGGGCTAAAACTTCCAAAACTATGTTGAATGATAGTGGTCAGTGTGGGCAACCTTGTATCATTCCAGAACTTAGTGGAAATGGTTTCTGTTTTTCAGCATTGAGAATGATGTTGGCTGTGGGTTTGTCATATATGACTTTTATTATGTTAAGATAAATTCTGTCTCTGCCTACTTTCTGGAGGGTGTTTATCATAAATGGGTGTTGAATTTTGTTGAAAGCCTTTTCTGCATCTATTGAGATGATCATATGTTTTGTCGCCTTCAATTTGTTAATATGGTGTATCACATTGAATGATTTGCTTATAGTAAAGAATCCTTGCATTCCTGTAATAAACCCCATTTGATCATAGTGTACAGTCCTTTTAATGTGCTGTTGGCTTCTGTTTGCTAGTATTTTGTTGAGGATTTTTTGCATCTATGTTCATCAGTGTTATTTGCCTGTAGTTTTCTTTTTTTTTTTTCTGTGGCTCTTCCTCTGGTTTTGGTATCAGGGCGATGGTGGCCTCATAGAATGAGTTTGGGAGTGTTCCTCCCTCTGCTATATTTTGCAAGAGTTTGAGATGGATAAGTATTAGCTCTTCTCTAAATGTTTGATAGAATTAGCCTGTAAAGCCATATGGTCCTGTGTTTTTGTTTGTTGGAAGATTTTTTATCACAGTTTCAATTTCAGGGCTTGTGATTGGTTTGTTTATATTTTCTATTTCTTCCTGGTTCAGTCTTGGAAGTTTGTGCTGTTCTAAGAATTTGTCCATTTCTTCAAGGTTGCCCCTTTCATTGGCATAGAGTTACTTGTAGTAGTGTCTCATGATCCTTTGTATTTCTAGTGTCATTTGTTACTTTTCCTTTTTCATTTCTAATTCTGTTGATTTGAATCTTCTCCCTTTTTTTTTTTTTTTGATGAGTCTGGCTAATGGCTTATCAATTTTGTTTATCTTCTCAAAGAACGAGCTTTTACTTTTATTTATCTTTGCTATCATTCCCTTCATTTATTTTTCATTTATTTCTGATCTGATCTTTATGATTTCTTTCCTTCTGCTAACTTTGGGGTTTCTTTTGTTTTTCTTTCTCTAAGTGCTTTATGTATAAGTTTAGGTTGTTTATTTGAGATGTTTCTAGATTCTTGAGGTAGAATTGTATTGTTATAAACTTCCCTCTTAGAACTTCTTTTGCTACATCACAAAGGTTTTGGGTCATCCTGTTTTCATTGTCATTTGTTTTTGGTACTTTTTGATTTCCTCTTTGATTTCTCCAGTGATCTTTTGGTTCTTCAGTAGTGTATTGTTTATCATCGATGTGTTTGTATTTTTTTTAATTTTTTCTGTAATTGATATGTAGTCTCATAGCATTGTGGTCGAAAGATACATGATACAATTTCAATTTTCTTAAATTTACCAAAGCTTGATTTGTGACCCAAGATATGTTCTATCCTGGAGAATGTTCCATGAGCACTGGAGAAGAAAGAGTAATCTGCTGTTTTCCAGTGGAATGTCCTATAAATATCAACTAAGTCCATCTTGTTTAATGTATCATTTGAAGCTTGTGTTTCCTTATTTTTCTTCATTTTGGATGATCTGTCCATTGGTGAAAGTGGGGTGTTAAAGTCCCCCTTTTTGATTGTGTTACTGTTGATTTTCCCTTTAATGGCTGTTAGCATTTGCCTTATGTATTGAAGTACTCTTATGTTGGGTGAATAAATATTTGTAATTCTTATATTTTCTTCTTGCATTGATCCCTTGATCATTATGTAGTGTCCTTCTTTGTCTCTTGTAATAATTTTTATCTTTAAGTCTATTTTGTCTGATATAAATATTGCTACTCCAGCTTTCTGTTGATTGCCATTTGCATGGAATATCTTTTTCCATCCCCTCACTTTCAGTCTGTATGTGTCCCTAGCTCTGAAATCTGTCTTTTGTAGACAGCATATGTATGGGTCTTGTTTTTGTATACCATCAGCCAGTCTATGTCTTTTGGTTGGAGCACTTAATCCATTTACATTTAAGGTAGTTATCAATATGTATGATCCTATTACCGTTTTCTTAATTGTTTTGGGTTTTTTATTGCAAGTCCTTTCCTTCTCTTGTGTTTCCTGCCTAAAGCGGTTCCTTTAGAGCTGGTTTGGTGGTGCTGAATTCTTTTAGCTTCTGCTTCTCTGTGAAGATTTTAATTTCTCTGTTGAATCTGAATGAGATCCTTGCTGGGTAGAGTAACCTTGGTTGTAAGTTTTTCCCTTTCATCACTTTAAATATATCCTGCCAGTCCCTTCTTGCTTGCAGAGTTTCTGCTGAAAGATAAGCTGTTAACCTTATGGGGATTCCCTTGTATGTTAGTTGTTGCTTTTCCCTTGTTGCTTTTAATATTTTTTCTTTGTATTTAATTTTTGATAGTTTGATTAATATGTGTCTTGGCATATTTCCCCTTGGATTTATCCTGTATGGGACTCTCTGCACTTCCTGGACTTGATTGACTATTTCCTTTCACATATTAGGGAAGTTTTCAACTATAATCTCTTCACATATTTTCGCAGCCCCTTTCTTTTTCTCTTCTCCTTCTGGGAACCCTATAATTCAAATGTTGGTGTATTTAATGTTGTCCCAGATGTCTGTGAGATTCTCCTCAATTCTTTTTTGTTTATTCTGCTCTGCAGTAGTTATTTCCACTATTTTATCTTGCAGTTCACTTACGTTCTTCTGCCTCAGTTATTCTGCTTGATTCCTTCTAGATAATTTTTAATTTCTTTAATTGTGTTGTTCATCATGGCTTGTTTGTTCTTTAGTTCTTCCAGGTCTTTGTTAAACATTTCTTGTATTTTCTCCAGTCTATTTCCAAGATTTTGGATCATCTTTACTATCATTACTCTTAATTCTTTCTCAGGTAGACTGCCTATTTCCTCGTCATTTGTTTTGTGTGGAAGATTTTTACCTTGCTACTTCATCTGCTGTGTATTTCTCTGTCTTCTCATTTGGCTTAAGTTAATGTGTTTGGCATCTCCATTTGACAGGCTGCAGGTTTGTCATTCCCGTTGTTTTTGGGGTCTGCTCCCAGTGGCTAAGTTTGGTTCAGTGGGTTGTGTAGGCTTCTGGGTGGAGGGGACTCGTTACTCTGTTCTGGTGGATGAGGCTGGATCTTGTCTTTCTGGTGGGCAAGACCGTATCCTGTGGTGATTTTTGGTGTGTCTGTCAACTTATTATGATTTTACATAGCCTCTCTTTTAACGGGTGTGTTTGTGTTCCTGTGTTGCTAGTTGTTTGGCATAGGGTGTCCAGCACTTAGCTTCTTGGTCATTGAGTGGAGCTGGGTGTTAGCACTGAGATGGAGATCTCTTGGATAGCTTTTTCTGTTTGATATTATGTGGGGCTGGGAGGTCTCTGGTGGACCAATGTCTTGAACTCATCTCTCCCACCTCAGATGCTCAGGCCTGACACCCAGCCAGAGTGCCAAGACCATGTCAACCACACAGCTCAGAAGAAAATGGAGAAAGAGAAAGAAAGAAAGTAAGTAAGTAAGAAAGAAAGAAGAAATAATAAAATAAAGTTTTAAAATAGAAAAGAAATTATTAAAAATAAAAAAGTAATAAAGAAAAAGAAAAAGAGAGAGAAAGAAAAGAACAACCAAACAAAAAAACAAATCCACTAATGATAGGAAGCAATAAAATCTATACAAAAAAATTTAAAAAAAAGACAGACAAAACCCTAGGAAAAATGGCAAAAGGAAAGCTATACAGAAAATATTGCACAAAGTAGTATACACATACACACTCACAAAAATAGGAAAATGAATATATATATATATATATATATATATATATATATATATATATATAAATTAAAAAAGGAAGCGAGCAACCAAATCAATAAACAAATCTACCAATGATAATAAGCTCTAAATACTAAACTAAGATAAACATAAAACCAGAAACAAATTAGATGCAGAAAGCAAATCCCAAGTTTACAGTTACTCCCAAAGTCCACTGCCTCAATTTTGGGATTTGTTGTCTATTCAGGAATTCCACAGATGCAGGGTACATCAAGTTGATTGTGGAGATTGAATCTGCTGCTCCTGAGGCTGCTGGGAGAGATTTCCCTTTCTCTTCTTTGTTCGCACAGCTCCCAGGGTTCAACTTTGGATTTGGCCCCACCTCAGTGTGTAAGTCCCCTGAGGGCATCTGTTACCCCCCCAAAAAGAGGATGGGGTTAAAGAAGTGGCTGATTGGGGGTCTGGCTCACTCAGGCCAGGAGTATGGAGCGGTATGCAATGCGAGGCAAGCCCATGGTGGCAGAGGACAGCATGACATTGCAATAGCCTGGGGTGCACTGTGTGTTCTCCTGGGGAAGTTGTTGCTGGATCACGGTACCCTGGCAGTGGTGGGCTGCCTGGGCTCCTGGGAGGGGAGGTGTGGATAGTGACCTGTGCTTGCACACAGGCTTCTTGGTGGCTGTAGCAGCAGCCTTATCGTTTCATGACAGTCTCTGGTGCCCACACTTATAGCCGTGGCTTGTGCCCATCTCTGGTGCTCCTTTAGGTGGTGCTCTGAATCCCGTCTCCTCACACACCCTGAAACTACGGTCTCTTGCCTCTTCAGCACATCCAGACTTTTTCCCGGACTCCCTCCCAGCTATCTGTGGTTCACTAGCCCCCTTCAGGCTGTGTTCACGCAGCCAACCCCACTCCTCTCCCTGGGATCAGACCTCCGAAACTCGAGCTTCAGCTACCAACACCCACCCGCTCCAGCGGGTGAGCAGACAAGCCTCTTAGGCTGGTGAGTGCTGGTCAGCACTGATCCTCTGTGTGGGAATCTCTCTGTTTTGCCCTCTCCACCCTAGAATCTATACTCTCCTCTGTGGCTCCAAAGATTCCCCCCAGCCCACCCCCTGTCTCCACCAGTGAAGGGGCTTCCTAGTGTGTGGAAACATTTCCTCCTTTACAGCTCCCTCCCAGCAGTGCAGGTCCTGTCCCTCTTCTTTTGTCTCTTTTTTTTTCCTTTTTTTTCTTTTGCCCTACCAGGGTACGTGGGGATTTTCTTGCCTTTTGGGAAGTCTGAGGTCTTCTGGCAGCGTTCAGTAGGTGTTCTGTAGGAATTGTTCCACATGTAGATGTAGTTTTGATGTATTTGTGTTGAGGAAGGTGATCTCCACGTCTTACTCCTCTGTCATCTTGAAGGCGTGGCTCCAAGGCAATCTTGAGAAAGAAAAAGTGAGCTAGAGGAATCAGGCTCCCTGACTTCAGACTATACTATAAAGCACAGTAATCAAAATAGTATGGTGCTAGCACAAAAACAGACTTACAGATCAATGGAATGGTATAGAAAGCCCAGAAATTAACTGACACAGCTATGATCAATTAATCTATGTTAAAGGAGGCAAGAATATACAATGGAGAAAAGACAGTCTCTTAAATAAGTGGTGCTGGGAAAACTAGACAGCCACATGTAAAATAATTAAATTAGACCACTCTCAATATTACTTCTTTTTTTTTTTTTTTAAAGGGCTTCAAATGCTTGGCTTTTTGTTGTTGTTGTTGTTTATTTATTTATTTTTGGCTGTGTTGGGTCTTCATTTCTGCGCGAGGGCTTTCTCTAGTTGTGGCAAGTGGGGGCCACTCTTCATCGCAATGTACAGGCCTCTCACTATTGCGGCCTCTCTTGTTGCGGAGCACAGGCTCCAGACGTGCAGGCTCAGTAGTTGTGGCTCACAGGCCTAGTTGCTCTGCGGTACGTGGGATCCTCCCAGACCAGGGCTCGAACCCGTGTCCCTTGCATTAGCAGGCAGATTCTCAACCACTGCGCCACCAGGGAAGCCCTCAATATTACTTCTTAACATGCAGTCCTTTTACGCTCTGAAGGATCACTTAATTGTCAATATGTTTACATTTCAGAACAAAAAATAGTTAGGGTATTTTTGGTTGTTTGTGACTGGACCACAAATGAATGGTATTTCATTATGCAAGTTTTTCTCTTTCTCTTCTCTTGCTCTCACTCTTTCTTTCATTTCTATCACATTCTAACTCTCTCATATTAGGATTTTGGGGAGTGTCTGTAACTCTATATACTTTTTTATAGCTAATTATTTTGTTTAACCAGATCTTAATTTAAATGGTTTTAAATTCTAGCTATTTCAGAGATAATTAATATTAGAGATGATCAAGTATGATGTCTTCTAACATGTGACTGGACTGGCTTCCCCATTAGGTTCTACAGTGGTATTTAATCATTTAAAAATATCTACTCCTGTTGAGATAGACAGGGTATAAGTTTCTAAGGCTTGTCAAAATCTTTTTTCCCTAAATTTTTAAGCACAAAACTGCTGAGCTTATGATGAGTATCTCTCAAAAATGCCTTTGCCTGTCAAATGCTGAAACATATTGACATTTCAAATACCAAAATTTTATATAGTGAAAATGAATTATTTTTTATGATACATTGAAAATGTGTTACTGAGAATATTTTAATATAGACATTAGAGTCCTACTGTTTTACTACATAATCATTAAAATTGTATAAAACACACAACAAGAAATCATCACAAAGAGACGATACACACAGTTCTATTTAGACAGTATATAGGTGAGGTCATTAAATATTCAACAAGTTATCCTTCCCTTGCACTCACCTTACCATAAATCAATTTATTCTCACAAAATCAATGTTAACAAACCAGTTACTATGCACTGACTTCAGTGTTCCTATCTCCTTGGCACAATTTTTAAATCAGAAAAGTGGTGAATCTAATCACCCTGGAATATCAATTGATTTCAGAATACTAAGCTGCATCTCTTTCCATAGCAAGGCAAGGGATGAACTGCTCTTTTTTTTTTTTTTTTCTTCTTCTGGAACTCTAAGAAGTCCTTCAAGTAGGTATATCCATAGGCAAGTTGATTTTAGAGGAGATATTTCTGGAAATTTTGCTCTGAATTATCTACTCTGAGAGAGAAGTTATTGCAGTTGAGTACAAAATACAATCACAGTAGCTCATGGACCCATGATCTCTAATATCAAATAAAGAACTTAGGTATCACCTTATAATTTCTAGCCAAAAAGAGGATCTTGAAACAGACATGACAAAAATTCTAGCTGTCCTGGCATATGTTCTCATATGTCTTAAAACTTTTCTTTAATTCTGAGTGGAAATCATTGAGGCAAGTCCCAGAATGTTGTACTATTAATAATTCAATAGTACTGATTGTGCAAGGAGCGACATATTGAGCAATAGAAATCTGGCCATTTGTATTAATTGATATCCTCTAACATGCTGCTCTGGGGCATCTTTAATAGTTTGTACCAACTTTCAGCCAGACAACTTGCTTGAGGGCATTGGGATTTAATAGGGAATGTCTGAATATGTTTTTCCTTTTGATCTCAACCGAGTCCAGTGAAGATTCATTCTCAGGAAGAATAGATACTATTAATTCATTTAATGCTAATCGCAGGTACAGAGCTGTAATTAGAGAAGTTGAATTTTATATTAAACTGGGAGCACATTTTTTAAAGAGCTTGTTTCCTAAGATCAAAAAGGTCTTTCTTTGAAAGTGTTCCACTAACTTAGTGAATTTCAAAAACAAATAGGGTGCCTACTGTCAGGTTACCCCAAGTGTCTCTACTCCTTTTTAAATCTTTTGGAATTTACACAATTAATTTAAGATAAAGAGACAACGTTTCCTTCCAAAGAGTGAAGGTGAAGACTTCCTGGACTTGTGCATTGAGTGTATCAAGATAACATGAGATGGTCATCTGAAGGAAAAATGTGCTTTCACGAAAGCACAGAAACTCTACAGCAAGTTTTCTTTTTTATATTAAAATTATAAAATTGTTTTGCTTCCTCAAGTCCATTATACGTCAGTCACCAGGTTCATGCAATTTGACATTTCCATTTTGAGAAGTGGCCCACCCTGAAATCACATGCAGTCACAAAGGTGATCTGATAGGCTTGAGGGTGTGGGTCACAGAAGACTTCTAACATCAATCCGAGGAAATTAGACCCAGCATAGCCTGAGAAGGTCAGCAGCAGATGCCTCATGGAATTGGCCTGAGTTATTGCCCCCTAGGGCTTTAAGACAGGTGTCTGCTCATAAGCACTGAACAACAAAAATATACACACTGCCTATGCAGTTCCACAATTAAGGGTTTGGGCTTAGAAGAGAATCCTCAGACAGCATTGTGATCAGTTTATGCTAGAGGTCACTGTAAATATTTTAAAGAAAGAGACAAAGATAAGTAGTCCTAAATTTTGTGACTCTTGCTAACATCAATATTTTCATCCTTAAAAAGTAAACACATCTCTTGTAATTGTCCTTAGGTTTTAGTGGAATGCACAATATCTCAGTGATGGCTCTAGGGAATATCTGAAAAAAAAAAAAAAAAACCCTGAATTTTGAGGCATAAGTGTAGGACTTAATGATTCAATTTTATCACTCACAGATTTCTTCTCTTAAGGTCATTTACTTAACCTGTATGCTTTTCTTGGCTTTCTTATCTGTAAGTTAGACAAACAATATGTCTCACTAAGAGATGATATTAGAATTATTTAAAAAGTTAATGGAAATATTTAGAAGAACACATTACATAAAAGGTAACTAATAAATATTAGTTGGGTCAGCTTCAAAACTATTGTTGTTGTTTCATATTTCCAAAAATTTTGAAGTGGTCATTCAGTGTTAGGATAGAAAGTTTTATTCACTTTTTTATTCCACATAATATTTAAGGCCATTATAATATTATAAATATATAAGATGTATTTATAAAATTATTGTGAAAGTTGGATAAGTGGAATTCAAAGGAAGAAAAATTAAGACAGATAAAAATGACATGTAGATATTTACATCCCATGACCCTGCATGTCACTGGAGTAGTGTCATAAGTTTGATTTAAATCCTTAGTAACTAAAGAGAAGAGAACAATACTTTCACAAGAATGATAAAGTGCACAAGAAACAGAACAAACAAATGTTTAAAACAAATACTAGTTTTCTTAAAGTTGATAGACTCTTCATTAAGACCACAAAGTAATTAGTGAAAAACCCTTGAAAACATTTCTACAATAAATACAGTAAATGGATGCTTGTGACTTTTCTTGTAGCATCTCTAGTGCAAGCAGATATGATAGTAAAGGCAACTCTTTCAGGATCTAAAAATTGCAATTTTTAATTGTCTTTGTCTTCCAAATTATTATTCATGGACAATATGTCATGTGCCAGGCACTATTGTGGTTTCTTATGGTAACAGTGGTGAATAGAAAAAGCATTATTTCTATCCATACAGCATTTAAAATTTCTGTACAGTGAGATGGAAATTAAAGTATAAAGTGAGTGATATAATTCCAGATTGAATTATCTATTAAACTGGGGGTAATATGAATGAAATTTGAAAAGAGCCATGAGATAGAGTAGAACTAGAATGATCTGTGTGGAAGGTGTTTGGTGGTTGCTTTCACTTGGGTGGTTAAAAAAGTTCTCACAATTAGGTGAAATTCAACATGAGAACCATGTAATTAGTATAAGCAGTAATGGTAAGTCCAGCAAGAGTAGCTTTCAGGGACAAAGAAACGAATGTTCCCAGGCCCAGAGACAGAAATGAGATTGATGTTTTCAAGGGAGAGAGGAGACCAGTGTAAGTAGAGTACAGCAGTTGGAGGAAGAAAGGCAGAGTGAAATGAGTTTGGAGAAGTAAATGGAAATCAGGCTATGCACAGTCTTTCAGGCCAGTTAACATATTTAAATTCTATTCTAATTTGCACTGAGGAGTTACTGGAAGGCTTTAAGAAGAATAGTGATAGAACATGGGTTTAGTTTGATAAAAAGTTTTAAATTAATAATATAAAATTTAAGGGAATTACATTCACTATTTAATGTATTTCTTCTGTACATTTTTTTTTCAACTTGATTCTAGGTAAGGACTAGAATGTACATTCTTAAATTTATAATATGGTAAATACTTGGAGAGTAGGAATAATTTTATCCCTGTCTAAAACGATTTTCAATTCACAAACTGCAATTTGTTGCAAGGTACAAGTTGTAAATCATGGAGTCTATCCCAATATGAATAATACCCAGTTGGTGCTGTATTATAGGGATACCATAATCTTCAAAGCAAGAGAGTGTTTGGGAAAGAAATATTTACATTTCATAGTAGTAGCAGGATAATGATGTCAATAAGCCCGAAATATTCTAGGAAGTATACTTATTTTAGCTAAGTTCAATGTGATATCTTATCTACTTCTAGTAAGCAATAAAGAAGCTAAGAAATCACCACTTTTATTCAGATATGATAGGTATCAGATGTCACATTAAGTCTTACAGAGCATACCAAATTGTTTTCTGAATTAGGCTACCTGTGCTTTCATGTATATGTATTTTCTTCTGGAATGTGGTAACAATAATATTAATAGAGGAGGCCAATAAAAATTATGTTGAAAATATATCTGCTCGTATTTCTCTTTCTCTTATTTTTTAACATACTAGTTGCATCAAGATGACACAAGTTTATTCATGGATATGTGTATCATCAGAACATTATCAAAGAAATATCACTCTTATACAATTGCCAGTGTCTATTTATGCAACTATTCTTATGGTATTCTAACATTGTTATACAGTTATCCAGATTTTGAACAGCATTCATATTTAAACCTTATTCTGTGACAAAGTCTAACTGAATGTTTTCCCCCATGGCTATCTCGTACAATGACAATACTTTGAGTAGGAGACATTTTAAATTCTGCATAAGAGAAAATCCTGCTAAAGCTCCATCAGCTGAAGTCCTTAACCAAGAAAAAATATCCAGCTACTTAGTTGTGATAATTAGAAACTTCACCCAATTTATGTAGAGACGTATGTCCTCTCGATGAGCAAACACCAATCTGTGATATCTCCAGATTTTCAGTGTTAAGATCTGTGGCACCACGCAAAGAGGTATGTCCTAATGAAGCTGATGCATGTGTGCAAGTGTGTATGTATTTGTGTATAAAATGTAAATATCTTGATAGCATCTGCCCCCTGTCTAATACCCTCTGAATTTATCTCAATTCACTCTCTTACATTTTCCATACAATTCAGAAATATAGGACTTTTTTCTGTTTGGTTGTTCTCATTTGTTTGTTGTTAAAAGCCAAATTCCACCTTTGTTTGCAACTGTCTGTCCCTTCTGTCCTTAGCTTAGTGTTGCCTGCTCATAAAGACACTCCTCCGGCCCTATTATTCTACATTGCAGCTCCCACTTTGTTTTTACTATATAATGTCACTTCATTATTTTGTCATATACATTTTTCTCATCTATTGTCTGTCTCCTTCTTCATTCCCCACCTGCAAATGTAAGCACATGAGACCACAGATAAAACTATATTTCAGGTTCCAGAACAGTTCCTAGATCTTGGTATTACTCAGTAAATATTGCACAATGAAAGGTGTTATAGATGGAAAAAGAGTTCTAATAATCCAAGTTCATAATTCTTTAAAATTTCTTCTCTTAGGTAAAGAAAAAGCCATGAGTGACCTTACTAGGATATACTTAGTTCCTATAAAGTGAGTCCTTATTGCCTTAATACAGAATGAAAATTACTTAGCCTATTAACCCAGGAAGAAAATTGACTAATATCCTAAACTGTAACAGACCCAATGTAACCATTTTAAGCACTGAATCGATTCAAATACTAGATTAGAACTCATAAGCCTTGTTCACCATTGATAGATGGTGATATATATAATTATATGGCATCATTCTCTTTTATAAATGCCTCATCCTGTTTGACAGCAGATTATGTTTTGGGAAACAGTGAAATAATACAGAATGAACAGACCTTCATTAAACAGATCTTGCTGACCTAAAATATCATCTAAATGATACTTAATATAAACATAGCATAAGGATACTTAGCTATACATTACAGTTCATTGTGATTTTTACAATCAACTTCTTCACAAGTCAAATTCCAGCTAAATTCAGAGGAAATCATTCACACTAGAAAAGGCCCTGGGTTTGAATCCCAGGTTTGTCACTTACTAGTGTGCAACCTTAGAAAAGTTATTTAAACTCCCAGAGACCCTTTTCTCATCTGTGAATTGAATGTATTGTGGTTTTTGCCTAGAGGTCACTGTGAGGATTAACAAAGATCATGCATGTACAGTGTCCGGTGTGCTGTTTGGTTCATAATAAATGTTCAATAGCTGTAGTTTTTTTTTTTTTTTTGGTCATCATTATCATGAGTTAGAGAAATTTTAACAATTTCAACTTTTCAGTGGAATCATTACAAGAGAAGATTTTAAAAGGAGATGGAAACATTCACTGTAATAAGTAAAAGTATTATATAAACATTAATAAGTAAAAGTACTATTAAAATTATTATAAAAACTCTTATTCCCATCAGAATAGAGTTTTCAGACTCTAAATTTAAAAACTGTGCTAGGTAATAGTACTCAGAATAATTCCACTCTAGCACATACATTGTCATTAGCACAGGCTTTTCCACTTAGAGAAAATGTTACCCTAAAAAAAAAGTCTTCTCTAAATTACATGCCACCAAATGACACCTTCTTATATTCCTTACAGGAAATACAGTTTGAATGCTTGAATATTAATATCTATTTATTTAAAAATACATCATATTATAATCACTTCCTACACAATTTTTTGAGATATAAACGTCACTACAAAAGAAAGATGGAATTTAAGATTTTTAAGAAAGTGTATTTTAAAATTAATATTGAGTAGAATGTCTAAAAACTTAGTCCTTCATTATTTTGTTGTCAAAAAAAATTTAGAAATAAACTTCAGTCCTTACTCTTCAAATTTTGCCTCCTAATCTGTTCTATTTTGATCTTTTTAAAGCATTTTTAAACTTAAGAAAAATACACCACAAAAATATAAAGATTAAGAATCCAAAATTTAACAAATAAAACGTAATCTATTTATCACTCTCCATAAGTATTTAATAATATAACTGATGGAGGTAAATATCATTCAAAGAATTATAGTTCAATGAAGTCAGTATTTTCTCTTGAATTGTGTAATTTTGTTTCCTTCACACTTGATTCAACCTTTTCTACAGAGATGTGAAAAGGCTGTTAGAAATACTGTAGTTCAACTATTGATATTCAGGAGTATCTACAATTTAATCTCTAGTTTGAACCCCTTATACTGGAATGAGCAGATGGGCACCCCAAAATATTGTTCAATTGAACTATTTCATGAATGGTAACAAGAATGATACTGAATTTTCACTATCCTTCCTTTTGATATCAAAACACTTCATAGTAATTTTCACAGTTACCTTAATTTACAATATCCTTGGAAGGAAATAGAGTAGCACTGTTTTATTTTGCTGTGTAAATATAATCGTAAATTGGGCAGTAGCTTATTTGTGTATCCTTTTGACTCATATAAATAGCAAATTGGCCTTTTCCTTTGCTCAGTTTATTAATTTTAAACCAAGTGAGTCTTCAGGGCTTTCATCTCTATACAACTGAAATAAGCATTAAACAATTGGCTACGCTGGTGGCTCCATTAAGACTGAGAACAACATGCTCTAGTTTCAGGAACTACTTTGAAACTCGGGCTGCAAACACTTTATCATTTTTATACTGATCATCTTAGCAGAAAAATAAAATATAGCTTTCTAGACAGAAATCCTCTTATAAAGTGCATAGACCTTGTGTACACAGTGACAACATAGATGATAAATATGGAACAGCCCAGGAGAAAAATCCTCCAACTTCCCTGCACCTGTGTATCCATTATGCTGGCATATAAAAAGGCCATGTGTTCTGGAAAATGAAATCTAAATGGTCCATTCTTCATCTTACTCTCCATCTTTCATAGGTCATATGAACGTTATTCTACCAGGAAAATGGGGAATTCTGAATGTTCATTTAAAAATTCATTTTGGCCAGCATTTATTATGTGCACTATATGGAAAGCACTACGTTTGGCACAGAGGGCTATGGAGACAAAGACTATGTGGTCTTTGGAGATATGTTCCAAAAATTATCAGACTATAAGATAAAATATTATATTTTTGATTAATCAGAAAAGATACAAACCTCAGGCTTAGTTTGACCAAAATCCTTGAAATTTGACAACCACATTTGTACTGTCCAGGTTCCTTACTGTTAAGAAATTATATATATATATATATATACACACACATACATACATATATTGGCTTTCCTAAGGAAATATTTTCATGCTTATAACTTTTAAAATCCTTAAGCATTTGATGAATTTTATTGAAGCATACATAGGAAAATAGGAAAAACTCTTTGGAAAAACCATGTTAATACTTTGCTTTTTAATTAGTGTATTTGCAACAGTACTGTACAATTCAAAATTGCAGTCCTTTCATAATTAATTTATCATGTTCCCAAAAAAGCAAAACTCTTTTTCTTATACGTTTAGCTGGTCTAAATAGAAAAAGGCATTGGATTTTCACAGATAGCCATAAATGATTAATAACAAATAACACTAGGAAAAAAATAAAATTTATTATTTCAGCATGTACTATTCTGCTATGCTAAAAACATGTAGCTTAGAAATTCTTTTTACATATGTGATTTTTTATTGAGAGTAATTAATGTAGTTTCACCTTTTAATTGCATCATATTTTCTTCACCTTGCTGTCTCAAATTTGTTATGAATTTGTGATTTCTTATAATTTCAAGACTGTAACTCCTAAATCTTAAAGATTTTTGTCAAATATTTGTTTGTCAGAAGTTGGAAATAGTTTAGAAAGAACCAATGCCTTGACAAATTTTACAAGGTTAAATTAAGAGGAAATAGTACAGGAGAGAAAAGCTAAGGCTGACCTAAAGACATGATTTTTGTTTTAACATTAGTGTTTTTGTGACTTTATGCAAACCATTTAATTTTGATAAAGTTTCTTTATTTTAGTTTGAATGTTCTCTAGGAACATTTTACAAGTTGTCAATAGAAATTCTGAAATAATTGTAGTTTTCAAATTAAAATATTTTAGGGAAGATCCAATCTGCTCAAATTCTGCTCTAAGAAAACAGTTCATTAAAAGAGCTCCATAAAATCGCAGAGGGCCCCAAGACACTTTCAGGGGGTCCTTGTGGTCAAAACTTTTCTCATAATATGCCAAAACGCTATTTTCCATCTCCATTAAATAGATATTTTCACTCAGTGTGCAAAAGCAATCATGGGCAAAACTGCTAGTGCCTTAGCATGAGTTAAGGTGGTGAAACCAAGCCTCACTAGCTTTCATTGTATTCTTTACCAGTGCATAATAATAATAATAACGTTTAAAAAGAAAAAAAAACATCATTTAAGAATGCTTTGATGAATCAGTAAAGGACATTCACTTTTAGAAATCTCAGCTTTTCAATACAAGTCTTTTTAGTATTCTGTATGAAGAAACGAGATGAGCTAACAAAGCACTTGTGCTGCATACCCAACTTTAAGTAACTTCCTTGAGCATAAGGTAGTTGTGTGATTAAGTTTAGGGTTGAACTATTTTTTTTTTTCCATGAGAAGTCATTTTTACTTTAAAAACAATGATAAACTATAGTTATTTAGACATAGGGATATGGCAGATATTGCTCAAAAATGAATGTCACCTTAAGGAAAAGAAGAGACAATGTTTTTGCCAATGATAAAATTCAAACTTTCAAGTGAATATTAGAATTCTGGAAAAATAGTATCCTCCCATGTAAGCTTGAAATCTTTCCAACACTAAAGATTTTTCTCTTGAGATTCGTGGTGATATAAACAAATATTTTTTAAAAATATTGTGTATTGAAATGTGTCAACATTGATAAGTATATATAACTCAATGAACCAGTTTTATGCAAAATTGCATAATATTTTGAAACCCATGTATAAAGAAAAGATGCATTCAAAGGACAAGTTAGAATATTTGATTAATATAGCAGAATACAAAAAGACCTTTAATATAATTTTAGATTCCACACTGCAATTCATATTTTAGGAACTAATACCTGTTTGCTTAGTGAAGTTTCAAAGAATAATATTCATAATTATCCCAAAAGGCTTTTAAAGTTTTCTTCCATTTCCAAAAACATACTTGCATTATGATTTACAGATTTACTTCACATATTTTAACTGAAACATATTACTGCAGATATAATGCAGAAGCAAATATGAAAATCCAGTTGCCTTCTACTAAGACAAATATTAAAGAAATTTGCAAAAATGATGCCATTCTCAACATTTTTTGCTACAAAATGTGGTTATTTGTCATAAAATACTTTATTTTTGTTAACATGTAATTAATATATTAATGTCCTTGGTAAATGAATTAACCAAATATTTTCTAAAATTTCTCAGTTTTAATTTCTAATTCAGTAAATAGTAATAGGTAACACCCAAATAAACAAAAGTTGTTTAGGGTCCTCAGTGATTTTGAAGAGTGTAAAAAGCCAAAATGTTTAAGATACACTGCTTGTAAGGAATAAAATTTTCCCTTTAAACTTGCTTACTTTCACATGTGACCTCTACATGATGCAAGGATTACTAAATAATCTCTGTAGCAGGATGATTAAAGAGAAAGAGAAATGGACAAGGATGGTCAGAATCTTTGCTGTACACCAGAAACTAGCACAGCATTGTAAATCAACTATACTTCAATAAAAAAAATATATTTTTTTAGATTCAAAAAAATTTTTAAACATGGTTGTCTTGAGTGTATGAGTTACCATTGTTTGGAGCATGCTACTACTACTAATACTAGTACTACTAATATAAAATATGAATAATTACTCTGTCCTAGGTACTGCTTATTTTGCATATATTATTTCATTCAGTTCTTCCTCCAATATATTGGGCTAGGAACCATAATTTCCCCTATTTTACAAAGAGTAGATTGAAGCACACATATCTAGATTAAGTAGCTTTCCCTGGGTCACACAACAAATAAATGATGGAGTCGGAATTTGTCATCTGTTTGACTCCAGAAACCATGCTATTATTCATCACATCCTGCACACAAAAGAGATACATTCTGTCTCAGGCAGGAAGATTTCATGAGGCTTGAGAGTGACCCAGTTAAAACTTGCCTCAATAATAAATCTCTTTGCTTGAATCCAATAACCATCTTATAATCAATCACTTGATTTTTTTAATTGCTTATCATAATTCAGTTCATGAAACAATCATCTATATGTAGTTGATTAGACCTGGTCTACAATGAACTCACCTGCGGGCTATTCTGTGGAGACCTTGAGTGGCAGGATGACTTCCGGGTTCCCTTGATGCAGAACCTTTGCTCTACCACAACGGCCATGTGTTGCATAGCAGAACATTTAAAACTTCAATTGTATATAGCTCTTTGGCATTTTACAGAAATCTTATGAGAAATACACTGGTATCTCAAACGAAATGTGAAATAATATTAATATCTCATATGAAGGAACTAGAATATACAGAAGTGGCTGCAAGGTGAGAATGAAATTCTGCTTCTCTAATTATTAAAGACATTGCTTTCCTCCTTCCTGCGATGCCTCTGTTAGCTGCTCCAAGCTTGTTAGTTATCTACCTAACACAGGATGTACAAGTTAGATATTAGATATTAGATGAGTTCATAAAAGCTTGAATTTTAAAGAATATTCAGAAAAATACATTTTCTGTGATAATTCTAACTGAATTAAGGAGAAGAAGATTGTTTGATCTCTATACGAATTTCCTCTCATCCAAATGATTTCCCTAACAAGTATTAGCTATTACAGTACAGGACCATATATAGACTCTCATGTACTTTCTAAATTCTCATTATTCCAAGACTCATTCTCAAAATAGTCCTTGTTGGTATTACAATGTCTTTGATATACTTCTTGACCTGCAAAAAGCACCATCATGTCCCTTTCACCGTATTGTAATGAGTGAGATATATTACAGTGTGGCTTAACGAGAGTAGAATTTCTTGGAGTAGTCTATGAACCACTGGCTTGAAGACATAAAAAGTGTATTTTAAATTGATTTTGCCATGTCATGCTGACCAAGTTACATAATATTTCTGACATTTATCTGTAAAAATAAAATTGAAAAAACATGAGGAAAAAATTGATCATAAGGCAATCAGCACAGTGTCTGGCAAATAGCAAGGTTGAATTCATGTTAACCATAATAATAGTAACATTAAACCTATTAAGGAACAGTTTCCTGTACTTATTCAGCCATTAGTGTTTTTATGCTCCATGAAATGTGCAACTTCAGGTGGTCAAAAAAAAAAAAAAAATCCAGTATCTTGTTTTTGGAGGATGGTTCTAACCTCTAAGGTGGAGGTTAGAATGTTGAAATGGAAATGGAAAATTCAGATTTCTTGAATTTTTTTTATTGTGATGTTCTGAGAAAATGTTCATATATTCCAAACTAGTAAGAAGTTATCTTACTAATATTGATGTTTCAGGATTTTTCTAGTGTAGTACTCCTAAAAAAATATATAATCATTTTTAAGAAACTTGGAAATGAGCTCTTTATAGCTCATTAATTCATCAATTAAGAACAATATTTAGAAAAAAATAAATTGGATATTATTCTGTAGAATGCAGAAATAGGTGGCATTACTAGTGGACTTAGTTTTGAAAAGTAAAACATACTATTAATATCAAATATATTAAAGACCTTAAATTTTAGGCTGGAATATTTCCCCCTAATATTTTCACATAATAGAGATTAGAAAAACATGAAATTAGGATAATCACAGTCAATTAATATATGTGTTTGTATATAGGTATAGAGATATTGTCTGACTGTGAGATATATATATATATATATATATATATATATTCAAAAAAGAATTATCTCTGGAAAAGAATATAATTTTCAATGGATAAATGTACATCTCTAATTTTGAAAATGATAAATTAAGAGTAGTAAAACATGTTATCACTAACATTTACATACATACATTATGCAATGCTGTGTAGGGCAGAATTTTAATTTATACTTATCCCAATTTATAATTTATCCCTATTGCCAATCTTGAGTTTTTCTGTTATTTTCTCTTTTTACTTTCCTCTGTTGATGAATTCACCAATGAACTTTATAGAAAGTATAATTTATGTTGGTATCAATATTCACTCAGAAGAACGCCATTAATTTTGATTTGTTTCTTTTCAAGCTTTTACCTATGGGTTTCTCACTTTCACCAAGAATAATACTAATTTATCATGTTTATATTCTCTATACGTCCATTTTCACATTTTTAAACACTCTGCAATATTGTGAGATGGATATAAATAGTATTATAGGCTCAATCAATTAACTCTGATATCCCTATACCTCTTCTGACAGGTTTCTATCCCTTCTTTGCTGAATATTTAGATTTGTCCTATCAAGAAGGATTTAATTTCCTCAAAGAAAAGATCTACGTGTTACCCAGTGATTTTTCTATTGCCACATGTTATACACCTACATTGTCATCATAAATAGACTGTGAGCTTTTCTCAGGCATCAACCACAATTTATAGTTCTCATGTATTCCACCCAGGCCCTGGCACAGAGCTTGTTTATTCAGGTAGTTCATGCTCTGTGGGGTCCTCTGGTAGGCTTTATATTAAGTACGGAGTAAACAGAGATTAAAGACAAAAATCCCTGTCCTTAGAAATTCATAGCCTAGTGTGTAGTAAAAATTAATATACAATTAAAATGAAGCATGAACAATGATCTGATAAAAGTACAATACAGTGATTTGAAAGAAACAGGCAATCCCTTCACAATATAATTTTTATTTTCTTTCAAATTGTTAAAAAATATTTTACAAGTAGGGAAAATACTGAAAAAAAGCTTTGCTCTAAGTTTCTGTTAAAGGCCAGTGACAGAGATAGGGGAATCTGGCCCATGAAAGAGATTTAGAGTTATTAGTTGGGATGGTAGATAGTACATTTGAAACTGAGAGGATCATATCATTAGTAAGTTCAAAAAATCAACACTGATTTATTCAGAGCTGAGATTTCTAGGGAATATCTGAAGTATTGATAAGGCCAAATAATCAAGTAAGTTAAGAAGAAGATTTAGTAGCTCTTTTAGGCAAGATAAGATTCAAGTTTGGATCAGCGCACTTTTACAGAACTTTTACTATACCCTCCATGTATATGTGGCACTAGAAGGCCCTTGCGGTAGGGGTAATGCAGAAGGAGGGGAGTCATCAAAACGACCCCTGACTTCTTGTATGGAACCAAGACAAATGAATTGATAAGGACCAAATAGATCAAAATAAATACTGCAAAATTACTATATGCAAGCTATAGGTATTTAAAGAAAAGCTACTTTATTTTTGTCTTGATGATTAGAGAAAGCTTGCTGGATAGAATGCTATTAGATGTGCAACTTGTGGGACAGGCAGGATTTAGTAGCCTGGAATAAGTGCAAATATAATGGAATTAACATCACAGTAAAAAACAGGATTTTAGAACTTGGGCATCTTTAGAGGTTTTTGAGTCCAAGCTTCTTGATTATGACAGATGAGGAAACTGAGATCCAAAAAATCATAGTGACTAAGGAAAGCCAGTGAATACATAGGAGTCGTAGGACCATAACTCACATTCCCAATTGCCAATCTTGAGTTTTTCTGTTATTTTCTCTTTTTACTTTCCTCTGTTGATGAATTCACCAATATGCAACTTTTTTACGAACAACTATTTAATATTATGTATCTCTAAGGTATTTTCATAGGTTTTGAAAACATTAATTACAACTTATAAAATAAAATATTCATAAATTATTAAGACTGCAGACTCAGTCTTCAAAAATATACTATACTCTAGAGTCATATAACATGGTCCTAACGATTTTGAACTACACTACATGGTGACCACTATTAGCTCCAATTTATAACAAGGATTTAATTCTTCCCAGGGCAATGAGAGTAAATCCCCACACAATTACTTAATCTATCTCATTCCAAGAAATTTAAAGTTGTGTATTAGTAAATAAATTACAGCATTCTTTTTTTGACATCATGCAATGTAAATTGAAACCAATTGAAAGAAATAGACTTAATTTGCCATGGAACACAAGTCATTCAGTGAGACTTGTTTTACCTTTTACCACAGAAAAGATAGGTAAAGAAAATAAGCATTTAGGGCAAATAATTCAAGCATCATGATGTATTTTTGTCTTCCTGAACCCTCTTAAGTATAATAGTTTTCAGTTGACTTATTTGTGCTTCCAGATAGATTGCCAATATCATTTATGGATATTGATCACAGTGATACAGGTGAATATTAAAATATAAGTGATTGGGCTTCCCTGGTGGCGCGGTGGTTGAGAGTCTGCCTGCCGATGCAGGGGACACGGGTTCGTGCCCCGGTTTGGGAAGATCCCACATGCCACGGAGTGGCTGGGTCTGTAAGCCATGGCCGCTGAGCCTGAGCATCTGGAGCCCATGCTCCGCAACGGGAAAGGCCACAACAGTGAGAAGTCCGCGTACCGCAAAAAAAAAAAAAAAAAAAAAAAAATATATATATATATATATATATATATATATATATATATATATATATATGATTAATTTCTAATATATTGTTCGTAATGTACAGATGCTTTTGGTTAGACTGACACATCTGTGGACAAAGAATGTTGTCTGATATTTCAGTAAACAAAAAGTATTTCTGCCCTCAAGCCCTCAGCCACTGCAGCTGCCCCCAACGTTGCACCCTGAGGGGAATTCAGGATGAAGATAAACAGGATACTGGCCCTAGATAGTTAAAGTGCCTATCAAAGGAATAATTTCAAGGAGCCTTGAAGGACTCTTGCATCTTCCTCTACATAGAAAAGCACTAAAATCATTAACTAGAGATGTCTTGTGTGTGTGTGATTAGCAGTAATCCTTTGATGTCTGACTACCTAATTTTTTTTGTTTTTTTGTTTTTGTTTTGCTTTGTTTTACCAGTGAAAACTCCTATATACCCAGACTCTTCCTTACCTCTTTGGAACAGTTCCTCAGAGCTATCTGAGAGACTGTCTCCGAGGCTATAGTCCTCAGTAAGGTCCTGGAATAAAGCATAACTCACAGCTTTTATGTTGCGTGATTTTTTTGTCAACACATCTTAAGCACAAAATGGCAACAGTAGTCCTTGTGGACCCCTGGATTTATCTAAATTTACCTAAACTATTTAAATAACTGCATACAAAGATACTTTCAGTAACAGTTCAAAATTAAAAGTCTATTTTTAAATAGTAAGGGTATAGTCAATGAAGTTACTTTAAAAATTGTGTATGAATTTGCCAGCACATGGAAAGGACAATTTGTGACACAGTAGTGTGCTATTTTAATCATCAGAGACTAATGAAAAAAGAAGTAAGGTAGATGTACTACATCAATAATGATTTAAAACTATTTTTGGTCTATAAAAGGTGCAGAATAATAATGAATTATTCAGACTTCCCTGGTGGCACAGTGGATAAGAATCCACCTGACAATGCAGGGGACACAAGTTTGAGCTCTGTTCCTGGAAGATCCCACATGCTGTGGAGCAAATAAGCCCTTGCGCTATAACTACTGAGCCTGATCTCTAGAGCCAGGGTGCCACAACTACTGAACCCCTTGCACCTAGATCCCATGTTCCACAAAAGAGAAGCCTTCATAATGAGAAGCCCACGCACCACAACAAAGAGTAGGCCCTGCTCACTGCAACTAGAGGAAGCCCGCACGTAGCAACCAAGACCCAACACAGTCAAAAATAAATAAATAAAGTAATTAATTAATTTAAAAAACAATAAATGATTCAGATAACTGTGGCATGTGTTTGTATAGAAATGCTGATTTTTTAGGAACCTTTGCCAATAGTGACTACTGTCATAGCTGTGTTGAAAGAAGACATTTTGTTTCATCAAATAATATTGTCTTTTACATTTAATTAATTTGTATATGATTTACTTGGATTTTGCATTTCTAAAAAAGTCAGAAGAATAGGTTTACAAGTACTTGTAAATTTTCTACATGTTTAAGTAATACTATAATGAAAATAATTTATTTAAAATATACATGAGAATATTTTATTAGTTTTATACAGTCCTCACATTTTAAGAAACAAATATGTTTATGTTAAACATATTGAATATATGTTAATTATGTTGTAAATTGTGATACATTTTCAGATTCTAATAGAAATGTATTTAATGGTATGAATGATGTGTCAATTAGATACCAGTTATAATAATAAACAGTATTTTTTATTTCTTATTTATAAAATATTTTGGGGGGAATAAAAGTTGAATTGCACTGACATATTTCAACTGCTATCAAAATTAATTTTATTAATTATTAATTATTTCATTAATTATTTTTATTGAATTATTATAGTTAATTATACCAACTGGTTTTGTAACTATCCAACAATAAACTTTATTTGATTTTGCTAAACTATTATTTAGTACACTGCTGGATTAAATTACTAGTGTTTTTCTTTTTCTAAAGTTATTTGACTCCAGTGCTCACATGTGAGTTAAATCTCTAATATTACTTACTGTGTTACATTATCAGTTATAATATTACATACTATATTATATTACATTACATTACTTATCAGGTAATTTGTTTTTTAGGATATATAATCATAATATTAATTGCAAAGTATTTCACCTTATTTATGTTGGACTAGATTGTTTGATATGGAAATGATCAGCACTTTGAAAATATGAGAGAATTTGCATTATGCCATTTTGAATGTGGTTATTTAACAGAATTTATTTAATAATGCAGCATTTATTGCATGCATACACTTTGATTACTTTATTTCTTCTTGAATTAATTAGCTAATATTTCAAAAAATCTGTTATCAAGTGTTTAAGAAAAAACACTATCGTTAAGTTTTAAATAAGAATATGTTGCTATTTCTGCTTTATTTTTTATAATTATTTTGTTTCTTGATTGAACTTGATTAAACTGTTTTCTGTTGTATTGCTTATTGATTTTATCAATCCATGACTTTTTAATGGTAAAATTATATTGAATTATTATTTTTTTCTAGCTTTTATTAAAATTTTTCTATTGGATTTTGTCATTAAATTCCTCAATTAACTATATTGAATCTTTTGTTTAAAGTGTATATGATATCAATATGTTTCAAAGATGTGCAAACAAAAAAAAAAACATAGATTTACAAGTTTTTTTAATTCAGTTTTTATTTTCTATTTCATTAACAGTTGGTTTGAGACAATGTACTATTTTCATATGGAGTCATTATTTTCTTTATTAATATATTTTTACTTCTATTACTATTATCTAAATTTACTGTGATATTTACAGAAAGTATAGACTGAGTAATTTCCAATTTGGGAAATGTATTGAAGTTTTTTTATGATTATCATATGTGTGTGTGTATACATGTAATTTTTAAGCCATTTTAGCAGTTAAGGAAAGCCAGTAAAGAAAACATATTACCTGCTTATAACACAGACTGGAAGAGCTCTAGCTATTAAAATATATGTCTATGATTTTATTTTTAAAATCATCTGTGTTCTTGCTTTTTGTCTATCTTTTCCTCCAATTCTAAGAATTGTTAATATTCCATTATCACTTGAATTTATTTATTTGGTGCTGTAATGCTATTTATGGTATTACCTTATCAAGTATTGATGTTTGAAAGAAGTAATTTCCCAAAAATGAATTGAAAACATTGACAATATTGTATTCATTTTGGAATATTTTATATAGCATGAATATTTAATGCATGCTTATGTATTTATTGCAAAAGTTGTCTTCTAAACATATAAGAGGTTCATTTCTGCTTAAACTTTGCTTTGAATTCTATGATATATGGTTTGTTTCTTATACTTACACCAAAGGAGAATTAATTTCAAGATACCCTTATTGAAGTGGGGGGTTATGGAGAGAAAAAACACTGTGTGATTGAATGAGAAATATTCTCATCATCTTTATAGTGAATTTTATATGACTGTGTTTTTAGATGTCTTCAATATAACCTGATGACTTCATATTAAATTGCAACTCAGTAAAAGCAGCTTTATGGGAAGCCAATACAATATAATCAAATGTGGGTATGAGGGTCCAACAAAGTGTTCTGGTCAGAAAAGCTGCCTGAGATTTCCAAAAAAAAAAAATCTAATCTGTGCTTTTGCAGAAGAGAGAGCTGTCAGAATCATGAGCAGTGTTTCCTTAGTCTTATAAAGATTCATGGTGGTCAGGTGTTTGGGGTTCAGATTTACATGAACATGGTTATTGGACTTGAGTGGTCCAAAGGGATGTCAGATATCAGGCAGGGACTTTTTAAAAAGCCCACAGTTGGGTTAGCATCTGGCACAGGGATTTTGTGGTTTATTGAATTTACTTTATATTCCATACTCCATCTTTTACAACTATTTGATAATCCTTCAAATAATTTAAGAATGCTAAGTTTTCACTTCATCAGAGTACTTTAATTTTTCCTTATAAGCTTGTTTTATATTCTACTATATGTTCATTTGGGTGTTTTTTTTCTATAATTTTCTACATTCTATAAATCTTTGAAATTCATAGATTGAATTGTTGAATACTAGAAATCATTCACTCTTATTTTTGCTTTGACTGCTTTTATTATGTACATAACCTTGCACATTTCTCTTAGTGCACACTTATACTAATTTCTGTGTGACTGTTTCTAAGAGTGGAATTTCAGGCTCAAATATTATTATCTTACCTTTAATGTATGATACATAAATAATTTCAAAAAGATATACCAATTATATTCCCACCAGCAGGATATGAAAGTTTCTATTGCTTTATATCCTCAGCAAAACTTGATATTGTCACATTTTAGTTATAGCAATTCTGGTGGGTGTGTAGTATTATCTCAATATATACGTGTGTTTATGTGTTTTCCAGAAATATAATCGAAGATGCTTTATTGTGTAAGAATACTATATAAAATACTATTGAAAATACCATTATTGAATTCTTCAAAAGTTTATAATTTTATTCAATTTTTGAACACAGAAATCTTATTTTTTCCTTATGAACAAAGATATCAATCAGTATTTGTGTTTATTGTTTAATGATATGCATTACAAAACTCATTTACTCCTTTAACTGGGGAAAAATGTATATTAGGATTTCTAAACACAGAATGGTTTGCATAATTTTTAATATATTATGATAACCACTTTCTATATGTTATAAAATTCTGGCATTTCAACATTATCATATTTAGCTTCCTACTACAGCACTTTTTAAATCAATTCCATATATAGCTCTTAATTAATATAATATTAATTGAGAAAGCATGTTTAACACTATTAAATCATTTTTATTAGGTTTTAAATGAGAGGAGTTTGTATTTCACTCTGAAACCCTAAATTTATCAGAATGTAGTTCAGGCCATCAGTTTTATTTTCAGAAGCTAATTTCAAAGTAGGATATTAATCTAAAAGTTTCCAAAGATACAATTTTCCTGGGACTGAACAAATCAAGTCAAACCTTTCTATGACTACTTGTGGAAGCCCTTTCAGAGAAAGGTTGTAACGTCAACCAAAAAAGGGATTTTTACCTTGGAATTTCTTTCAGTAGTTCAAAACACCAACATAGTATCATGCCACATACTATGATACCCAGTCCTCCTGTAGTACAGCCAACTCATGTTGAGACAGGCTGAGACCTGAAACCCTTAGTTGCAGTGCTGTAATGCTTCCACCTGGACAAATGTCTCCTCAAGCTACAAATTACAAAGAAATTCTATGGGACTAAAAATAACTGTGTGCATGCACAGTTGAGGCAAATTATGGACAAAAGACAAAAAAAAAAAAAACCTCAAAAAACAAACAAAAAAATCAACTGCTACTTCTGAAGAGCTGGGAGCAAAAACTGGGTGTCGGGAGCAAAAGGCACTCCCCTTGGGGAGTGAGCAAGGGAACATGTTATTTGTTCTCACTCCCTCCTGCTGCAGTAGGGGCTCCAGTAAAGCGTTGCCTGAATTTCTTTACTGGTCTCTTATCAATTTCCATTGATTGGAAAGCCTAGGACCCTGGGCGGTAGCAATGCCATGGATACATTTGTTAAAAGACAGCATTAAACTGCCAGTGGTTCAATACTTTAAGTGAAAACTACCTGCCCAGCCATTTCCACCTATAATAGTAATGTGGTGTGCTGCCCAGATGTGTCCCTTCAGGAAGGAAGAACTGACTGCTGGGAATGTCGATGGCTGAAGGCTGTCTGTTTAGTTTTAAGTTCTCTCCCTGCAGTTGACCTTATCTGAAGAGAGCTGCCTTGCCCATAATTATGCTCACACCCTGGAGTGACCTGAATCCAATGACTGTCCAGTGTGGAGTAACAATATCCATGTCCCTTGCCCTAACTACAAGCATCTCTGTATGACCATCCCAGCTCCAGAACTCCCTGTGGGACTGACTGAGACTTTTATTATGACTTCATTCGAATTCAACTTCTCTCTTTTCCAAATCTTGTTTTCTTCATTTTTATAGGGATTCTCCAGTAACTTCCTACATGAATCTCCTTCTGAGTCTCCTTCTCACAGTTAGACCTAACCACTAAGTTAGCTGTGGGAGAGGTACAAGAAAGACTCTAAACTAGGATTTTGAAGTTAGATCTTTGTCAGTCAGCTGACAATGAGGGCCTTATCACACTAGTCCTTGGTGTCATGTTCAGACTCCCTGGTATGTGGGAGCAGAACAATTATTCAAATGGTCACTGAACTAAGTTGCCATAATGGTAGAAGGAAATGTGCTAGTTGAGGCAACATATTGGGCATTTGAGTTGTATTAGGGGCACCAGAAATCTTAGTTAAAGTGACAGTGGAATTAGATAGCTGTCACATAAAAGTTTTGGAGAAAGACAACTGGAGGGTGAAAGCCAGAAGGCTTCCTTGAAATCTACAAGGAGACTCATTTCCTGCACCCACAGGGCAGAAAACAGTGAAGACTGGGCCTGGGCCTTGGTCATAGGAGTCAGCAGGAATCCACAGAAGCTTGAATCCTCTGTCCTGACAGGCCAGGGACTTGACTGAGAAGTAGAACACTGAGACATGTGATAGGAATATTTTCGTTGGTTTGAATTTCCAGATTTTCCTGAGAATCAAAGTTCTCTACAGGTATGACCCACATCTCACTGTTAAAGTCTCCCCCTTTTTGGAAGGCAAGACCAAGACCTCTTCCTTGCGAGATACGAACTATTCCCTATTCTCAGAAACTATTCTCAATATTTAAACCAATAAATAGGATTAAGTAAAAAATAACCTTCCCAGCATAGTGAAAGACCTCCCAAGGAAGGAAGGAATCTGTATCCCGAAAAAGGTACAGGAACTAGCCAAGATGCACTCATAGGAGTCAGAAAAAGTGCATATGGGACTGGACTGTGCAGGTGCAGAATCAAGAAAAGACGTGCAGAAAACAAAGTTAAAGGAGATTATCAATATGGAATTGAATATCCCAGCAAAGACACTTAGAGACGATGCTCTTAGGATGGCTACTAGAAGCATGAAGAAATAGATGGGCACATTACATAAAGTGAAAATACCAGAACTGCTATGAGAGATGGTGGAAGAAAGAATCTAAAGGCCCAGATAATTGAGTATGTTAGTGTGGATATACGATGTAAGGTTAGAAAACTCACATTATGACTATGTTCTGTGAAAGGGTCTGGAGAACATTGGATTTGTAAAATCAATAAGAGATTGTTTATTAAGAGGGGCACCAACATCACTAAGAAAATCAGAGTTGGCAGTTCTCTCTAGGTCAGGGCTGATGGTAAGAGCTGCAGTAACTGTGTTCACTTACTAGTCATGAGGATGATAGGAATTGGAAGTAATAGAGGCATTTTATTTTTATTTATTTATTTATTTATTTATTTATTTATTTATTTATTTACTGTGGTATGCGGGCCTCTCACTGTTGTGGCCTCTCCCATTGCGGAGCACAGGCTCCGGACACTCAGGCTTAGCGGCCATGGCTCACGGGCCCAGCCACTGCACGGCATGTGGGATCTTCCCAGACCGGGGCACGAATCCGAGTCCCCTGCATCAGCAGGCAGACTCTCAACCACTGTGCCAACAGGGAAACCCAAGACAGTTTATTTTTTTAATTTTTACTTATTTATTTTTTTAACATCTTTATTGGAGTAAAATTGCTTTACGATGGTGTGTTAGTTTCTGCTTTATAACAAGGTGAATCAGCTATACGTATACATATATCCAATATCTCTTCTCCCTAGTGTCTCCCTCCCTCCCACAGTCCCTATCCCACCTCTCTAGGTGGTCAAAAAGCACCAAGCTGATCTCCCTGGGCTATGTAACTGCTTCCCACTAGCTATCTATTTTACGTTTGGTAGTGTATATATGTCCATGCCACTCTCTCACTGCATTCCATCTTACCCTTTCCCCTCCCCATGTCCTCAAGTCCATTCTCTAGTAGGTCTGCATCTTTATTCCTGTCCTGCCCGTAGGTTCTTCATGACCTTTTTCTTTTTTTTTTTTTAGATTCCATATACATGTGTTAGCATACAGTATTTGTCTTACTCTTTCTGACGTACTTCACTCTGTATGACACACACTAAGTCCATCCATCTCCACCTCACTATGAATAACTCAATTTCATTTCTTTATGTGGCTGAGTAATATTTCATTGTATATATGTGCCACATATTCTTTATCCATTCATCTGTTGATGGACACTTAGTTGCTTCCATGTCCTGGCTATCGTAAATAGAGCTGCAATGAACACTGTGGTACGTGACTCTTTTTGAATTATGATTTTCTCAGGATATATGCCCAAGAGTGGGATTGCTGGGTTGTATGGTAGTTCTATTTTTAGTTTTTTTAAGGAACCTCCATACTGTTCTCCATATTGGCTGTATCAATTTACATTCCCACCAAGAATGCAAGCGTGTTCCCTTTTCTCCACATCCTCTCCAACATATATTGTTTGTAGATTTTTTTTTTTTTTTTTTTTTTTTTTTTTGCGGTACGTGGGCCTCTCCGTGCTGTGGCTTCTCCCGTTGCGGAGCACAGGCTCCGGACGTGCAGGCTCAGCGGCCATGGCTCACGGGCCTAGCCGCTCTGAGGCATGTGGGATCTTCCCCGACCGGGACACGAACCCGTGTCCCCTGCATCAGCAGGCGGACTCTCAACCACTGCGCCACCCGGGAAGCCCAGTTTGTAGATTTTTTATCATGGCCATTCTGACTGGTGTGAGATGATATCTCATTGTAGTTTTGATTTGCATGTGCCTAATGATTAACAATGTTGGGCATCCTTTCATTTGTTTGTTGGCAATCTGTATATCTTCTTTGGAGTAATGTCTATTTAGGTCTTCTGCCCATTGTTGGATTGGGTTTTTTGTTTTTTGGATATTGAGCTACATTAACTGGTTGTAAATTTTGGAGATTAATCCTTTGTCAGTTACTTCATTTGCAAATATTTTCTCCCATTCTGAGTGGTGTCTTTTCATCTTGTTTATGTTTTTTTTTTTTTTTTTTTTTTTTGCTGTGCAAAAACTTTGAAGTTTCATTAGGTCCCATTTGTTTATTTTTGTTTTTATTTCCATTTCTCTAGGAGGTGGGTCAAAAAGGATCTTACTGTGATTTATTTCATAGAGTGTTGTGCCTATGTTTTCCTCTAAGAGTTTGATAGTGTCTGGGCTTGCATTTAGGTCTTTAATCCATTTTGAGTTTATTTTTCTGTATGGTGTTAAGGAGTGTCATAATTTCATTCTTTTACATGAAGCTGTCCAGTTTGCCGAGCACCACTTACTGAAGAGGCTGTCTCTTCTCCATTGTATATTCCTGCTTCCTTTATCAAAGGTAAGTTGACCATATATGCATGGGTTTACCTCTGTGCTTTCTATCTTATTCCATTGACATATATTTCTGTTTTTGTGCCAGTTCCATGCTGTCTTGAATGCTGTACCTTTGTAGTATGGTCTGAAGTCAGGGAGCCTGATTCCCCCAGCTCTGTTTTTCATTCTCATGATTGCCTTGTCTATACAGGGTCTTTTGTGTTTCCATACAAATTGTGAAAAAAATTTTTTCTACTTCTGTGAAAATGCAATTGGTAGTTTGATAGGGACTGCGTTGGATCTGTAGATTCCTTTGGGTAGTACAGTCATTTTCACAATACTGATTCTTCCAATCCAAGACCATAGTATATCTCTCCATCTCTTTGTATCATCTTTCATTTCTTTCATCAGTGTCTTATACAGTTTTGCATACAGGTCATTTGTCTTCTTAAGTAGGTTTATTCCTAGGTATTTTATTATTTTAGTTACAATGGTAAATGGGAGGGTTTCCTTAATTACTCTTTTAGATTTTTCACCATTCGTATATAGGAATGCAAGAGATTTCTGTGCATTAATTTTGTATCCTGATACTTTACCAAATTCATTGATTAGCTCTTGTAGATTTCTGGTAACATATTTAGGATTATCTATGTATAGATATATCATGTCACTTACAAACAGTGACAGTTTTACTTCTTCCTTTCTGATTTGGATTCCTTTTAATTATTTTTATTCTCTGATTGCTGTGGCTAAAACTTCCCAAACAATGTTGAATAATAGTGCTAAGAGTGGGCAACCTTGTCTTGTTCCTGATCTTAGTGGAAATGATTTCAGTTGTTCAACATTGAGGACGATGATGGCTGTGGGTTTGTCATAAATGTCCTTTATTAACTTGAGGTAAGTTCCCTCTATGCCTACTTTCCACAGGGAAATTTTCTAGGAATTTTTCCATTTTTTCCAGGTTGTCCATTTTATTGGCATATAGTTGCTTGTGGTAATCCCTCATGATCCTTTGTATTTCTGCAGTGTCAGTTGTTACTTTTCTTTTTTCATTTCTAATTCTATTGATTTGAGTCTTCTCCCTTTTTTTCTTGATGAGTCTGGCTAATGGTTTATCAATTTTGTTTATCTTCTCAAAGAACCAGCTTTTAATTTTATTGATCTTTGCTATCATTTCTTTTTCATTTATTTGTGATCTGATCTTTATGATTTCTTTCCTTGTGCTAACTTTTGTTGTTGTTGTTGTTGTTCTTTTTCTTCTTTCTCTAATTGCTTTAGCTGTAAGTTTAGGTTGTTTATTTGAGATGTTTCTTGTTTCTTAAGGTAGGATTGTATTGCTATAAACTTCCCTCTTAGAACTGCTTTTGCTGCATCCCATAGGTTTTGGGTCATCGTGCTTTCATTGTCATTTGTTTCTAGGTATTTTTTTTAATTTCCTCTGATTTCCTTTATTTTATTATTTTTATATTTTAATAAATTTATTTATTTATTTTTGGCTGCATTTGGGTCCTTGTTGCTGGGTGTGGGCTTTCTCTAGTTGCAGCGAGCAGGATCTACTCTTCGTTGTGGTGCTTGGGCCTCTCATTGCAGTGGTTTATCTTGTTGTGGTACATGGGCTCCAGGCACACGGGCTTCAGTAGTTGTGGCTCACAGGCTTAATTGCTCTGCGGCATGTGGGATCTTCCCATACGAGGGCTCAAACCCGTGTTCCCCGCATTGGCAGGCAGATTCTTAACCACTGCGCCACCAGGGAAGTCCCTCCTCTGATTTCTTCAATGATCTCTTGGTTATTGAGTAGTGTATTGTTTAGCCTCCATGTGTTTGTATTTTTTACAGATTTTTCCTGTAACTGATATCTAGTCTCATAGCATTGTGGTAGGAAAAGATACTTGTTATAATTTCAATTTTCTTGTATTTTCCAAGGCTTGATTTGTGACCCAAGATATGATCTACCCTGGAGAATGTTTCTGTTGTTTTTGGATGGAGTGTCCTATAAATATCAATGAAGTCCATCTTGTTTAATGTATCATTTAAAGTCTGTGTTTCCTTATTTATTTTCATATTGGATGATCTGTCCATTGGTGAAAGTCGGCTGTTAAATTCACCTACTATGATTTTGTTTCTTTCAATTTCCTCTTTTATAGCTGTTAGTATTTGCCTTATTTATTGAGGTGCTCCTATGTTGGGTGCATAAATATTTACAATTGTTATATCTTCTTCTTGGATTGATCCCTTGATCAGTATGCAGTGTCCTTCTTTGTCTCTTGTAATAGTCATTTTTTTAAAGTCTATTTTATTTGATATGAGAATTCCTACTCCAACTTTCTTTTGATTTCCATTTTCATAGAATACCTTTTCCATCCCCTCACTCTCAGTCTGTATGTGTCCGTAGGTCTGAAGTGGGTCTCTTGTAGACATCTTATATACGGGTCTAGTTTTTGTATCCATTCAGCCAGTCTATTTCTTTTGGTTGGAGAATTTAATCCATTTACATTTAAGGTAATTATCATTATGTATGTTTCTATTACCATTTTTTTAGTTGACTTGGGTTCATTATTGTAGGTATTTTCCTTCTTTTGTTTTTCCTGCCTAGAGAAGTTCCTTTAGCATTTGTTATAAAGCTGGTTTGGTGGTGCTGAATTCTCTTAGCTTTTGCTTGTCTGTAAAGGTTTTAACTTGTTCGTCAAATCTGAATGAGATTCTTGCTCTTTAGAGTAATCTTGGGTGTAGGTTTTTCCCTTTCATCACTTTAAATATGTTATTCCAGTCCCTTCTGGCTTGCAGAGTTTGTGCTGAAAGATCAGCTGTTAACCCTATGGGGATTCCCTTGTAAGTATTTTGTTGTTTTCCCTTGCTGCTTGTAATATTTTTTTTTGTATTTAATTTTTATTGTTTGATTAGTATGTGACTTGAAGTGTTTCTCCTTGGATTTATCTTGTATGGGACTCTCTGTGTTTCCTGGACTGGATTAACTATTTCCTTTCCCATATTAGGGAAGTTTTCATCTATAATCTGTTCAAATATTTTCCCAGTCCCTTTCTTTTTCTCTTCTTCTTCTGGGACCTCTGTAATTCGAATGTTGGTGCATTTAATGTTGTCTTAGATGTCTCTGAAACTCTCCTCAATTATTTTCATTCATTTTTCTTTATTCTCCTGTACATTAGTTATTTCCACTATTTTATCTTCCTGGTCACTTATCCGTCCTTCTGCCTCAGTTATTTTGCTATTGATGCCTTCTAGAGAATTTTTGTGTTGTTCATCATTGTTGGTTTGCTCTTTAGTTTTTCTAGGTCCCTGTTAAACGTTTCTTTTATTTTCTCCACTCTACTTCCAAGATTTTTGATCATCTTTACTATCACTATTCTGAATTCTTTTTCAGGTAGACTTCTTATTTCCTCTTCATTTATTAGGTCTGGTGGGTTTTTACCTTGCTCCTTCATTGGCTGTTTCTTTCTCTGTCTTCTCATTTTGCTTAACTTACTGTGTTTGAGGTGTCCTTTTCGCAGGCTGCAGATCTGTAGTTCCTGTTGTTTTTGGTGTCTGCCCCCAGTGGATATAATTCATTCAGTGGATTCTTTAGGCTTCCTGTTGGAGGGGACTGGTGTCTGTGTTCTGGTGGATGAGGCTAGATCTTGTCTTTCTGGTGGGAAGGTCCGCATCTGCTTGAGTGTATTGGGGTGTCTGTGACCTTATTATGATTTTAGACAGCCTCTTTGCTAATGGGTGGGAGTGTGTTCCTGTGCTGCTAGTTGTTTGGCAAAGGGTGTCCAGCACCGTAGCTTGCTGGTCATTGAGTGGAACTGGGTCTTGGCATTTAGATGGAGATCTCTGGGAGATTTTTGCCATTTGATATTATGTGTAGCTGGGAGGTCTCTGGTGACCACTGTCCTGAACTTGGTTCTCCCACCTCAGAGGCACAGCCCTAACACCTGGCCGAGCACAACGACCCTGTCATCCACATGGTTCAGAATAAAAAGGAGGAAAAGAAGAAAGAAAAGAAGAAAAATATAAATAAAATTAAAAGTTATTAAAATAAAAAATAATTATTAGAAATTAAAAAAAGAAAGTAATTAAAAAAAGAGAAAGAATGAAGAGAGCAACCGTATCAAAAAACAAATCCATCAATGATAACAAGCACTAAAAACTGTACTAAAAAAAAAAAAAAGAATAAAAGACCAGGGAGACGGAAGCCTAAGACAAATGGTAAAAGCAAAGCTATACAGACAAAGTCACACACAGAAGCATACACTTAACACACTCACAAAAAGAGAAAAAGTGAATATATATATATCATTGCTCCCAAAGTCCACTGCCTCAGTTTGGGATGATTCATTGTCTATTCAGGTATTCCACAGATGCAGGGTACATCAAGTTGATTGTGGAGATTTAATCCACTGTTCCTTAGGCTGCTGGGAGAGATTTCCCTTTCTCTTCTTTGTTAGCACAGCTCCTGGGTTCAACTTTGGATTTGGCCCTGTCCCTGCTTGTAGGTCGCCCGAGGGCATCTGTTCCTGCTCAGACAGGATGGTCTTAAAGGAGCAACTGATTGGGGGCTCTGGCTCATTCAGGCCGTGGGTATGGATGGGTATGGATGTGTGATGAGCCTGCAGTGGTAGAGACCAGCATGACATTGCAACAGCATTAGGTGCTGTGTGTTCTCCTGGGTAAATTGTCCCTAGATCACAGGACCCTGACAGTGGCAGACTGCACAGGCTCCCATGATGGGAGGTGTGGAGAGTGACCTGGGCTTGCACACAGGCTTCTTGGTGACTGCAGCAGCAGCCTTAGCATCTCATACCCATCTCTGGTGTCCTCACTGATAGCTGCGGCACACGCCCATCTCTGGAGCTCATTTAGGCAGTGCTCTGAATTCCCTTTATTCATGCACCAGGAGACAAAGAGGCAAGGAAAATTCTCTTGCCTCTTCGGCAGCTCCAGACATTTCCCCGGACTCCCTCCCGACTAGCCGTGGTGCACTGATGCCCTGAAGGCTATGTTCACACCACCAGTCCTCTCCCTGTGATCAGATAGAAGCCCGAGCCTCAGCTCCCAGCCCCAACCCACCCCGGCGGGTGAGCAAAGAATTCTTTTGGGCTGGTGAGTGCTGGTCGGCACCAGTCCTCCGTGCGGGAATCTCTCCGCTTTGCCCTCCACACCCCTATTGCTGCGCTCTCCTCCATGGCTCTGAAGCTTCCCCCCTCCACCACCCATAGTCTCCACCTGTGAAGAGGCTTCCTACTGTGTGGAAAACTTTCCTCCTTCACAGCTCCCTCCCACTGGTGCAGGTCCCGTCCCTATTCTTTTGTCCCTATTTTTTTTTCTTTTTTCTTTTGCCCTACCCAGGTACACGTGGACTTTCTTGCCTTTTGGGAGGTCTGAGGTCTTCTACCAGCATTCAGTAGGTGCTCTGTAGGGGTTGTTCCACATGCAGTTGTATATCTGATGTATCTGTGGGAAGGAAGGTGATCTCCACGTCTTACTCTTCCACCATCTTGAAGTTCCTCCTAGAGGCCTTTTAAAATCAGATCTATGTTATTTAGATGAGGTTCCACCTTTCTTTGAGCACTTTATTTTCTGGTGCATATTTTCCAGGTCTATCTTATATTTTTTTCCCTAACCTAGGAATCAGTCATTCTCTCAGAAGTGCTGTTTACTTTTAGTATGCCAAATCAAATTTAGAAACCAATATCTGGATGCTAGGTGTGGGACTATCACTGTTCCTCTGTCCTCTTAGTGAGCAGAGCAAGGGAATATATATATTCACACACAAGTGAATATATATATATATATATATATATATATATATATATATATATATATGTATATATATATATATAAACATCTACATTAACATCTGTGCTTATTTCTATATTGATAGATATATATTGAACTACACGAGCTCTAACTGATTAATTCTAATGCAACATGACAGAAATTGTTCTTGTTTTTTTTTTTCTTTTCTATATATGCAACTCCAGTAGTAAAATACCTGGCTCCCATTATCCTTAATATATTTACTTATTCATCAGTCCAGCTCTATTTATTCAATCTCCCCTTGCTGAAGTTGTCCCTTCTCCTTACCACCCAGAGTTACATTTTTCAGCCCATTTAAGCTGACAACCCACAACAGACCACCACCTCAACCTTTCCACATGACCCATGCATGTTAAGATGGATGTTCATTTACTCTGCACTGTGATGCAATAGTTACCTATGACAGTCTTGAAAGGGTGACCTTTCATCAGTGCATCCTTATACAGACTTTGTGTGGTATCACTAATGCCTTTGGTGGAGAGCTAGATTTGACTTTGATGTGGATGAAATCATGTCCTTCCTGAGGGTGTACTGGCAGCTACCACCTTCATAGGAGGTGGGACTGGAGATGCAGGGCCTAGAGATGGATCCCAGTGTGAAGTAAGACTTCCTTCTTCTTAGTGGTCATCACTGCCCTATCAGGGGTGGAGTCTGATACCAAGTTGTTGGAGTAGAAACCATGAAGTCTGGGCCTGAGCTGGCTCTGTTCCCTTTAAGTGTGTGTGTTTCCCCTCTCCCTTCACTGAGACCTTTGCCCCAAAGAGGTGGGAATGCTGAAGTAAGTGGGGTCTGTGTAAGCTCTCAGCTTATGGTGGCAACGGACAGAGGTCTAATGCAGTGCCTGTGCAGCACAGTGCCTGTGCCCAAACACAGCCTCAGGTCCAAGTCCCCTTTGCTCCTTACAGCCAATCACTAACCCCAGGCTCGGCTGCCCTGTTGTGGAATCACTCAACAGTTCAGGCAGGAGGGCCTGTGTGGTCTCTCATCATGTATGGTGGGATGGTGAGCTATGGTGGAGGAGCCATCCACAGTCAGAGATCTGGGCTGCTTCTGAGGCACTGCTTGAGTAAGGGCCAACAATGATTGCTGAAGTCCCAACCAGATTCAGTCTTGGTAGATTCTTTTCCCAAGAAGAAGAATCTTAGCTGCCCCAGATCCAGTGCTGCTCTGTGCTACTCTGTGGTGTGGAGTGAGTTGGGGCCTGAGTGTTCACTCAGCTCAGACTGGTGTTTGCAGTGAGGCTGGTCTGGGAAACCTGGCAGCATCTAGAGCAGGTCTTTCTCCACCCTACTTTGGGGCCAAGCCTGCGCACACATGCTCCTCACATTTAGAGTCCAGGCTCCCCACAGCCATCCTATTAGTCCCAGCTGTCCTCCAACCAGCCAAGTGGTCTTGTCTGCCCCACTTAGGACCCCAGGATTGGGGTGTCCAAACTGTGGTTCAAACCACTCACTCACCAGGGAAGTTGTCCCCACTACAACCTCCCTTTTCCTCTGAGTCCTGTCCCAGGGCACATGTGCCAACCTGATCCTTTTTCTTCCTATACAACCAGGTTATGTGCCTATATTTCTTATAGACTTGGTCGTACAAGAATCCTGTCACTTTCTAGTTAGTTTTTAGTGAGAATTGTTCCACATGTAGATGTAATTTTGATGTGCTCTTGGTGGGTGGGGAGGTGAAGTCCATGACTCTGACATCTTGATCTGAACTCCCCTATTCTCTGGATTTAGAAATCTAAGTTGAAAGTCATTCTCTTTTATCATTTATATGCATATGTATATATATATATATATATATATGTATATCATATATATATATATGCAGATATTCAGTCCTGATTTTGTCAATGGTAACTTTCTTGCTTATTACCAATTCAACATGTATTAAAAACTTCAGAATGTACCTTTCCCATAACCTAGTGTTTGTGAAATATACTTAATACTAAGGAAGATGTTTACTCTTTTATTGGGCTACTGATTTAAATGTTAAATACAGGGTCTAGGATCATCACTGTTGGATTTTTAGGTTTTTCTATTTTTCTTCATTTGACCCTGATTAAGAGCTATGTAAAAAGAGACAAAATCTTGTGGTGTGAGGGAAAGGGTGAAAAATTATTGTATTGATTTTGTTCTAATCACAAATACTTTTTATGAAATGAGAGGTTTACTTACTATAACCACCAAAAGTAGTTTATTCAAATAAAGTGATTTATTTACATTAGCATTGCTTCTTCACAGTGTAATTACTCAAAGTGTAATCCATATATAAATCAAATTAATTAATACCTTAAAACAATAGCCTAACAATTCCAGTTTTTCTAGCAGTCTCAATCAATAATATGAAAATGAGGAAACAAATGAAAGTGCAAAACCAGCATCTGTCAAAAGAAAGTAAGCACAAAAATACAGAAAAATCAATTACCATATAAACTTGATTTACTCAGTAGGTGACATTTCACATTATATTTGCTTAACTACATAAAATTAATAATTTTAAGCAGAGTAAATTAAAATAATAACAAAGATATATAAATAAAATGTTACATTATGTGCAAGCTCTTAACTGTTTTTAGAAAGAAAAAGAAAGAAACAAACAAGAGTTAGAGACAGTGAGAGAAACAGAGACAGAGGGGAGGGAGGAAGAAAAGAAGGAAAGGAGGAAGAAAAGAAAGAAGGAAGGAAGGAAGGGAAGAAATTCACCTAAGACTTTAAATTCTGAACATTTCAAGTTTAAATATTATATATCTGATATTTTTTAACTTTCTTTAGAATTCTCAAAAAATCTTCATTATTAAATAATATTAACTATTGATCAGTGTGGATCATTTTATATAAAAGATTGTGCATTACATAAATAAATACCAATAATTCCCCAAATTAAGAACCTATGTGAAATCTCATTAAGTAGAGCTGTCTAGCTTTTGATCATACTCCTATTTGCTAGGTATGCAAGGGTGAATCTTTATGGAGTTACTTTGATTTTAAATTTAGTTCCTAACAAGTTCTTTCCTGAATCATAAACATTTCATTACTCTAAGCAGTTGTTAACAAGTAATTATCAATTATCCTCTTTCTCATAAATGTTAACTTTCTTTATCCAACTGAGTAGTTCCTATTCAAATCCAATTTGAGGCACTTTTAATGACCTAAGTGTGGTCTTACCCTAATAAAATTGCATAATATGCATAATTTAACTCTCTTACTGTATTGTTTATTTGGTTTTATCTATATTATTATTTTTATTTTTATATATGGAAAATGTCCCTGAAATGAAAAGGCCCTAACTTTGAATAATTGTTTTATTAATGATGAAAAACTGGAACTATATTACTGATGTTGAGATAAAGTTCTATATTTGAAACTCTGTTTCATATCTCAGTAAGTGTTCAGAATGGGTTGGATTTGTCAAAAAATATGCTAGAGGAAATACAAACACATGATTGGTGGCGTTTGTGAGGATCTGATCTAAGATGGATTTAAGTTCTCTCTGATAACTATTTGTAAATAATCAAATATTTGCTCTGATGCCTATGAAAAGTACTATGAAAGATAAAATGAAACATAAGATTTGATCTCAAGTATCATATAGTTCAGAGGTTACAGGGAAAGATAAGATATATGTTTGGGGTTTCCCTGGTGGCATAGTGGTTGAGAGTCCACCTGCCGATGCAGGGGACATGGGTTCGTGCCCCAGTCCGGGAAGATCACACATGCCGTGGAGTGGCTGGGCATATGAGCCATGGCCACTGGACCTGCATGTCCAGAGCCTGTGTTCCACAATGGGAGAGGCCACAACAGTGAGAGGCCCGTGTACCACACACACACAAAAAAAGATATATGTTTGTTTATAAATTTATATAAATAAAATCCTGATTTCAAACTGGTTAAAGATGTATCCAATGAAAGCTATAAAATATGTTATAGATTTTTGAATGAAAGAGATCTTCATTCCAATTGGGCTATTCAGTGTAAGCTTCCTGGAGGGGGAGAAACCTGAGTTTCTTAGGGAGTACTTGGCTCAGGTCTGTCTTAGTTTTCAGATGTTTGATATTAGAACTGTATCCCAGGAATCAGATCTTGGTTAGGATGTGTAATGGTAAAATGGTAGAATGAACTTTGTCACATAGCTGAAGTGTTTCTGTAGAAAGCAATGATGGCATAAGTAAAGATATTAAAATTTTCTTGCACACCAAAATGTTCACAGGAAGAAATGATGACAGAAACAAAGGGACTAGAAAGGGTAATAATACAAGAAGTCTTACCCTTTATGTAAAAATTAGCTCAAAATGAATCATGCTCACAGGTACAAACAGTACAACTATAAAATGTAAATGTAAATTTTAAAACTATAAGTTTTTTTATATAAAGCATAGAAAAAAATTCTTTGGAATTCAGGTCTAGGCAAAAAGTTCTTAGACTTAACACTAAAGCATAATTCATTAAAAAAGAAAAAGTTGATGATTTTGACTTAATCAAAATTAGAAACTTTTGCTCTCTGTAAAGAGCCTGGAAGAAAATATACACAATCACATATTTAACAAAAGGATAGTATCTGGAATATATAAACAACTCTCAAAATTCACCAATAAAAAACAAAAAGATCCAATTACAAAGTGGGCAAAAGACATGAAGAGACATTTCACTAAAAAATTATACAGATGGCAAATAAACACATGAGAAAATCCTCAATATCATTGGCTGTCAGGGAAATGCAAATTAAAGCCACACATCTATGAGATATCACCACACACCTATGAGAAGAGATAGAATAAAAAATAGTGATACCACTAAATACTGGTGAAAATGTAGAGCAAGTGGATTTTGCTAATGGGAATATAAAATTGTATAGTTATTCCTGAAAACTGACAGTTTCTTATACAACTGAACATGCAACTACCATGTGATCCAGTAATTGCACTCTTGGGCATTTATCCTGAGACATCAACATTTATGTTTACATAAAATCTGCTCATGAATGTGTTTAGCAATTTTATTCATAATAGTAAAACAAATTAGAAGAAATGAACAGGATGTCCTTATATGTGTGAATGTTTAAACAAACTGTGGTACATCCATATTAAGGATTACCACTCAGTAATATAAAGCTATCTGGAAGAGATACATAATGTATGGTTTTAATTATGTTATATATTAAAGGACAAAATTACAGATATGGATAAAAGCTTAGTGGTTATTGTGGTTAAGGAAGGAGTAGGGGTAGGAAGGAAATTGATTAGGCTTATAAGGGCAACATGAGGGACCTTTGTCCTGATGGAAATGTTCTCTAGCTTACTGTATCACTGTCAATGTTCTAGATGTGGTGTTGTCTTATAGTTTTACCACATGTTACCACTGAGGGAAACTGAATAACGGGGGCTACAAGAGTTCATGTTACCAAGGGAATTTAAATTGCTTACTTGATAATTCAGCATTCACACTAATACTCACATACTGTTCTAGATGTATTTCAGCCTATATCTGCCATAGACATTTGTTGTGGATTTGATTTTCTCAGATACTTGACAAAGTTTTAGGCAAAACTTGGCATCCATTTTAATAGGATGGTTGAACCTAGAGATTATCACACTAAGTGAAATAAGGCAGACAGAGAAAGACAAATATATGATATCACTCATATGTGGAATTAAAAAAAGTGATACAACTGAACTTATTTAGAAAATAGAAATAGACTCACAGACATAGAAAACAAACATATGGTTATCAAAGGGGAAAGCAGGGGCAGGGATAAATTGGGAATTTGGGATTAACAGATACACACCACTAGAAAAATAGATAAGCAACAAGGACTTACTATATAGCACAGGGAACTATATTCAATATTTTGTAATAACCCATAAGGGAAAAGAATCTGAAAAAAATTATATATATATATATATATATATATATATATATATCACTTTGCTGTACACCTGAAATATTGTAAATCAATATTTTTTAATTAAAAAAAGTTTTAAATTTCAATAAAATTTTTTTCAATACTTCAATGAAATTTTTTTAAAAAAAAGAACAATAGGGCTTCCCTGGTGGCACAGTGGTTGAGAGTCCTCCTGCTGATGCAGGGGACACGGGTTTGTGCCCCGATCTGGGAAGATCCCACATGTCGCGGAGCAGCTGGGCTCATGAGCCATGGCCGCTGAGCCTATGCGTCCGGAGCCTGTGCTCTGCAATGGGAGAGGCCACAACAGTGAGAGGCCCATGTACAGCAAAAAAAAAAAAAAAAAAAAAAAAAAAGATTAAAAACAAAACAAAAAAAGAACAATAGTGCATGTGTCCAAAAATGAAAATTAAAAAAATAAAAATAGAATAGTTCCTTTGTCTTTCTATGTCAACCTTAGAGTAATCTTTTCTATACTTACAACAATCTTTGCTGGGATTTTGACATGAATTGCATTAAACTGTATGTCATCTTGGAGAAATTAATATCCATTTTTATGTTGACTCTTCTAATTCATGCACATTGTATGTCTCTATTTTGTTTAGATCATCTTTGGTTTCTTTCATTGGTGTTGTGCAGTTCTCAGCAGACAAGTCTTGCATATGTTTTGTTAGATTTGTGTCTATGATTTGATTTATTGAATGATTGCATGTTCACATCTACATGTTCACTGGTAGAATATAGAAATACAATTTGTTTTTAATGTTTCATATATATTATAATTATTTTATTATATATTATAAAATTTGCCTTTTTACTCTTTTAAACAATACAATTCAGTGGCATTAATTCAATTTGCTTCTTTCTAAATAAGCTACAAGTGAAGGAATTTCCATAGGAAATTAAAAAAAATATTTTTAACTAACTTAAAAGAAAGATATTAAATGTCAAAATTTGTGAGACACAGATAAAGCAGTGCTTCAATAAAATTTATACGAATAAATTATTTTGTTAGAAAAAGCAATGGTCTAATATCAATAACCTAAAATTGCAACTTAAAAACCTGGGAAAAGTAAAACAAATGAACATCAAACTTAAGAACACAAATCATTAAGATAATAAATTAATAAAGTTGAAAACAGAAAATCAGTTTAGAAAATCAATGAAACCAAAAGTGGATTCTTTAAAAAATTCAATAAAATTGATAAGACCTCTAACAAGACTGATAGAAGAAAAGACATAAATTCCCAATATCAAGAGTGAGAAAATTCTCTACAGACCCAGAGACATCAAACGAATGATAAAGGAATACTGTGAAAAACTCTACACACGTAAATTCAACAACTCGGATAAAATAGAGAGGAATAATTTTAAAAAGTACAAATATACATAATCTGAATAACCCTAAACTGTTAAAGAAATTTAATTCATAGGTAAATATCTGGGAAAAAGATCTCCAAGTATAGAGGATTTCATTGGTAAATTTTACCAAATCTTTAGGGAAAAAATAATATCAGTTATATCCAATTTATTCCAGAAAGTAGAAGAGGAAAGAACATTTCCAAAAACATTTTATGAAGCCAGCTTTACCCTGAAATCAAAATTTTAAAATAGTAGAAAAAATAAAAGTATAGGCCAATATCTTTGAATAATATAGATACCAATATCTTCTACAAAGTATTAGCAAATAAAATCCAGAAATATATAAAAAGAATGCACCTCAGCAAATTGAATTCCTTGCAGTTATGTACAACTGGTTCAGTTTTCACAAATCAATCAATATGATACACAATGTTAGCAAATTAAAGAAGAAAGAGCACATATCATATCAACAGATGCAGAAAAACATTTGACAAAGATTCAACATCAATTCATGATAAAATCTCTTAGCCTCCAGATTTAGAAAGAAACTTCTTTAATCCAATAAATGGTATTGACAACATTCTTACAGCAAATATCATGCTTAATGGTGAAAGACAAAATAAATACTTTCCCCCTGAAATTGGGAGTAAGACAAGAATATTCATTCTCACCACGCCTATCTAACACAGCAATGCATGTCTTAACCAGGCTAATAGACAAGGAAAAGGATTTAAAAGCATAGAGAATGGAAAGGTAAAAATAAAACTGCTCCTATTCACAAATGACATGATTTTCCATGTAGAAATTTCAGGAATTACAAAAACCCTCCTAGAAATAATAACTGAGTTCAATAAGGGTGTGAAATACAATGTGAACACTCAAAAATTAATATTTCTAATAGTCATATTTCTATAATCAAGCAATCAACAATTGGAAATCAGAATTTAAAAATATATATTCCCTTCACAATAACTAAACAATACAAGACAAAATATTTCAGAAATCACAGAGCCTATATAAATGGAGAAGGATTCCATGAAAGACTCAACATAGCAAAGATGTCAGCTTTCCCCCAAGTGATAGACTTAACGCAGTACATATCCAAATCTCAGGATGATTTTTTTAATAGATATACAGAAATAGAATCTAAAATTTATATGGAAAACAAAAGAACTTGACTAGCAACAATAATTTGAAATAGAACAACCTTTGAAGAAACACACTACCCAATTTTAAGAATATTTAAGAATAAAGGTACTGTACTAAAAAAATAGTGTGGTATTAACACATGGATAGGCACATAGGTGAATGGAACAGAAAAGAGTCCAGAAATAGACCAACACAATTATGGCTATTTGGTCTTCAACAAAAGTGCAAATTTAGGGGCTTCCCTGATGGGGCAGTGGTTGAGAGTCCGCCTGCCGAAGCAGGAGACACGGGTTCGTGCCCTGGTCCAGGAAGATCCCACATGCCACGGAGCAGCTGGGCCCGTGGACCATGGCCACTGAGCCTGCGCGTCTAGAGCCTGTGCTCCACAAAGGGAGAGGCCACAACAGTGAGAGGCCTTCATACCGCAAAAAAAAAAAAAAAAAAAAAAAAGGGGGCAAATTTAGGGAAATTTTAGAAGACGTGGCAAAGCACTCCACTTGCTCACCTGTCACTGGGATATGAGGCATGTCTCCAGGGTTATCCAAATTATCAACGGGCAGGACATCATCATTGGAGTGTTCTAGAGGATGTCTCTAGAGAGTGTCCTGAGCAGTAATTCTATATTTTTGCTTTTTTTTTTCTGGCCACACTATGCAGCATGCGTGATCTTAGTTCCCCAACCAGGGTTTGAACCCGTGCCCCCTGCATTGGGAGAATGGAGTCTTAACCACTGGACCACCAGGGAAGTCCCAGTAATTCTATATTCTTAACAGTCTAAGATCAACAATGCAACTGATCCAGAAGTTCCTATGTGCCATGTAAAGGGAGCTCAGAAGTGCAGAGAAAATCTTCATTGGAATAGGCCTGGAATTGAGATAAGAAGGATCAAATTTGGGCAACTTCTTGAATAAAGACTCCACAGGGCTTTCAGATTTCAGTAACATCTGCCATCACAATGCCCCCATATTAGGCAGGATCTGCTACACTGTTGTAATCCAGCACCAGAAACACTGATAGAGTGGCCTGAGGCATATCTTAGCAGAGGCTAATGAAGACCCAGAAAACAGCAATAAAATGATCCATGCCGCTCCCTTGTCCCTTTATGAACCTACATAAACTTTCTTCTGAATCTATATGTTACTTTGGGAAGCTGGGCAGGGGAAAGAAGAGGGGAGACCTTTCCAATGGAAAAAATAACATTAATAGGTTTGAAATTTGTATCAATATCCTGACAACATCTGTTTGAATCTGTTTCCTTAGAGTTTGGAGGAATCAAACAGTAAGATGATAATATTATAATTTGTGCACTAAATAATATGTGTCATACAGTTATTATTAAAAATCACCCACCAGAGTAGGTTAGTAAGTTAAAAGCAATATTTTCTTAGGGTTAAATTTGATTGTAATCATATACATTTAGCTAAGAATCTATTTTATTGATTTCCACAGCTATTACAATGAAAACAAATTAAAGCAAAAAACTTTCTTTTAAGCTTAAGCTTTTGTTTTGATAGACAATTTATCAAAGTATACAACATTTTAAAACTTAAATATGAATTAAATCACTTAAAGGAACAGTTTTTGGACAATGTGAATGTCAACTTATCCAAATTATATTTCAAATAAGTTAAAAGAAAGGAATTTTTAAGTATATTTTTGTTTCAGTTACTGGAACTTGAAAAAAATGAAAAAAATATTTAAGGGGAAACTTTACCTTTTCAAAGATAATCAAATTAAATAATCCATTTAAAATGTGCTTATATATTGAAATATTAGTAACGATATCAGATGCCTCAACTGTGTAATACCACATACTACCACCAGATGGCGGTAGACAATCAACTAATATTAAATATCATTCATATAGTTGTGTTCCTGGCAATGTTTTAAGTTTTTGCTCTTTTCAGAGTCTTTTTCATATCCAAATATTATGAATAATTTCCAACTTCTGTATAAATATCAACTTCTAAATATAGGACTGAAGTTACCGGGACCTTAAATTTCCTAGACTTATAAAACAATAAATAGTAGGAGGAATAATTCTCAGCTTTTAACTTTTTAAAAAGCATGAACAAGAACACTTAGGAAAGAGGATTAAACAGTTAAGCAATCATTTGCTAAGTTTTCTCTTATTAAAAATATTTGGGAAAATATACTATGTACTGTATTTACATGTGCTAAATATATTCTTTGTATTATGTATAATGTCCATAAAGAGAATGAAAGGAGTTATTATGTGGAAGTGACTTATGAATGTACAAAAAGTTTGAAATGATTTTAATGTTATATCAATAATTTGATATGCAGCTTCACATAAATAATTGTTTTCAAAGCATAGAAAGGCTTTTTAGCATTTTCATATTGGGTACAATATGCACCAGTGACCCCGTTGGGAAGAAATGTGAGTGAAATGGAGAAAGTGTCAGGCTACACTTCCAGGGCAGACCTTTGTCTCAAGTAAATATGTATTTTATATTTTCTGACTCTTCCATTCTTTTTAAATTATTCCTCATTTTGACACATATCTATAATTCATGATTAACTTACTCCATTTAAAATTTTAATTGTCTTCACAGATCTGTCCATATAAAATTTTAGATGTTTAAAATTTTTACAGTGTAAAATCTGAGGTTCTTGAGAGGATTTTTTTTTCATTTGCCAATTAAATTTCTTTAATATGTTCATTGATATTATCCTCAAGAATAAAAGAAAAATTATTGCAAGAGGTTTTTTTTTTTTTTTTGAGAACTATCTAATGCATTCTAGAGTAAGTGTTTCTTTAGTTCTTTTTTTATTGTATACTCTCATAAAACGGGATATTTTAAATTTTCAAGAAGTTTCTTTTTTATATTTTTATGCTCTCTATGTACAAGCATGTTCACAAATTGATCAGCTTTGGTCAATGTTCTAACAAAGAAGTTTTGGCAAAAATAGGTGGTAAAAAATAGGGTATATTTCCTAGTTTACACTCTATGATATAACAGATGAGAATCATTTACATATTTATGATACTTTCCTGATAAGTTTACATTTAATTTCAATAAGAATGTGTTTAATTTTATTTTAGTTCAATTGAGCATGTGAAAATGATATTTGTATCATTAATATACTGATAGAGGTATGGATAGTGACCTATATTTCTGATAAAACCTTCAAGTAAACAATAAGTATTAAAATATAATATTCCATTTCAAATATTTATATTTAATTAGTCAACTAACTACGGCTTGATGGAAGTATTACAAACAACAGCCTATTAAAAATGAGGTGGGTCTAGATGTAAACTAGTTTTTATCCTATAAATGTAGAATAAAAAGCACTGAAATTTATTTGTCTTTGGCAATACCTAACTCTCCTCTTATCTTTTTTATCTTTATTTTATTTTGTCTTTCTCCCATCACTATTTCCAGATACCTCCAAGCCAGCACAATATTTTCACACCATATTTCTGTTCTGCAGCAATGTCCCATCTTGCTGACAATTTCAAACTTTGAATCAGTGGCTCATAATGCAGACCATTAACCACTGGGCATATTTCAGTCCATCTCGTAAATGCTGCAGATAAAAATAATGTAATAATCCTCATGTATCTTTTTTAATATAAAAATTATCTATAAAAATGCCAAGTCTGATTTCTGCATGGCAGCTATCAGCTTAGAGCTGAGTAGTTGCTGCCCTATTTAGATTGAGTATGTCTGACTAGTTCCTCAAACTTCTTATAACTGCTTTTTGGATTTCTGAAAATGGTCCTATATTCAGTTATCACTTATTATCACATTAGTGGTGTTACTCTTCCCTAGAGAAGTGAATTCTTTCTCTGTCCTTGTGTCTCTCTCAAAAATGAAAAAAATGAAAGATCAGGAAAACACAGTAGCAGAAAAATGAGAAACAGCTTATGAATTTGTGTCAGTGGACAATATTTCTGTGCACTTAATATCAAGGTAACTTTTAGGCCCCCTTAGGAACAGAAATCGGTGACTCCTATTTAACATCTAGCCAACATGATACGCTTCTTCAAAATTTTCTTGTTCCAGGAAAAGTGATATGCCTACATTTTCACTTTAAAAGGTATAATTTGACAAATAGTTCCTAAATTGTTACTTGAAAACTCAGAGGTTACAAAAATACTTCTGTGTACCTCTAGGAATTCTTGGATTCTCAGTTAACGAATATCTTTTCTCCTTCATATAACAAGTAACATACATGCATTTAAACAGTTGCTTTCTGAGTAGATTTTGGTTCCCATTCTAAAAGCATAACTATAGTAGAAGATTTCAGGTACAGTGGCAGACCCATGAGATGTCTTGTAAAAAAAAATAATCATGGATTTTCATTGCATATAAGATGTTCCAATCAACTTGGAATAATATATAGGATTTTTTATTCCTTAGTGCTAGTCTAACTCTTCGAATTTTCAAGAGCTCCTGACCTTTAAAATGCATTCTGAGTTCTAGCCAAACTACTAAATAATACCCAGTCATGACATATACAATCATATCTTCAAGAATTGTCTTCTAGTTCTTGAAATCAGAAACCCTCCTGAATTTCTACTAACCCTTCAAGATCTAGTTCAAAGATTGTTTTCTCAAAAGTTGTTCATGTTTCATTTCCAAAAATTAGTTGTTCTCTATATATTCATAATTGTTTTATCTAATTCTAATTATTATAACCTTTTGCTATATATTTACTTATTTAAATGTCCAGCTCATATTTCACACTATAATTTCCCAGCACTGAACATAATTTTGGGTACATGATAGTGTTTAATAAACTTCTGATATAGGACAAGGATATAACAGTACAGTAATTTGTGCATCAAAATAGATTTGAGGCAGAGTGGAGAAGAGGCTGTATAGTGTAAAATCTGCATCCTCAGGCTTTCTGCTTGTGTAGGAGGTACAGGCTCCAGGGCCTGACGGCCTAGGTGAAAATACTGACCACTCGTCTCTAGGTGGTCAATTTTCCTAACATTTATGTGTTGTTTCTTATTGATAAAAAGATGATAATGATAGTTTTTATCTTTTAGAATTGTAATCAGACTTAAAATATTAATTTATGTAAAGAGCTTAGACAATACCGAGCAGTAATACATGCCATACAAGTATTTCCTATTATCATTAACATGGAAAAAGCTGCTCTATACAGCAGTAAGGATTTTCCCCCCCAATTTAAAATATTAATATAAAAATAAAATATTCTGAGAATCCTCGTGCCCCCCAAAAAGTGTTATTTTAAAATTAACGAAGATACAATGGATTACAACTCAGGGATAAAAAGGAAAAATCTATTGATGCGTGGAACAACTTTGATGGATTACCAGAGAATGATGTTAAGTGAAAAAAGCCAATCTCAAAAAGTTAACTACAGTATGATTCCATTTGTATAACATTCATAAAATTATAAAATTATACACATGGAGAACAGATCAGTGACTTCTAGGTTTAAGGATGGGGCTAGAACGAGGTGTGTTTCATGGTGATGGGACAGTCTCTATCTTAACTGTGGTGGTGGATATACATACATGGACCAAACATGTGACAAATATGCATAAGGTTAAGTATACACACACACACACACACACATACATACACCACATACCATGAGTACAGGTAAATCTGGGAAATCTAAACAAGATTGGTATCTGTCAACTGTATCAATGCCAATATCCTGGTTATGAAATTGTACTGGTTTTCAAGATGTCATCATCCATGGAAACTGAGTAAATGGTACACAAGATCTCTATTAACTTTACAAGTACATGTGAATCCACAGTGATCTCAAAATGAAAGCTGAAATTAAGTTATTTAAGGTTGAACTTACATTTGTATCCAAAAGTAGTTATGGCTAAATATCTATTTCCATCTAGATATTAACTTTCAGGAACTTCTATGTATAAACAAGTAGGATCAAAACGCTCATCTCTTTACCATCTCTCTTATTTTGGTTGCATTTTCATGAACAATAAAGACTAGAAAAGATAAATTTAATCACATTTATATACTTCATTAAATTATGTTATTTTAAAATAACAACCCATATTTATTAGACTTAAATACAAATTAATCTCCTTTCCTGCACTGGTCTAGCTGATTAATTCCTTTCACATTGTACTTTTATATGAGACATCTTCATCTTTGCAGTGTGATATTTTCTCTTCTACATTTGAAGTGGGAAATGACTGAATGAAAGCTAATCCCAGACAGTGGCTGGGTAGCACACAGCAGGCAATTGTTCAGAACTTAGACCAACCAAAGATTATTCTGGAGGAGAAGTATTTTATTACTGACATTGTTTTGAACTACCAGGTCAAGGTGAAATGTAGACCAGCGTTTCCCTGATTTTATTGTTGTTGTTCAATTCTGCACAGATGACAAATGGTGCCTCCACACTCCATGTCCGGCCCCCATCCTCTCCCAGATGTAGACCACTGAGTCTTTCTCCAACTCCCTTCCCTGACCTCAGTGTGCGAATGGTCGTAGATTAAAACACGAATCCTATCTGTCCTAGAGTCAGTGTAATCGTATTGTGGGAGACAGAAAAGGAGTAGCAGATGCCTGGGCTAAGTGAGTAAAGAATGTGGCAATAAAAAGAAAAGAGAAGAATTTAAGTAATTAATTTAAAAGATTTAAAATGTTACCTGAAAAAGTTATAAGATCACCGGGCATTTTTAGCTCTACCAATCAGGTTATAGTCATTATGCTTTCGAGTGTTGCCTCATTCTTTGAGTCATAGACTGGGGAGATTAATGACAAATTCAGAGTTAATGAATGTAAACCCCAAACTTGGACTCAGGTCCTTTACTGTCATTGGTTTGTACCCTCTCTTTGTGCTTAGAACATGTACCTCATAAATAAATGCCATCCTGTTTTCATATTGTTTATTTATGACACAACAGAATCAGAAAACAAATCCTTATTAATTAACTTATTTTACTGTTGTTTTGATTACATTTGCAAACAAATACTATCACTAACTGGAGAAAGAAAAGCTCACCTACCCCTTCTGTCCTTCATCACCTGTTTATTTATTGTACAGCCCCCAAGGGAAGTCTCCTTTCCCTCCTCAGTGTTCAAAACACTGACTTGCTTCATAGCCACTTACACTTAGTTTTTTTTATCATTTGACCCCCTGTACCTCGTTGATCTAAGTTCCGAATTAAAGTCTCCCCAATAAAACAAGTTAAAGGGTTTTAAGATCCAGAAAGACATAAATTAAATGAGTGTTGCATCCATGGGGCAATAAAACAAGAGCCATTTGACTCTATACATTTGCTGACCTTTTGATCTGCATTTGCAAAGGAAATGCTTCTTAGTTAGGGTTTGGTCTTAGAATTTGCCTTTGAAATGGGCCCACTGAACCTTTAATATTTCATTAGAACTTTCTGCTTCTTATTGTATGTATACATCTCTCAAGCGGTTAGAATAATTCTATGTGTGAATTTTATTTAAGTGCTCATAAAAATGCTTTTTTGCCTTTAGTTTTCTTCAAAGTGTTCTTATTTTTTTCTTAGGGTTGATGATAACCTGCAAGACAGAAGGGGGTTATATACTTGAATGGAGACGATATTTCTGTGATAAAATAGAAGTTCAAGAAAGAGCTAAACATCATTTATTGATATAAAACATTTAAGGTCTTATTTTTAAGCATTAAAATTGAAACAGGTTCACTGCAGGGTTCCAGGTAAGTTCATTTGAGGTTGATTTGTTTTAGAGAAAAATGTGGTAAAGAAATGCATCCTGAGATCACCTACCATTATCAATTTTTTAATCATTAAAAAACAGTGTTTTCAGAGGCTTCTCTTGACATTTTTATAAGAATGTGGCCATAGTTGACAAACACAATAAAGGCTAAAAGTAAAATTCCCCGTGGATTGAATTTTTTAGAAAAAGTGTGTATTACCAATATGTTAAAAGAATTTTTAACATTAAATTGCCAACACCATGGAAGCAACTTAAACTTTTATAAGGTCATTTGGTGTCATTCTCTATCATGATTGAATGGTCATACTCTCAGTGCAGACCAACAAGCTGAACATAAAACTGGACGAAAGGTCTATGTTTCTGCAAGACAGCTCCAGAGATTTTACTGTTTTTTATCCTAGATATATTATAAATTATGCATATATTAAAATTATACATATTACACAATGCATAATTATACTATTAATTTTCAAATGAACAATGCAAATTAGAGTAGATATACAGCTCCCTGTCCCAAAATAAATTATTAATATAGTTAAATTCAAGAAGGCTTGTGTGATTCATAGATGGATTTGGGAGAGAGTATTGCAAAACCTTTTTTTTTTTTCTCTTCTAAATTGGCTTCTCTGCTCTTCTTCAAACATCTAATATAGTCCAATATTAAAGAATGCAGATATTTTTAAAAACCAATTTGGAAGGTTTTCCTGATTTTTCTCATTGTGTCATGCCTTTTTTGAGCCATTGAATTGAAATCAAATGTTTATTTTTGATATAATTCAATGCAATGAGCTTAAGTAGCATAAACACTATCATTTCCTACGGTGGTATTCATTCATTCTTCCACTTAGTCTTCCATTAATTTATTCAACACCTATATCTTGGGTGGCCACTCTGTGTCAGGAATTGTGCCAAACACGAAGGAGACAAAAAATTAGGCTGTCAAGTTCTGTTTGTTTTCATGCAGCTTCTGATATAAAAGTGTAAGCAAACCCAACAAGCAGGTAGTTTGCAGTATACATAATAATGAAATTCAAGGGTGTTATAGAAGCAAATATGCAAAATGACTGTTGGGAATCACAGAAGGCTGACCAAAGAGGAGGAGTCTAGGTTGGCAACTGAAGGATTACTAGGATTCTAGATAGTCAATGCTTGGGAAGAGTGTTTCAGGTAGAAAAAACAAAAACTCAAAACAATAAGTGGGAAGACACAAAGAAAGATAACTATGGCTTAAATCTGGATTTTTATGGAGGAAATGTTGAAGGCAAAGAGCAAGGACCAAATCACAATTGGTTTTTATGGACTTTAAGGCAGGAATGATTAATAAAATACACAGGAACTTAGGAGAGTATGACCTTTCATTCAGCTAACAGGTACACACATTGGGCTACTTGTGTCTGTGATACACATAATACACATGATATTTAAATATCACATTGGCATTGAGAATACACACATTTATCCAGAATTCTACATTGCCAGGTGGGAAAAAAAATATCCCTTCAGGAGCTTAGCTCTAGGTCAGCCTTTGAAACCTGAAAGTTATATTTAGAGGTGCCAAAGGAGAAAGATGGAAACAATAGAAGAAAATTCTTAGAAAAAAGCTAGGCATGCTAGTACACAGATCAACACATTTTTCTTTCACATTTTTTTATATTATTTTTTTCTTCTGCAAATAAAAAGGCAATTAGAAAAAAGATTTTTTTATCACCTGGATTCTATTTATTTCCTCCATGAACCCTCCACTATTCTTGTTTTTATAGTTATATGCGTAATTCATTTATATATAATTATATAATGTATATTATTTATATAAAATCATATAGATATACAGAGAGAGTTATGCAACATTTTGTAGATATATGCGGACTTCAGGAAGGGAAAACTGTCATTTGAGTTAGCTGATAAGAAATAAAAATTATCTATTCACTATGTTTTGGGGAATAAAATATTACAATTTTAAACTTTTATTAATTTAGGAGTTGTAAAGTACAATTTACAGTGATATGTCCAAAATTAGTGACAATTCAGTGTGTAAATTCAGCTGTCTTTATAAATTTTCTAGAGTTTTTTTCACTTTGTAATTTAAAGCTATCTATTAGGGCTATTGTCAGGCTTTTTTGGTTTTACCTAAGGCTGCTTCTAACCTCATTTTCAAGACTCCTGGAATTAGACAATTAACAGCATTAGTATAGTTGATGGTCTTGTCTGCAGGAATGGTAATAGGCTTCAGAAGATTAATAGCATGAGTAAGGTTTTATAATGGAACATCTGCAGAATAACCATTAAGCATATTTGTCATGGTAATTTTATTTGTGGTTCCTATAGCAGAGTTATCAGTAACCAGCTAATACTTTGTACTGACCAAATATGTATTTGAAAACCTGGTTTCCCCATGGCTATGTGCTACAGAATGAAGCATTTGTATTTGGGTTATGAATACTTCAAGCAGAACATAATTGACCATTATAGTAGTAACATTACAATTTCAATTCACCTCTATTGTGCCTTGAATTGAATATTTAACAGAACCCAATAAACTTAACTAGCTAATTAATACTAGTCAGTAAGAAAATTATATTAATACATTAATTCATTATAAATATGAACTGAACTAATATTTTAATGTTTTCTGATCATTTTAACAAGGGAAATATACTTTCAAGGTGTATTACATTTTCATTTCAAGTTAGGAATATAGATAGTAGCCACATTAATTATAAAGATACATGCACCTTATATGATCCTTTCAAGCTCAGTAGGGTACAGTGATGCATGGTACCAGACAAAACAAAGTAGCAAAGGCTCCATTTCTGAGCATCCCAAGTAATCACTGATGAATCCATTTCACATGTCCACCCACAGATGAAAGATCTGCCTTCACTTGAGTCCATTTTTTCCATTTCAGTTCAATAGTAGAAGCTGATGTTAAATCAGCAGAGAAAATGACTGTGGTAGTACAGAAAACCTCATACATGAACACAAATTCTAATCCTTGACTCTCATTTTGCCTTGGGTCCATATTTGTGGCTTCCTGAGAAGAGACATGTACCATTTTCCAACACCTTCTTAGTGTTCCTTGTGAAGTCACAAAATGTATTATCTGGGAGGAGATATTTGAGCTGGGTCAGTCTTTGCAGTGGTACATCCAGATTCATGAAGTACTGGGTAGGTTTGTGAGGGTGAGGAGAAGTTCAGTAGGGTGGGGTGATTCTGTGAGTGGCAAGTTGAAGAGAGGATAATGGTATGGTAAAGAGTTTATGATAAAGAGGTGGGCTGAGTGTAGAATATGAATATTGCTCTTTGCTGCATCAATGGGATTTGATATTAACTTGGAGGTAATGAGCATGATTATAAGGTAGGGTATTAACCATTCTGGTGACTATATGAAAAATGACCTGAGAAAAGATTAGTAACCAAGAAAAATTTTAGGAAACGGCTGACCTCAACAAGATTGTAAACTGGAGAGATTGAGGGCCTAGGAAGGCAATATATAGGGATTAAGAGGTTCTAAGGCTCTTAGTAAGGTAGACTAGATAGGATTTGATGATGTAGGAAGTAGAAGTGAGGAATGGAGAATCTAAGATGCGGCCAGTTTTTCCATCATAGGAGAGAGTGGAATGATCACTTTACTAGTATAACTGAAATTATAAACTGAAGAAAATGCTTAAGTGAGAGAAAAATAAGTTTTCTTTTCTTTTCTTTTTTTTTTTTTTTTTTGCGATACGTGGGCCTCTCACTGTTGTGGCCTCTCCCGTTGCAGAGCACAGGCTCCGGATGTGCAGGCTCAGCGGCCATGGCTCACGGGCCCAGCTGCTCCATGGCATGTGGGATCTTCCCGGCCCAGGGCACGAACCCGTGTCCCCTGCATTGGCAGGCAGACTCTCAACCATTGCGCCACCAGGGAAGCCCAAGTTTGGTTTTTGATTTCAGTTTGAGGTCCCTATATAGAACATTTAAGTAAATAGGGACCTTTAATCCTATGTGGCAATGAAATTTGGGATAAAGATTTGATACTGAGATATAATCACAGCCATAGGAATGGATGATGTCTTCCAAGAAGAACTAAGAGTTAAAACAGAGGAGTGGGAGATTTCACCTTAAATTTCACCTTGAAAGTGTGGGCAGAGGTAGAGGAACAGAAGGGGAGACCATGGTAGAATAGTCAGAGGTATTGAAGTAAAGGAGAAAAAAACTACTTTGAAAACAAAGAGTAGAAAAAAGACTTTTAGGAATAGCGTGAGTCAATACTGTTAAAGACTCTTAAGCCCTTTAGGATAATTAAACAAAACACAATTTTAGCCTTTGGCTATAGTAATTAACAGAAAATAACATTAACAAAAACATTTTCAGTAAAGTGGTGATGGCAGTCAGTCAGTTTTTATCTGACTTATGGCTTCTAACTTCTTTTGTCAAAAAGAATTGAGAAATTTCTTCTTCAAATTAGACACATTGTTTTCAAAGCAGACACATGGCTCAAATAAACTGAATTATTTGGAATAGTTTAGATAGACATGTGAATAATTCTTATGCTTACCAAGGACTTTTTTTGTTTGTTTGTTTAAATTTACCTGTTTGACAGTCTAGGACAATACAAATGATTTAAATAATAATTCAACCTTTTGTGTATTAGAGCTGACTTGATATTTATAGAACAAGAATGCCAGAAAGTATAAATAGGCCATTCCCTATGTCCCTATAATATGGCACAGCTAAGCAATTTGTATGCACATTACATTGACTTTTAACCTTGCAAAATGTATTTATTTATTTAGCACATTTATTAAACTAGTAGATAAATATACTACCTGAACTACAAGCAAGACTTTAGAATTAAAAACACAGAATGTTAAGGAATAAAAAGAAACTGAAAAAATCACCTTCTCAAAATATCAGATGTAGAAGGTTTAATTTACTAGATTAAGGGAACATATTTATTTATGGGAGAGTCAGACCTGGAACCCACATTGCTACCCTTCATATGTTCTCATTTCTTCTAAAGAAAAGATACATATCTTGGTGTCCCAATCAGGTTACTTAATTTAATACAAATGATTTTCTTCCACTCATTTGCACAAATGTGTGTCATTTGTCTTAAAAATGCTTAAAAGTTAACACTCACTTTCTCAATGTACTTCCATTTTTTAAAAGGTGCTCTAATAGCAAAGTGCTGTGATTTTAAAGCAAATTTAGATCAAAGTATTGACCAGTAATGAAAGTTTATCTTTGCATAAAATTTACCAAAACTAGAAAGAGAGGTATTGTGTTAATTCTGTTGTGCTAAGCCTTCAAACAAACAGAGCGGGAGAATATATCCAAAAAGTTTAAGGTGCAAATAACAGAGTATGAGATTTCCCTAGAGTGCGATGCTTGAGTCACCTGCTTCCAAAAATACCAAGAAGACCCATTGTCTCTATTTACCCCTTTCCTATTATGAACTCACGGTTCCCATAGTACTTATAAATGTCTTGAAGGGGAAATTAATTCAGCTCAGTTCTATCTTAATACATGTTCTGGTGAAATAGAATTGGCTACTAAAGAAAGAGGCAGGCCATGGTCAATCATGTCTAAAATCACAAATTTCCTTATGCCATCCCTGTTCCAGTAGAACCATGGATTGTCTCCTTGTGGTCATGAATCTTAGAGGGTGGAATTCCTACTCACCAGTGTTATATTTGCTGGATGAGATCTGAGTCTGACCAGCCACAGTACCATAAACGAAAGAGGAAAGGAAGCCAGCATCATTTAAATTCCAACTCTGTCAGTTACCTTTATTACAGGAATGAGAGAGCAGGGACTGCGTTTTGCCAAGCCTGTTGCACTGTGTCAACAAGGTAGATGAAATCCAAAATCGCTCAGGAATGTGAGTTTGACTGTTGCTAGGAGAATTCCAGCTGTTTGAGAAGTGAGGGCATCAATGAATGTAGAGCAAGTGGCTGAGGCCCAATGCTTCAAAGCTACCAGGAGGCATGGGGAATGTTGTTGACCAGGGTTCCTGGCCTCTTTAATGAATAGAAATTGATAAGGGGCCAGGCAAAAAATTCAGGCAAGGCTTTATTGGGACTCCTGCTGTAGCAGGAGGGAAGGAGAACAAGCAACATGTTAACATGTTCCCCTGCTTGCTTGCTCGCTGAGGTGGGTTGAGCTGCCTCCTTATATGGGGTGATGGTAGGGGTGGGTCCGGGAGTCGAGCTGGAGGTCTACTTAGGTAGTTTGCCCACCCTATCGGTGATACTGTGTGCAGGGTGTATGTACAGTGCCCTGCTTTTGCTCCCGGCTCCTCAGAAGTGGTAGTAGAGTTTTTGATCTTTTTGTATCTTGTTGTTCATAATTTGCCCCAACTGGGCATGCACACAGTTATTTTTAATCCCTTATAGTTTCTTTGTAGTTTGTTGCTCAAGGAAATGTTTGCCTGGGTGCCAGCACTGCAGCAAATGATCCCAGGTCCCAGCCTGCCTCAGAAACACTCTTCAGAGTCCTGTTTATGTTGAAGCTCCTATGTCCTCATGAACATGAGCCTAAAGTGATTCTAACAGTTTTAATAATCACCTCCTTCAGTTTACATAGAGAAACATTGGTGCAAGATTGTCCCTGGTCTTGGGCCAGAACAGATTCTATGTTACCAGTCTACAGATTCTGAAGGATGATTTTTATCTTCCTCTCAAAAGACTACACAACACATTCAAGAGGTATAGTGGCTTTTGAAATAACTTGAATCACAAAAGGACTTGTTACATACCCATCTCCCAGAGGCATGTTCCACAAATATGTAAGCATAGATCAAGAAAAAGCAAAGGCAGCTTCTGCTTCACAGTGATTCTTCAATCCTAAAATTAAGGGAAAACATATCAAAATAAATTATCAGTAGGCATTAGAGGCAGAGTCTTTCTCATCCAAGATCTGGAAAGACATACAAGCCCACATGTAAAAAGGCCACAATGACAGACAGGTAATATCAGCATAGCTCTTGAACAGACCCTACTCAGTGTCTGTGCCAGTATCGGTATCTCCCTCCTAAGGGTCTGAACCTCATTGTGTCCTATTGTCTATATTTTAAAATCATTTTCTCTGATTCACAGCTTTGTTTCTTAATTGCCTTATTCTCCTCTGATTTGCATAATACAAATTGCCAATACAGCAATTGACTTTTGTCTTCTAACTCCCACCCCAATCTGAATGTTTAGTGCTTATGATTAAACAAAATACTTTGAAATCATCTAAAATACACTGATTGAAAACTTGCACTGAATAATTAAGGTTATATTAACAGAATGATTCAAAACTTACAATAAAATGCTTCCCTAACCCTGTTTATTTGGAATAATGGCTGTAGAACTCTGCAGATGAAAGGAAAATAGTTATGATAAATATTTTCTATGTTTTAACATCTTTATTGGAATATAATTGCTTTACAATGTTGTGTAAGTTTCTGTTATATAACAAAGTGAATCAGCTATATGTATACATATATCCCCATATCCCCTCCCTCTTGAGCCTCCCTCCCACCCTCCCTATCCCACCTTTCTGGGTCTTGCAAAGCACCAAGCTGATCTCTCTGTGCTGTGCTGCTGCTTTCCACTAGCTATCTATTTCACATTTAGTAGTGTATATAACTCCATGCTACTCTCACTTCGCCCCAGCTTCCCCCTCCCCCTGTCTCCTCAAGTCCACTTTCTATGTCTATGTCTTTATTCCTGCCCTGCCAATAGGTTCATCAGTACCATTTTCATTTTTTTTTTAGATCCCATATATATGCATTAGCATACAGTATTTATTTTTCTCCTTCTGACTTACTTCACTCTGTATGACAGATCATAGGTCCATCCACATCTCTACAAAAATTCAATTTCGGTTCTTTATATGGCTGAATAATATTCCATTGTATATATGTGCCACATCTTCTTTATCCATTCATCTGTCAGTGGACACGTAGGTTGCTTCCTTGTCTTGGCTATTGTAAATAGTGCTGCAACGAACATTGGGGTACATGTCTCTTTCTGAATTATGGATTTCTCAGGGTATAGGCCCAGTAGTGGGACTGCTGGATCACATGGCAGTTCCATTTTTAGAATTTTAAGGACCTCCATACTGTTCTACGTAGTGGCTGTATCAATTTACATTCCCACCAACAGTGCAAGATGGTTTGCTTTTCTCCACACCCACTCCAGCACTTATTGTTTATAGATATTTTGTTGATGGCCATTCTGACCAGTGTGATGTGTAACCTGATTGTGGTTTTGATTTGAATTTCTCTAATGATTAGTGACGTGGAGCATCATTTCATGTGTTTGCTGGCAATCTGTATATCTTCTTTGGAGAAATGTCTATTTAGGTCTTCCACCCATTTTTGGATTCAATGGTTTGTTTTATTGATATTGAGCTACATGAGCTGCTTTCATATTTTCGAGATTGATCCTTTGTCAGTTGCTTTGCAAATATTTTCTCTCATTCTGAGGGGTGTCTTTTTGTCTTGTTTATGGTTTCCTTTGCTGTGCAAAAGCCTTTAAGTTTCATTAGGTTCCATCTGTTTATTTTGTTTTTATTTCCATTTCTCTAGGAGGTGGGTCAAAAAGGATCTTTCTGTAATTTATGTCATAGAGTGTTCTACCTATGTTTTCCTCTAAGAGTTTTATAGTGCCTGGCCTTACATTTAGGTTTTTAATCGATTTTGAGTATGGTGTTAGGAAGTGTTCTAATTTCATTCTTTTGCATGTAGCTGTCCAGTTTTCCCAGCACCACTTATTGAACAGGCTGTCTTTTCTCCATTGTATATTCTCGCTTCCTTCATCAAAGATAAGTTGACCATATATGTGTGGGTTTATCTCTGGGCTTTCTATCCTGTTCCATTGATCCATATTTTTGTTTTTGTGCCAGTACCATACTGTACTGATCACTGTAGCTTTGTAGTATAGTCTGAAGTCTACCTCCAGCTCCATTTATCTTTCTGAAGATTGCTTTGGTTATTTGGGGTCTTTTGGGTTTCCATACAAACTGTAAAATTTTTTGTTCTGGTGCTGTGAAAAATGTCATTGGTAGTTTGATAGGGATTGCCTTGAATCTGTAGATTGCTTTGGGTAGTGCAATCATTTTCACAATGTTGATTCTTCCAATCCAAGAACATGGTATATCTCTCCATCTGTTTGTATTGCCTTTGATTTCTTTCATCAGTGACTTATAGTTTTCTGCATAGAGTTCTTTTCTCTCCTTTAGTAAGTTTATTCCTAGGTATTTTATTCTTTTTGTTGCAATGGTAAATGAGAGTGCTTCCTTAATTTTTCTTTCAGATTTTTTGTTGCTAGTTTTAGGAATGCAAATGATTTCTGCATTAATATGTATCCTTCTGCTTTACCAAATTCATTGATTAGCTCTAGTAGTTTTCTGGTAGCTTCTTTAGCATTCCCTGTGTACAGTATCATGCCATTTGCAAAAAGTGACAGTTTTACTTTGTTTTTTTAAATTAATTAATTTGTTTAAATTTGGCTGCATTGGGTTTTCGTTGCTGTGTGCAGGCTTTCTCTAGTGGTGACGAGCAGGGGCTACTCTTTCATTGCAGTGCACAGGCTTCTCACTGTGGTGGCCCCTCTTGTTGCAGAGCACAGGCTCTAGGCATGTGGGCTTCAGTAGTTGTGGCACACGGGCTCAGCAGTTGTAGCTCAAGGGCTCTTGAGCACAGGCTCAATATTTGTGGCACATGGGTCTAGCTGATCCGCAGCATGTGGGATCTTCCCAGACCAGTGCTTGAATCCATGTCCAGTGCATTGACAGGAGGATTCTTAACCACTGCGCCACCAGGGAAGCCCTACTTCTTCTTTTCTGATATGGATTTCTTTTTCTTCTCTGATTGCAATGGCTAAAATTTCCAAAATTATGTTGGATAATAATGGTTAGAGTGGGCACCCTTGCTTTGTTCCTCATCTTAGAGGAAATGGTTTCAGATTTTCACCATTGAGAAAGATTTTGGCTGTGGGTTTGTCATATATAGCCTTTATTATGTTGAGGTAGGTTCCTTCTATGCCACTTTCTTGAGAGTTTTTATCATAAATAGGTGTGGATTTTGTTGAAATATTTTTCTGCATCTTTTCTGATTAGCATATAGTTTTTATCCTTCAGTTTGTTAATATGGTGTATCACATTGATTGATTTGCATATATTGAATAATATCATACCTGGGATAAACCCCACTTAAACATGTATGATCCTTTCAATGGGCTTGGAACCTGTTTGTTAGTATTTTGTTGAGCTTTTTGCATCTATGTTCATCAGTGATATTGACCTGTAGAGTTCTTTCTTTGTGACTTCTTTGTCTGGTTTTGGTATAAGGTGATGGTGGCCTTGTAGAATGAGTTTGGGAATGTTCATCCCTCTGTTATATTTTGGAAGAGTTTGAGAAGGATGTGTGGTAGTTCTTCTCTAAATGTTTGATAGAATTCACCTGTGAAGCCATCTGGTCCTGAGCTTTTGTTTGTTGGAAGATTTTTTATCACAATTTCAATTTCAGTGTTTATGATTTGTCTGTTTATATTTTCTATTGCTTCCTGGTTCATTCTTGGAAGGTTGTACTTTTCTAAGAATTTGTCCATTTCTTCCAGGTTGTCCATGTTATTGGCATATAGTTGCTTGTAGTAGTCTCTCATGATCCTTTGTATTTCTGCAGTGTCAGTTGTTACTTCTTTTCCATTTCTATTTCTGTTGATTTGAGGTCTCCCCCTTCTTTTCTTGATGAGTCTGGCTAATGGTTTATCAATTTTGTTTATCTTCTCAAAGAACCAGTTTTTCCTTTTATTGGTCTTTGCTGTTATTTCCTTCATTTCTTTTTCACTTATATCTGATCTGATCTTTATGATTTCTTTCCTTCTGTTAACTTTGGGGTTTTTTGTTCTTCTTTCTCTAATTGCTTTAGGTGTATGATTAGGGGGTTTATTTGAGATTTTTCTTGTTTCATGAGGTAGGATTTCATTGCTGTAAACTTCCCTCTTAGGACTGCTTTTGCTGTATCCCATAGGTTTTGAGTCATTGTATTTTCATTGTCATTTTTCTCTAGGTATTTTTTGATTACCTCTGACTTCTTCAGTGATTTCTTGGTTATTTAGTAGCATATGGTTTAGTCTCCATGTGTTTGTATTTTTTATAGTTTTTTTTTCCTGTAATTGATATCTAGTCTCATAGCGTTGTGGTCAGAAAAGATACTTGATATGATTTCAATTTTCTTAAATTTACCAAGGCTTGATTTGTGACCCAATATATGATCTATCCTGAGGAATGTTCCATGTGCACTTGAGAAGAAAGTGCATTCTGTTGTTTTGGTTGGAATACCCTATAAATATCACTTAAGTCCACCTTGTTTAATGTGTCATTTAAAGCTTGGGTTTCCTTATTTATTTCCATTTTGGATGATCTGTCCATTGGTGAAAGTGAGATGTTAAAGTCCCTTAGTATTATTGTGTTACTGTTGATTTTCCCTTTTATGGCTGTTACACTTGCCTTAAGTATTGAGGTGCTCCTATGTTGGTTGCATAAATATTTATAATTGTTCTATCTTCTTGGATTGATCCCTTGATCAGTATGCAGTGCCCTTCTTTGTCTCTTGTAATAGTCTTTATTTTAAAGTCCATTTTGTCTGAGAATTGCTACTCTAGCGTTCTTTTGATTTGAATTTGCATGGAATAACTTTTTCCATCCCCTCACTTTCAGTCTGTGTGTGTCCCTAGGTCTGAAGTGGGTCTCTTGTAGACAGCATATATACAGGTCTTTTTTGTGTACCCATCCAGCCAGTCTGTACCTTTTGGTAGGAGAATTTAATCCATTTACGTTTAAGGTAATTATCAATATATATGTTCTTATTACCATCTTCTTAATTGTTTTGGGTTTGTTATTGTAGGTATTTTCCTTCTTTTGTGTTTCCCTCCTAGAGAAATTCCTTTAGCATTTGTTGTGAATCTGGTTTGTTGGTGCTGAATTCTCTTCACTCTTGTTTGTCTGCTGGGTAGTGTAATCATGGTTGTAGGATGTAGATTCCCTTTCATCACTTTAAATATGTCCTGCCACTCCCTTCTGGCTTACAGAGTTTCTGCTGAGAGATCAGCTGTTAAGCTTATGAGGATTCTCTTGTATGTTTATTTGTTGCTTTTCCCTTGCTGCTTTTAATATTTTATCTTTGTATTTAATTTTTGATAGTTTGATTACTATGTGTCTTGGCATGTTTCTCCTTGGGTTTATACTGTATGGGACTCTCTGCACTTCCTGGACTTGATTGACTATTTCCTTTCCCATATTAGGGAAGTTTTTGACTATAATCTCTTCTTATATTTTCTCAGACCCTTTCTTTTCCTCTTCTTCTTCTTGGACCCTTTTACTTCGAATGTTGGTGCACTTAATGTTGTCTCATAAGTCTCTGAGACTGTCTTCATTTCTTTTCATTCTTTTTTCTTTATTCTTCTCTTCTGCATTTATTTCCACTATTCTATCCACTATTTCCACTATTCTACCTTCCAGCTCACTTATCCATTATTCTGCCTCATTTTTTCTGCTATCGATTCCTTCTACAGTGTTTTTAATTTCATTTATTGTGTTGTTCATCATTGTTTGTTTGCTCTTTAGTTCTTCTAGGACCTTGTTAAATGTTTCTTGTATTTTCTCTTCTATTTCCAAGATTTTGGATCATCTTTACTATTATTACTCTGAATTCTTTTTCAGGTAGACTGCCTATTTCCTCTTCATTTATTTGATCTGTTGGGTTTTTACCTTGCTCCTTCATCTGTTGCATATTTCTCTGTGTTCTCATTTTGTTTAACTTACTGTGTTTGGGGTCTCCTTTCTGCAAGGCTGCACATTCATCATTCCTCTTATTTCTGGTGTCTGCCCCCAGTGGGTGAGGTTGGTTCAGTGGCTTGTGTAGGCTTCCTGGTGAGGGGAATGGTGCCCATGTTCTGGTGGGTTGGGCTGGAGCTTGTCCCTCTGGTTGGCAGGGCCACGTCTGGTGATGTGTTTTGGGGTGTCTGCGAACTTAGTATGACTTTAGGCAGCCTCTCTGCTAATGGGTGGTGTTGTGTTCCTGTCTTGCTAGTTGTTTGGCATGGGGTATGCAGCACTGCAGCTTGCTGTCCTTTGGGTGGAGCTGCATCTTAGTGTTGAGATGGAAATCTCTGGGGACCCATCACCGATTAATGTTACATGGATCACCAGAGACCTCTTGATGAGGTCTCTGGTGATCCATGAGTCTGTCTGGTGTCCTGGACTAGGCTCTCTCACTTCACAGGCTCAGGCCCAACACCCGGCTGGAGCACTATACCTTGCCAGCCACAAGTCATGGAAGAAAAGGAAAAAAATAAATAAATAAAACCAAAGAGAGAGAACTCCAAAACAAATGGTAAAAACAAAACGAAACAGAGGAAGTCACACAAAGAAACATACATATACACACTCACATAAAGGAAAAAAAAGAACAGACTGAACCCCAAGACAAATGGTAAAAGCAAAATTAAATGACCAAATCACAGAAAGAAACATACACACACACACTCAGAAAAAGATAAAAAAAAAAAAAAGAAGAGAGCAGACAAAGCAATAAACAAACCCACATATGAAAACAGACACTAAAATCTAAACTAAACATAAAACCGAAAGCAAATCAAATGCAGAAAGCAAACCCCAAGTCCACAGTTTCCCCTGAAGTCCACTGACTCAATTTTGGGAACACTGATTGTCTATTCTGGTATTACATGCATGCAGTGTTTACTAAGCTGATTTCAGGGATTTAACCCACTGTTCCTGAGGCTGCACAGAGAAATTTCCCTTTCTCTTCTTTGTTCTCACAGCTCCTGGGGTTCGGCATTGGTTTTGGCCCCACCTCTGCATGTAGGCCACCCTCAGACGTCTGCTCCCAACCAGACAGGAGGGTTAACCCTCAGCAATGGCTGATTAGGGCTCTCTTGCTCACTCAGATCAGGGAGAGGGAGGGGTACGGTAGTCACATTTGGAATGCGGGGCATGCCCGTGGTGGCAGAGGCCAGCATGATGTTGTAACATTCAACTCCCAGGGAAGTTGACCCTGCATGACAGGACCCTGGCAGTGTTGTGCTGCACAGGCTCACACAAGGTGTGGGTAGTGACCTGCTTTTGCACACAGTATCTTTGGGGGAAGCATTGGCAGCAGTAGTGGTCTATGCCTGCCTCTGGGGTCCAAGATGATAGCCTTTGCTTGTGCCCATCTCTGGAGCTTGCTTTGGTGGTGCTCTGCCGTCTGTGGGCACACAGAGCAGGAAGCCCCACTCCTTGTGTACCCTGCAACAATGGTCTCTTGCCTCTCCTGCAGGTCCAGACATTTCCCGGAATTCCTCCCAACTAGCTGTGGTGCATTAGCCCCCTTCAGGCTGTCTTCATGAAGCCAACCCCAGTCCTCTCCTTGGGGTCTTCCCTATGAAGCCCGAGCCTCAGCTTCCAGCCCCCACCTGCCCCAGCAGGTGAGCAGAAAAGTGTCTCAGGCTGGTGAGTGCTGGTTGGCACCATTCCTCTATGCAGGAATCTCTCAGCTTTGCCCTCTGCACCCCTGTAGCTGAGCTCTCCTCTGTGGCTCTGAAGCTTCTCCCACCATGCTGTCTGCCAGTGAGGGGGATTCCTTGTGTGTGGAAACGTTTCCCCATTCACAGCTCCTTCCCAGAGGTGCAGGTCCCATCCCTATTCTTTTGTTTCTTTTTCTTTTGCCTTACCCACATATGTGAGGATTTTCTTGCCTTTTTGGAAGTCTGAGGTCTTCTGCCAGTGTTCAGTAGGTGTTCTGTAGGTGTTGTTTCACGTGTAGATGTATTTTTGATGTATTTGTGGGGAAGGAGTTGATCTTCACGTCTTACTCCTCTGCCATCTTGTAGGTCTATATAAATGTTTTCTTAAGCCCAGTTTATCACTGATACAGTCACCTTCCTTCCTTCTGTCTCCCTCTATGTCTTTTCTCTTTTATCCTTCCTTATTTCTTCTTTTTCTCTTTTTTTCCTTTCATTTTGGCATTTTTTTCATTTTTACCATTTAGGGATTTTAATACAGAGTTCAATTTTAGATTTAAGAAGAGAATGCAGTGATAATGTAGTATTGTTAGTAGTAGTAGTAACTGTAACAAGTGGCAGTAACAGCAGCAGAGTCATCGTTATTATCATCTTCATTATCACCATGATAATTTTCACCTTAACTCATGCAAATATTGACTGATTTTAAATACCAACATTGTGTTTACTTAAGTGTGTAGTGAAACTCTCTTCCTTAATTTATGAAAATTTCATTATAGAATAAAAAGACACAATGGCAGAATTTGGAATAAATACGTATCCTTACAGAAGAGTAGGAAATTAAACACAGTAAGAGTTGGTATATTTGTAAAGCTTTGGTGAGAGGCCACAAGAACTTAATATTGTACGTTAGATTTTTGGAATGTTAGGGGATTTAATATAACTTATTTTTTCTCATACTTCATTTGAAATAGTTCTGCTTCTTCAGCATAATAGAAGTTGATTAACTAGAAATATAGCTTGTCCTGATTCTTTACTAAATTCCACATCAAGTTTAAAGTTATACAGACTTAAAGTCATACATTAGGTTGATGGGTAATTTAAAATTAGAAAAAAGACATGTTCAAAATATTGACTTATTTGTAACTATTTTTCTCTGTTTCTCATGTTCACTTTAAATATATCAAATGAAGTGCTCACATAGTAATAGAGACAGTCAGGGTCTTAATGAATAACTAAAAAATTCAGAATAAATATGAGAATTAATATCTCAAGCCTCCACCAAAATTTCTTGTTTGAAAATATATTGTGACAGACAGGATATATTCAAGATGTAGGAAATACTTAAGATGCATTTGTGGAAATATATTCAAGGGAAATTAATAAATATGAAATAAACAGGAAAATATTTTATAGGGTATCTCTGTTTGAAGACTGAACTCTATCCTCTCCTAGAAAATTCTAGATATCAACTAACAGGTTAGTGGGAGATTTAAAGTGTCATTTAAAAATTAATGATATAGGGGCTTCCCTGGTGGCGCAGTGGTTGAGAGTCCGCCTGCCGATGCAGGGGACACGGGTTCGTGCCCCTATCCCGGAGGATCCCACGTGCCGCGGAGCGGCTGGGCCCGCGAGCCATGGCCGCAGAGCCTGTGTGTCCGGAGCCTGTGCTCCGCAACGGGAGAGGCCACAGCAGTGAGAGGCCCGCGTACAGCAAAAAAAAAAAAAAAAAAAAAAAATTAATGATATATAAAAAAGATTTCATTTTAGGGTTTAAAATTATAATGTTAAAATATTATTTGAGATGTGTAGATACATACAAAAATTAAAATAATTTTAATAATTTAATTTCAATAATTATCAGCTATTATTCCCAAATTAATACTATTTTCTGAAAATGGAGGTTATAATTTTGCCTTATTTCTTACTGAAAAAAATAGTACAGTTTTCCTCTACTATCTGAAAGTAGAGGGTTCCAATGAAAATTTTCATTAGTAGAAATGATGTAAGGGAAAGAAGCAATTAACTTTTTTTCATAAAAGGTAAACTCCTCTTTGGATTTCTTTCCATTAGTGAAAACAGATACCAATTTAGTTCTTTTGTAAAAGTAAAGTGGCATAAATTGAATTTTAGAAGAGTGGGACATACCTGTATTCCATACTCCTTTTCTCCCATTCACATGGATATTTTTCTGTGAAATGAGTCTCTAGATCCAAAGGACTATGAACCAAAGAGACAATCTGTCCCACTCACACGTAATGTATTTTAATGGAACAGAGAGAAGAACATTCTAATCAGTGCTTGTCTCTTTAGTTTCCTTTAATTGAGATGAGTACCAAGCCATTTTCATTTTCTTCCATGATATTGAATTTTAAAGAGTCCAAGCCAGTTGTTTGTCAAAATGCTCTCCATATTGTTGTTTGTTTCCTCACAATTAGATTCAAGTTAAACATTGTTGGAAAGGATGAAACATAGGTGATTATTGGCTAAGGTTTTATTACCAGGTGATAGATGAAAAGTCTTAAGATACTGATCACTATTTACATGTGCTGCTCTTTTTTGTCAGGTGTCAATGCTTGGGGCAATGATCTCTGACCAGAACTGGAATAGGGTCATTTGAAATATTTAGTAGGCAGATTGATAATGACTCTCCTTCTCCCACCTCCCCACCCAGGTTTCCATCCTCTGGTTATTCCATCAAACACTAATGTAGGTAATTCCGTGAAGGTACTTTGCAGATGGAGTTAAGGTTACTAAGTGACTTTAAGAAGAAGTTGACTCTTCTGAATTATTTGGGAGGGCCCAATCTCATGAGCCTTTAAAAGGAGTGTAATGAACAAGTGAATAAAGTATTTCACCATGTTAAGTGTTAGCAAGTGTATGTCATCTAGATTCAGAGCAACATTCCCAAGTTAGCATAATCAGTCAGTTTCCTTAAGGTTAATATGTGTTAAAAGGGTACACCCTACATTGTTATGGGTTTCCTCCTACTTAGATACCACTCTTTGCTCTCAGATATGAGAAATCCATTTAATACCCCATGGTTTCTCAAGACTATTATAAATAGACATCAACCTTGACTGCTCCTATATCTTTTGCTGCTATAAACTCACTAATTTCCCTGTGTCATTCTCTAGGATTCATGTGTACCCATGTATAAACATGGTTTACTATATATATATATATATATATATATATAATGTATTTATATATATATCATTATATAAATGTTAATATCTTAATTTAATGATATATTAGAATCCATATATTTTCTAGCCTTGTCTACTGAGAAAGCCTAGAAGCAATGACACTGTAGTAGCAATAAACACACCCAGCATTCAAATTTTGCTTTCTATTAAAAAGAGCCAGCTCTTTGCAGAAATGGTTGATTCTAGGGCTGGGATAGAAAATATACAACAGGATCCACTTGTATAATTTGTCTTATGCTTTTAGCGAAGGGAAAAGCAATTGAAGGAATTTGAACAGATAAACAAAATCTGATTTATGCTTAAATAAAATTACTCTGGTTCTTCTGTCAGGGACATAGAATAGGAGGCTATTATATTAATGAAGATGACAAAAGAGGGTGGAAGTAGGGAGAAGCAGTCAGTTTCTAGATATGTATTGAAAATGAAGTTGGAGTATCCTGATTCATTTGGAGGAGAAATAGAATGTATATCTAAGGGTGGTGTGTGTATGAGAAAGAGAGAAAGAAAATTAAATTTAACCCTTACCCAACCTCCAGGGTTTTTTTGGTCTGAGTTACTGAGAATAAGTTTTCAAAAGGTGAGATGGAGAAACATTGTAAGAGAAGAAAATTGGTAGTGGTGGTGGTGGTGGGGGGAAGATCAGAAAATCAGTTGTGTGCATGTTTATTTAGAGCCATCTGTTGCCTTCTATGTAGAATTACACATTGGCTATGAATCTATATTTAAGGGTAGAAATCTGGACTAAAGATATAAATCTCCAGATCATCTGCTTATTTCTCATATTTAACTTTGAGACTGGATCAAATCACCAGGTAAGTGAGTGAATGTACATAGGAAAAAGAATCCCCAGACTTAAACTTAGGGCACTACTAAGTTCACTGTATTTTAGAGCCATAGTCCTAAATGCAATTCCATCTAAAATATTGTTTTTGTTAAATTGAATTTTAATTATGACCATGACTGCCTTAAAAAAGTGACTTGGAATTGAGATTTTAGGCCCTATGGGGATACAAGTGAGGTTAGATTTTGGGGAGTGATGTTCTTTAATAACCATTTCCTGAGCTTTCTATTAGCTACTAAAATTATTCTGATAATGGCAGAAATTTAATTTGTTACCACAGTGTGTATAGGGGGTTAAAGCACACATTTTGTTATTTTAAATACTCTGTTTTGGCCTATAAATTCATAAAACTTCTGCATTTCTTTTCATGACAAATATTTGTCTTAATATAAATTAAAAACTCTCTGTGAATATATACCAGGTTTAGCCTATCTTTAAATTTGTCTCTCAGATAGCTGTCTAACCCTAGATTTTGAGTGGTTCATCTTCAAATCAAGTGATATAAATAAGTATATGGCTTAATCATTTAAGTTATAGGGTGTGGAATGCTGGAATCGTATTCTCTACTACTTAGTTTGGGTACATTTTGCAATCACATTAAATGTCAATTTCCTAATGTATAAAGTGGATTCAATAATAATACTTACAAGGATAGTGTTAGTTATTAGAGAAAATCTGTTTATAATGCTTAAATTAATAAATAATAGCTAGCTATTGTTATCATATATAACTAACACAATCTCTAACATTACTGAACAAAGGTCATATATTTAAGAAATTCATCATCTCCTTTAGAAAACATCCAGCCCATAGAAATTACTTAATATGTAGTTATTATTCTGATTATTATTGTCTTTCATTTCAAAATCAAGAGAAGAAGCTGCTTCCCTGTAATAATTCCATGTAAAAATTTTTTTTAAAACTTATACTATTATTTCATAGGTACTTTTACTTCCAGGGATTATAAACAATTCCTAAAAATAATTTTCTTTCTTTTATGAAATATTTGGATAGCAAATATCAAACTTTTTGAAAATAATGAATATTTTCTATAGGATATTTTTTGTTTCATTTAATTATGTTCTTATACTTAATAATTTATGGATAATTAGAAATGTAATAAAATATTTCACATATGTATTAATAGTTTAGTATTTCTTGTGTAGTTACAATTTCTTTAGTTCATTCCATTCTTCAAAATTTGACATATGCTTCTCTGAAACCTGACACTTGCAGTCTCATGAAATGGGACAGCTAATTTGAATTTCTGGTAGACATATTCACAAATTCATGTTTAAAATGCTGCTATGCAAAACTTACCATTCTACCTTTAGCTGAGATCATCTTTTCTCTAAGCACTTTTCATTTTTTTTCCATCCCTTGTGTGTGTTTCAAATTTGGAGTATAAGACTGTACCCAGAAACTATTTCACATTCATACAATTGATATAGAAAAATAATTTAACATTTTAGGCATATTTTTCTCTACTGGAAGATACCTATAAATTAAGACATGCTTACTTTTCTGCCTAGCACTGTAACCATCTGCTTTAAAAGTGCTAATTAAATATGATATTTCAGGTCCTTCTTTAAATGAGACACACACATTCCATTTTAGGCTCTACTGAACAATTCTGAATTCCACTCGAAATGACAGTTCAGGTCTGCTCTTTCTGCTCTCAGAAATTTGCAAAACTTCCATGTTTTTGAGATGATCTTTAGAGAGAATCTAAATGGGGTGAAGTCAACTGCTTGCTTGACCTTATAGGACAGCAGCTATCTACACAGCCTTCTACAGTCCTCTAACACGTGGTCTGTCTGGTTTTTAAGCCATCAGATTCATTAACAGATTCCATGAAGTTCTAGTAGAATAAGAAACTACAACTCCTGTAAATCAGGGCTTGACCAGCTGTAAATACGAGGTGTATGGTGTCTGGGTTAAAACACAGGCTTGGAGTTCAACAGAACAGGGGCCTCATTACTTACAGGTTGACCTTGGGACTATTTATGTTCTGGGTCTCATTTTCTCCTATTAAAGAATAGAGATAGTAAAAGCCACCTCACAAATTGTTGGACAGAATAAATAAGCCCATATTCGTGTATAGTATCTGATATTCATTAATACCAAGTAAGATAACTATTCTGTGAAATGTGTCATTATTCTTGGTACTAGCCTAGTTTTACCACACGTAATAGAACCATTCAGCTTAGCAACACAACCCCACACAATACGTGAGAAAATCAAAACTAATAATGGATTTTTTTGGGGAAAGGCTCTCCAACTTTATTAGTAGGATAACCCAGTGATTTACAAGTTTGCAAGCCTTAAAAGCACAGTGTCTTTGACTTCACATCTGGTAACCTATCTTCCAGCTATGCTGTTGTATAATCTTGTCCCCATACTCAGTGAGTACCTAGGAATTTTTTTTCAGATTTGGTTGGTGCTCGTTGAGGACATGGGTTCCATCCAGTACTCTTGAGTAGGGTCCTGATAGATGGCCAGAAAATATCCCTCTTTTTCTAGCTGACCATTCTTCAACCTTTAGGTCCAGCTGCAGGCTAGATTCGTGTTGGGTTTTTTTCCCCCTCACTTTTCCTTTTTTTTTTTTTTTTAATTGAAGTATGGTTGATTCACAATGTTTTGTTTTAACTCGGGTCTACCTACTGCTCAATCACCATAATCTTGTTCTAGAACTGGGGTGTTGCCACCATTTTCCTGAGGAGAAACATCATCAAACCCATCAGAGAACACTAGTATCTTGGGTAAGCCAGACCACAGTCTGGGACATTGGAACTTAGCTCTCTGCTCACTTCTATAGTCACGCCAGCTCTCTAATTTGTCACTTTGCTTCTTGGTCCCAGTTGTATCCTTTGACAATGTAGATGGGATTTATAGCCTGGATACACTTGTGGCAAGCACTGTTGACTCACTATCCCATAGAAATCATGCCTTCTTCCTTGCTACCATGATTTTGTTTTTGTTTGTATAACAGTATGCCCAATCTTGGATATGAATTGTTCCACTTCAGCTAATCATATTCCCTTTTACTAGTTATTGTTTTAGAAAAACCCAGTTTTCACCAATAATATGTAAGAGGAAGACAACTGAAAGACATTTAGAAAGATTATTTTCCTGATGAAAAAGAGAGCTATATAGGGAGAAGACTCTTTGTTTTTGCCACCACCTTTTACTGTTTTGAATATTCTACTGTGAGAGGCTCCAAAACTTGAAGCTGATGCAGTGATCTTTTAAACATTAGGTGACAAACACTAGTGATGGAATTCAAGGCAGTGATGAACACAGCAGGCAAGAACACAGGTCCTTGAAGCCATCACAGATGTGTCAAAGAGCCCCGAGACTGCCCAGTTCTGGGGTCTCTGTTAATATCATTTTACCAAACTTCATTTGGCTTTCATCTATATTTAGCCAGAATATCCTGATTCAAGCAATATGCATAGTAATAACTGAGAGTTCATTTTAAAAAATGTATTAGCATTTAAGTAATCTAAACCTTCTTTGCCAAAGGATCCACTAAAACAGAAATTTCCTACTTTTTCATGAACAATTAACTAAGCAAAAATAGAAAGTCAGCTTGGGACTTTATTTCACTTTATTTTAATTTACTTGCTTCCTTTATTTTGTAGGGAAGAACATGTATTTATTCCAACAGTCACTTATCATGTCCTCAATATAATGAAGAAATGTCTGTAAGGAGAAGACAATTGACAAAGAGAGATGGAATTTGCTCATAAATAACTACAATACAGAGCAAATATGATGAATAAGCAATAAAAAAGTAAGATGTGGTTTATTGAAAGTAGAAAGATTACTTCCATTAAGCTCTTTCTAAACCACATATCCTAAAGAAAGGAAATGGGAAGCTTGGAGTAATGTAGAGAATGAAAGTTGTGAAGTGGGAAAAATCTGAGTTTGGTTTACTGTAGCTTACCAGAGGAATGACCTTGCATAAGTTAAACTCTCTGTCTTAAAACTTGCATATTTGTAAAATGATGATAATCACACTTTCTCCAAGTAGATTAAATGATACATATAAAATCTTTGGAGCATATTTGTCACTCCGCGCATTTTAATTTTCTCATTCATTTTGTATGTATAAACCAATGTTTTGATATAAGGAGAGTAATTATCTTATACTTGAATATTACATTAATATGCATTTTTATTCATTCATTCAATATTTGTTCTTAAAACAACTCTAAAATGTAGGCAGTAGAGTTAACATCATCTATAATGTCAGAAAAGGGGATTTAGGTGCTGTTTTGTTTTGTGACAAGCAAACTAAATAAGAACCTATATGGCCTAAAATCCAGTCTCATTTTTGCAATAACCTGGCCTGTGGCCATGAATGTGCAAGTAACCTCTCCTACCCACACTTAACACTTTATAAACTAGAAATATTCAACTGGATAAACTGTAATTCCCTCAGTAACTCTTTGGCTGCTCAAGTGACGTAGTTTTCAAGAGAACAGAATCTGGGACTCGAAGTTACATACTTTAATTTTGAATCCAATATTTTTTGATGGGGAGAACCTCACACTAACTATAAGTGAAGTAATAATTAAATGAATTGGACCATTGTACAGAATAGTTTAAGTTCACTTTCCACTTTCAATGTCTCTAAATACATATTAATTACCCTCTGCCATTTACTGTTTCAGATTAAAACAATAATTTACCATTATAGATCAACTACCTTAATTAAAAAAAAAATTGATGAGGATAAGAAAAAAGGACTGGACCTCCCGGCAGCCATGAGTACAACCAATGTCCAGAACTTAGTTTCAAACACCATTCTCTAACAAAATGAGCCAAAGCTTCTTGGAATACTGGTTGGATTTAGGGCTTTACCAGGGAAAATACAAGATAAGATCAAAGTATCTTATAGTGCCAAAAAATAAGGACATGATATTTAAAGAAAAATGGAAGGACATGTGAAAGGGACACAAGAGTAAAACTAAAGAGCTTCCAATGGCCAAGACTGAAACAATTTGAGCAACAAAATTAATAACATTTGATTTTAATAACATTTATAGTGAAGTGAATTATAACACAAAGTATAAAATAAATATCCATGAATCTACACTGATATAAATAACTGAATAAATAAATAAATATGAGAGAAGAGATCAATATTCCATCGAGAAGTATTCCAAAAAATTGATGTTGGTAATCCCCTACAGGCAGTGGTGCTAAATCCTCCCCCACTCTGCTAGAGCGGGCTGTACTCAGTGACTCGATTTCGAAGACTAAAATATGCAAAGGTTTGTAGAGTGTGAAGATAGAGTAGTGGCTTCCAGTAACTTCATAATGGAAAAACCTGCCAAACACTACTTGTAATGCAGTGTGGTATCCTGGAAGGGATATAGAAAAGGGACATTAATGCACAAACTATCAAATGAAGTTCAGAATTTAGTTAAGAATAGTGTGACAATGTTGGTTAGTTTTAACAACTTCTCCTTAGTAATAAAAGCTGCTAACAAAAGAGTAAACTAGGTGAGAAGTATACAGAAACACTCTGTAAATCTGTCTGTAAATCTACAACTTTGTTAAAATTCAAAGTTTATTAAAACAAAAGGAGAATTGTAATCATCAAATTTATGTCTCATATTTTAATTTTTAGATATATAGATACTGAAAATAATTATATTACATAACATATAAAGAAACAGACCTTTTTTATTCAGTTGTTATATCTGTTATTTTATCAGTTGTATCTCTAACTGCATAATTACATTTGAAAGGCAACAGTTTTCACACATGCAAAACAGCTTATCACTCCACCAAAATGGCAGTTAAACTACAACTGGCCTTTGACAGACCTTCTGCTTTTAATAAATAACTGCTTTAGGGACAATTTTGCTCTTTTCAGCTCTAAATGTTTTATGTGTGTGAGGCGGGGGGATTGTAAGTGTTTATATGTGTGTGTGTGTACACATTGCAAATATCCAAGCATTTAAATTGTCACCTTGGATTTCCTGGTCACTTGTGATGTATCTTAACAATCTTTTAACTATGATACATTAACAATTAAAATACTACTGCTGACAGAATTTATGACATTAATTCTTATTAATGATGTATTTTTCCCTTACCACTATAATTAGTTGAAAGAAAAAATAACACGTCAAAAGCAATCCTCTACAAAATGAAAATTTTTCTAAAGGAAATCTCAATAATTCGTATAGAGCAAAAGGCTTAGGGAAATGCCCTTAGCCTCTCTAGATTTCTTGTGGTTGGGAGCCCACATGTATCTTGTCCTGACGTAATTTCATTTTCCTTCCATCCCATGCAGGGACTTCTCCTGGATTGTGTTGTAGGAAGAGGATGCTGTACACTTGCTGTGCCCCTCTTTTTTCCAAGGCATGGATAACAGGGGCCTCTCAGGAAGAGGAAGGAGGTAGCCTAAACATGGGCATCAGCTGCTTGGGGGATTACACATCAGTCTTGAGGATGCCAGCTAACCAGCTGTGCTTGCTCACACAGAGTTCATGGGAAATGCAAACTGTGTACCACCATGCAGTTGAAGGAGGGGCAGCTGCTGCCCTCAGGCAGTGGACAAGCCTCCACAGTTAACTTGACTTTTTAAAATTCATAAATTATTTTAAGTATTTGTGCTGCCATAGACTTAATGAAACATATGGAGTGTTTTGTTATAGAGTCAGGGTTGAATCCTTCCTCCAAAATTACTACTTGTATAAACCATTTAGAATCCTTGAGATTTGGTTACAGTATATGCTACACGGGACAATTCATATGTACCTCACATGGCTATCTTGAAAATAAAGTGAGATTATACACATATGCATACATGCACACACTCACATGCACACATTTACAATTGCAATTCAAATTTAAGTTGAAATCAGATGGAGACAAGATCCTGTTAATGATTTTGTAAAGTATGCTTAAAAGACACCTAAAATATTTACTCTATGAATCATGGAGATGAAGTAGCTTAAGAAAAAGAGGTCATATTTTCAAGGAAGTAAGCATATGGCATAAATGAATTTCCATCCAAAGACTAAAATAAATATAATTTCCTCATTGTCTATGATTAGGCATAATTCCTGCCTCCATTCTATCTACTTTAAAGATAATGTAAATCCTATTTTGGGGGGATACTCCTTGGTCTGGATCATGTCAAGTTTGGGGAAATGGAGTGAAGTGAAGTGGAATAGGGGATGAGTATATACATCTATCAAATCATATGTTACTGTTAGTGTATGTGTTTACTTAATCTTTAGGAATATTAACATCTAAAATCTTCTGCTGCTGTAGAGTAATTTTGCAGAGATTCGTTTGCAAGCCAATCTAGCTTCCTCTTTTGGTTTTGCTCTCTCTCCAGTGCTGCTGCCCTGTCTCATTACACAGACATAATGCTGAAGTATCTAAAAACTTTTTTTTCCTTGTGTATCTAATCTGAGGAATTTCTTTATAGCTTATCACCAATAGAATGAAAATATAGGAGTACTTTTCTTGCTTCCTCAGAGATATTTTCTATGCCCATAAATGCTTTGTCTTATCCTTTATTTCTTAAAATCTTCCTAATTAAAGTTAAGAACTTGGTTCTTTCAAAGACAGCAGCTAGAAAGAATGCAGCTTAATTCTTTAGTCTGCCATAAGCCTTTAAAGTAACGCCCTGAAGCAGTTACTAGCTTGAGAATTTACAATGGAATAGAAAAAAGTGCTTTTAGGGAATGAAAAAGACACAAAAACATAGTTTAATATCTTATATGTGCATTTCACCTATTTACACATGTAAAACCTTGAAGCAATCATGGAACTAGGAGCCTTAAGATGGCTTGCAAACACAGTGAGAGTTAAAAGAAGCATTAAGGTAATGGACAACACATTCGAAGAATGTAGATAAACATTGGAATTTCTCAGAGATGCTATGACTCCACAGTACAGATAACTCAAACACGTTTATCCTATATAATAATGTCTTGATTTTTAGCAGCAGTTTCTACACAAATGTGTCATTTTGGAATAAAAATGAAAACTTCCACCACTTATGTCTAATGAAAAATATCAAATTGAAGAAACTAAATTTGGAGAAATAACCAACTTTTCACTTTGTAATTTAGGAGAAGTACAATAAAATCTACTAACATGAAAGAAGAAGGTTGAAGTTCCTGACAGGGGCTATAATTAAGCAATAGCATATTATTTTGGTGAAGGACAAAAAGGAAGAAAATAAACACACGAAGCCTCTGTATATCAAGAAGAATATATATCTATGAGACAAAATAAAATTTACATTGTAAATTACTGGCAGAGGAAGAAGAATGATATGGCAATTAAATTTAAGGGGTTAAAATGTGTAAGAAGCAGAATTAAGTGAATGGTGACTTGCAACGGGAAGCAAATAATGTTGGCAATTAGTACCCTCTTTGGAAAATATTAGGAGGTTATTTCCTTGAAATGGAAATGTGAGAACTAGAAATTTAATTGCTTGACCCAAATTGTCAAGTTTCCTCAGGTAGGGTATAGGCAGTGAAAGAGGCATTGCATTTGACATTTCAGAGTATGTTAGTGCCCTTAGAGAGAGTGATTGTGGTGTACATTTTTTAAAAGATAAAGTATTAATTAGAGTGTTGTGAGAAGGAAGGATTCTCATATAGAGATGCATGGGAAGAGGCAGGGAGGTGAGGCAGGGAGGTGAGGCAGAGTGCTTAGGCTTCTTTTCATGAGGTTTGGTCATGAGGTGAAGGAGAATGGGACATCCACTTGAGAGCAATAAAAGGTTAAAAGTGCATCCATTTAGACACTTTTGAACATTGCTGTCAGAGACTGTTCCAAGGTAAAAAATGAAAATTAAAAATCATTGAACAGTGATGTGAATAAAATCCTAGCAGAGGTGAAATATGAGAGGGAACAGAAAGTGTCTTTGGAAAGGTCAATATGATGATGAAGATAACTTGGAAGGTTAAATGTGACTAGAAAAGGAGCACAGAGAATTTTAGTCTTTGTAACCTATATTTTCTCTTGGTATTGCCCTTTTGGGTATATGAACTCAAAACAGAGAATCTGACAATGTTTCTTGGGGAAAACAATACATAAATGTAGACAAATATTTGAGACTGATTACTTGTAAGGTTTCTCAGGGTCCTGATACTAAGAAATCTTAGTTTCTATTGGATGAATATTGAAATCATTCCAAAATATTTTTGCCTAAGAAGTTAAAAGTATGATAATTAAAAATAGAAATTTCTTGTTGTGATTAATATACCTCTGAGGTAATACAAACTTATATTTCAACAAAATGTTTAATATAGAGAGGAAAAATAGGGGGAAATGTAATATGAAATCTGAAAGTTACTACAGTGAGATTTATTTTTCCAGGAAACACTGAATGAAAATATTGCCAATGGAAAGGAAATGTAATAAGCAACATTGCAAGTAAGCTCCAGATTATCAAAAGCCAGTGATTTCATTGTAGAAAATGTCATATTCTATAAAATGTTAAAATAGTTAAAAACATGGAAAGATAATAACCAAGGCTTTGACATTTGCTTTTTTTAATTCAAGAGACATGATGTTTCAATTTATAGTTTTATGTTTACTTTCAAATCAAAGACACTAAAGAGGTATACATTTTGAAATACTATAATCAAAATGGGATGGTTACCCCCAGTATCTAGCTAAGAGTTTAGAAAGTCAGATTAAATATGTGTTAGAATTTAAAATTATATGCATGTTATGTGCTATGTTTTCAATTGAACTTCTATTAAAAATAAAATAAAATAATTAAGTCCAAGCAAGTAAGCCTTAATATGAAATTGAATAGTAGACATCATTGCAGCTCACCACTTCCAGGAACATGCAGGGACTGAATTAGCTCATATCATCAAATTTAGGTGTGGTCAAGTGATTTACTTGACCTATGGAAGGTAAGTGGAATACCTACCTGTTACTTCTTCTTGGAGACCTGTTTCTCCACTCATTCCTTCTTGTAGTGCTCCTGGTTTGGCTACATGGAGGACGGTTGCTTTGAGAGTCAGGAGACCTCCAGTGGGCTTTATGTGAGGAAGAAATAAACATTTGATGTGATAAACTGATGAGATTTAGGGATTGCTTGTTACTATAGTATATACTAGTATAACTAATCCAAGCTCATATTTAATATCTTATTAAACATTTTTATGTCAAATTCATATCACTGAAGTATAATTAAGAAAATTACATGAATCTGGATTGTAGTAAATTCTAAATAATTTTCATTGGTTTTCTTCTATATGTATTTGATAGGGGTTTCATTTTAGGTCATTTTAAAATTTGTAATATCTCTATGAACTCAATATAATTGTCATCAATGTTGTTCAATGTCATCATAGACTGTGTTAGGAGAACATTAGATTATGATATTTCTTTTCAGGAAGCATATATTAATTTATAACAATGAGAATATTGATTTTATAATTTATGTAGTATTAGAAATAATTGATCATTACAGTTGAAACTTGTGTTTCAGTGGTATAATCAGCAAAATATATTCTATATTTATCATATATATTAAGAAGCTGTGTTTGAAAGATTGATAGTATAGATACAATGCAAATATCATCACTGTAAAAGAAAATTGTTCCAGACAAATTAAACAGGCAAGGAAGACTTTATTTAAGACTGTTGCAATAGGGGAGAGAGATTAAACTCAATCTCACTGACACAAAAGGCAGGGGGATTTTTAAATGCTGTGGTGAGCTAACAGAAAAAGGTGGGTTGGTCAATGTGAGTAGGCCATCTGTGTTTGCTAATTGGTGCTTGGTGCTTATCAAAATTAGGTTTCTATTCCTCACTCCCCCCCCAGCCCCCCCCCCCGTAGATACTGGAAGACAGAGACCCTATCTTTCTCAATAATTATATTTCAAAGGGTGACTCCAAGGTCCTGGCTGAAGACATTCCTGGGTTGTATAACCCCTGGCAGGAGGCTGAAAGAAGATTTACATCTCAAAGAGGCAAAGAAAGACTTGCAAGTTTTCTAAAGTAAATTCTCTAATGAAAGGGAGGTTGGGACCTATAGTCAGGAAGAAACCTGTCTAATGTTTAGTCAGGCTGAGGGGAATGTGACAATCATCCTGGTCATCACCTGTCTCATTTCTATTTATTATTCATTCATGGTCTGGCTTCACAGACCCACTTCACATACCTTACAGTAGGGACAATATGTTTTCAGTACCTAAAACCCAATCTCAACAATTTAATCTTCACATACAGTAAGATTTACTTAGCCTTGATTAATGGGGAGGCAGCATGATCTTGAAGGTTAAGAACAAAATTCATCATCTGAATCATTTATTCAGTTCATTGAATCATACTCTCTGCAATGCCTAAATGCCTAAACTGTGGCAAGAATTTACTAATGATCCCCTGATTCACAGAGACAATATAGTGAACTTAGTTTACTAAACTAAGTTTATCAGACAAATGGGAAAGCAAAACTAAACTCTGATTGCAACTTTCGATTGCATTGCAACCATATTTTTTTTGCTCCAACCACAAACCAAATAGTACTAAACTCAATAGTGAAAGAAGATGGTTTAAGGATAAACATATGACCTTGTTTTTTTATATATCACATATCATTCCACCCCTATTTTTTCCTTGTCATTTGCATCCATTTAAACTTCCTTTAAATTTTATTGTAAAGAATTGCTCCACATTTTCATGGTCATTACATCTTTACCAAAAACAGGGAACTTTTTTTTTTTTAAACCAATGAAATGGGAAATATTCTATTCTAGTTCTATTCTTTGTAATTAACTTTGTGAATCTTTTGGTGCTTGGGCTGAACTATTTCATACAGCCTTGCAAATATCTCTCTCCCACTTAAGAACGTCACATAGAAAATATGAGTACCCAAAATACTAAATAAAGAAATGTGTTAAATACAGCGTGCAGCCACTGCTTTCAAGGATAGAAGAGTCTACCTGGGTAACAAGTTACAATGTGACGTACAAAGTCCTTCTATGAAGACATATATATGGTGATTGAGCACAGAAGAAAAACACTTAACTCAGTCTGGACAGTGAATAAAAGTTTCCCAGATGAGTCCTGAAAATCAAACAGGTGCAAATCAGATAATAGATGGAGGAAAGGCATGCTTTTAGAGAGTAGTATTATGTAAAAGTCTTCGACATGAAAGAAGACAGATTATTTAGGGGTTCTAAAGAGGAGTACAGCAAGATAAATTAAAATAAGGTCATTAGAAGGAGAGTAAACTGGAGAGGTGGGTAAACCTTACATCTTGACTGATATTGTGTGTCATGGAAAGGTCCTTGGATTATTACCCCACATAATATGTAAAATGTTTGTATAAGTAAATGCTATAAAACTATAAATTCTAATAATTATTTGTTGAATTAAACTGATATATATTTATATATGTGAATTGAATTAAATTTAATAGCCACTTCTTGTAAGATATTTTCTAGTGGGTATCTCTTTAATTTTTTCCTGAAAAGAAAAATAGCCTATTTCAATGTGTTTGAGTAGTTGAGAACTTTCCGATTTTATTTTGCTCAGGGAAAATCCATTACATAATGTAAACTTGGCAGTATCTTAAACATTTACCTTACTTGCTATAGGTGAAAATGAAAATCAGTGTGTTAATAGAGCAACATGGCAGTTTTCCTGTCAACCATGAAATATGATTATTGGGAAAGTCAGGGAGATAAATACAAAGTATGAGTTCCTTAAAAGAAATAGCTGAGCAAATTTTAAGTTCATGAGCTCCCATAGATTTTACTTTGCTTGGAAATATTTATGTGAATATTATGGTGTCCAAGTTTCATAAGTGGTTACTGAAAAGCTGAGGGGCACCTCTAGCCAGTTTTTGGCATGTGACTACATTAATTTTGAATACAGGACTATATTAATCCTTCTTACACTCTTCTCAGCAAAAATAAGAAATGTGTCATCCTCAAAACAAGCCTCTAAGCAGGTTGGCATGAATTTGAAAGCATATCAACATAAATGAAGAAGAGCAAGGGATAAACGAGTCCCTGTAGAACACAAAGATTTATTGTGGCAGGAGGACAAGTTAAGGCAGCTGAAGAAACGAGTTCCTTGTTGCCTGTTTGTGCAAGTAAAACATTGTTCTACAGAATTCATTTTGTAGAGTTGATAAATGCTTAGAAATTAGTACCTCATGTCAAAGCCAACTATATAAGGGACTATCTTTACAATAAATTTTATATACTCTTTTTTCAGTTAAAAAGCTGGGTAAACTTTAATGAAGTCATAAATCTTAAAAGCATACAGTTTCAATATTCAGAAAAAAAAACCTAATCTTACAAAGTGAGGAAACACACATTGAACAATCTTGATAAGAGTCATCAGTTAGTCAAGCTAATGTTTAGATATTACATTAGTGAACTTTGGAGGATTTCTGGACAGTCTGTATATGGTATTGTGAGATATTGTAAAATACTTGTCTCCCTAGGCCATTGAACATGAATAACTTTTGTTTTCATTTCTTTTACTTTCAAAAATTCAACTTTCAAGATATTAAAGAAGATGTCATTGAAATTTAGACCTGCTGTTGCTGTATTACACTAAAATTCATATAGCAAAGCGTAAATTATAAGCTTGTCTTCTGAGTTACTGAATGATTTCCTTAAAACCACAAGTATTTATTGAATACCTTCTATATGGCAAACACTCTTCTAATCAAGGGATGTACAGTTTTAGAAAACAGGAAGAGTCACTACTTTTATGGCATATCTATTATATTAGAGGATGACCAGTCATTATATATAACTTTGGATCAGTCAGATGGCATAAGTTTTATGCAAAGAAATAAAACATTTGCCTTGTTAGGGGATATCTCTCCAATCAGGTAATGTTTCAATAGAGACAGTAAAACCTTTCAAAGTATCTTGATGAAAATGATAAAAAACATGACTCATAAATTATATAACATGTCAATTATTTTTATCCAACACAATTAGAGGGGGAATCAGGAAGATGCTAAAGTTGGTTCCAAAAAATATTTTTGAAAATGATAAGAAATGTTAAAAAAAAGCTCTTAGGCTAGATAGCATTGAATAATATCCCATATGGCAGTAAAACACCACTACTGAGATTATTTTTTTCTGAAGAGAACTCTACAAGTTAATGTGAAACGTAACTGAGTTTTGGCTCTAATAAAATAGGAAATAACAAAGTCAAACAGAAAAATTCTCCTATGAAATCAAATAATTCCTAGGTGGGCCTGTTAAACAACAATACTCAAATATAACATTGGAGGACATGGAATACTCTTTTCTTTTCTTTTCTTTCTTTTTTTTTTTTTTTTTTTTGCGGTACGTAGGCCTCTCACTGTTGTGGCCTCTCCCATTGCGGAGCACAGGCTCCGGACGCACAAGCTCAGCGACCATGGCTCACGGGCCTAGCCACTCTGCGGCATGTGGGATCTTCCCGGACCGTGGCACGAACCCATGTACCCTGCATCAGCAGGCGGACTCTCAACAGCTGCACCACCAGGGAAGCTCCATGAAGTACTCTTTTGATTTCCAAGCTTTAAATTTTATTATTAATGCTTTGCAAATATTTTATTCACCACCTTGTATTTCTCTTACATGGGAGGATGTATGACTATCTTTGGCTAATAAGATATGAGTAGAAATCATAATAACTCACTTCTATGCTGAGGTAGTATAAAGCTTACTCATAATTCTTTAGTATCTGTCTCCCTCTGCTATGCCATGTGAGGAAGATACATATTCTTTTCTTGTGGTGGTTCCTTCATGAGACTGTGTGTATTAGACACACTACCTCTCCCTTCAGTCTCCAGTCCCCAAATAACAATATGTAAAATAAATGAGATACAGATTTTGTGGTGTTAACTTATTGAGATTTGAGTGCCAATTTGTTACCATTATATAACTAGTTTACACAGACCAATACAGGAATTGTTACCCAAATGATGGTGGTCTCTTAGAGGTCACCAATGTTATTGAGGAACTCAATATAAGCGGCTGGGAAGATGGCAATCAATTTTTTAAAGTACAAAATATCTAGTGAAACTCTCCTGAAATTCCTTGGGAGGTAGATCATATAATCAAGAAAATTATATTTTTAGACAAAGAGGTTGAAAAACAGAATGTTAGTAGTATATTTTGGTTGCCATTATACATTGAATTGTCCCCCCCTAAAATTCCTATGTTGAAGTCCTAATCACCAAAGTGACTCGCATTTGGAGATAGGGACTTTAAAGAGATAATTGAAGTTAAGTGAGGTCATGAGGGTGGTCTCCTAATTCTATAGGACTGGTGTCCTTATAAGAAGAGAAAGAGACAACAGGGATTCTGGAGCACAGAGAAAAGGCTATATGAGGACCTAGTGGGAAGGCAGCCATCTCCAAGACAAGAAGAGAGGCCTCAGGAGAAATCAAACATGATGACACCTTAATCTTGGACTTCTAGCTTCCAGAATGGTGAGAAAATAAATTTCTGTTGTTTAAGCCACCCAATCTGTGGATTTTGTTATGGTAACCCTATAAGCTGAAGCAGTTGCTATTGACAGCTATGGTAAAAAATTACAAGAAAGAGATTATTAGCAAAGAAGAAAAATGACACTAGAGATCTCAAATTTTCTAAAGCATGGAAAGGAGTGGGAAAACTGTGTGGCTCCCCAGGAAAGTATATTCCTCAAACACATATCAGACATGACCAAAGCTAATAAATGGAAAAGGGAGAAAGTACAAGAGGCCACATTAACAGTGGAAGGGGTAATTATTCCAGGGAGCAAACTTAATGCTTAATCAAGAAACAGTTCACATTTCCAGGGTAAGGGACTTTCATAATTGTTAGAGTAATTGCTGGGTATCTCCCATTCTTTTCTCTCTCTCTCTCATGCACACATATATACCACATCCCGCCTTCTTTTAAGATTTATTTTATTTTATTATTTTTTGGTGTATAGGAAATTCAAGTGGACTGGATGTAGATATTACCACACATACCACTTAGATCCTGAGTTTCAATATAGATTTGATGCCTGACTGGACTTTTGGCTTATCTCCATTGGAAATAAATTGAGTGTTCTAAATGTGGAAGAGAGGAAATCATGGGACATTTGGTCAGCAAACAAGAAAATTGAATAAAAAAAAGTAATGCTAATCAATTAATCCATTACTCTCCTATTATAGTTAGATGTGGTTAAGTGATGAATACTAGAAATAGAAAATGATTGCACATATCAAGTATCATTACTAGACTGAGGCAGTAAAAGTTGTGGGTTCATTTTTACCACCGAATAATTTAGTTTATCCTGATAATGAGAACCAGAGTCACAATGAAATTATAGAGTAAGTCATATCGATATCCAAGCCAAGAATGTTCCACACATAGAGAACTCAGTTTGCACAGGTTGTGACTTTATGAGTATATTCAGTCATTTGAGGAAATTTCCATCCCTGCATCACTACCATGTTATTGCATGTAATACTATCAATATTATATACTCACTTTAACAGCATATCCTAAGCATATTGAGATATTATGTCACGATTTTGGGGGGTGTATTTTTTATTTAATTTTTATTTTATGTTGGAGTATAGTTGATTTACAATATTGTGTTACTTTCAGGTGTACAGCAAAGTGATTCATATTAAACACATTATTCAGATAAATAAAAATTTAGGTAGAATAATTTGAAACTTTTGGATTTATTGCTAACTATTCTCTATCCAACCACATTGACCATTAAGTCATCAACATAGACTTCTGAAGATTTATTCTAAACTTCAGTCTGGTTTTGATATTATAGCTTGTAACAAGTTATTTTTTTAAACACTTGGTGTAATTCCCTCCCTCATTTCCAGTCATAGTCTGTTAACTCTGCCTAGATTCTTTTGCACAAAAAGACCTTAGTTTAATCTTCTGATCCTACCTATCCTGCCATTTAAAGTTTTATTCTTCTTTTATGTATATGTCAAATAAGAAAAATACAATTAAATTAAGATATTTAAATGTTTTATAAGGAGCATAAATACATTGCATATTTTACTACTACTATTTCTATAAAGTGAAAAAAAGCAGTAATAAAATATATTTTTGTTGTTACTATTTTTTAAAATGGCTTTTTTCTTACCAATCAGAACAAGTTATTTTCTTACTTTGGTTATATTTAATCTTATGCTTCTCACTGGCTGTTTAATTCCTTAGTCAGATAGTTGATTTGTTTGAAATTCTTGTTTATGTCTCTAATGCCCTCATGTTATTAGGAATGAACAACTTGAAATAGTAAACAAATTAGGAAGCTTTCTGAAGGGTTCTTTAACCCTGACAAAAAAAAAACATTTAAAAATATTAAGACAATTTATAAATTATGGATATTAAGATGATTCTGAAAAGTTATTTTCTTATAAAACCAAGTTGGATTCAACTTTTCCTTCTTTAAGTATTAAAAAATGAACAAACTGAAAAAAGTCATTACTTACCACATATAACTCTGCTCACCAGTCTGGAAATGCCTCAAATTCCAAAGTTAATTACAGTAGGCTGTCAATATAGATAGGTTTATATTATCACTTCATTCATTATCACACCACTGAGGAAACTGGTCTTTTCAATGGGATGTTTAATATGATAGCAACACAATTATCACAGTTATAGTCGACATATATAACAAATTTTTTAAAAACTCCCAAACTTTTATTTCCCTCTCCCCATGTGTGCATGTATAATATTATGAATCTTATTTAATGAATACAATAACCTTATGATATAGGTATTATTATCCACCTACATATTACAGTACAGGAAACATGTACCAAGAGGTTAAGTAACCATCTTGTTCTCATTTTCTATTTCTGTGTAAAAATCTGTCTCCAAACCTAGTGGCTTAAAACAAAAATTTGATTCTCCTTGTGAATTTGTGGTTGAGCGGTTTGGAAAGGTCTTGGTTGGGCAGTTCTTTTCTTGTCAACAGAGAGTGAGCAGAAAACTGGGACTGGAGGATTCACCTCCAACTCAAGGAGTCTTTTTCACTGACATGCCCGTTGCCTTGCTGCTTCTTTGTCTCTTTCTCTCTCGAAGGCATCTCTGCATCTCTTCCTCCAGAGCTGCTCTATGTAGTTTGTACTTCTCAGAGCATGGTGATTCCATTAATAAAAATAGAGAACGGGAAGTCAACAAAGCTGCAATTACCATCAACCAAGGAAGCCAAAGATAAAAGTCTAGGGAAAGTTTCAGATAATATAAGAGCACATAAAATTTTATAACTTATCTAAGCTCTTTTTTTTTTTTTGCAGTACGTGGGCCTCTCACCATTGTGGCCTCTCCCATTGCGGAGCACAGGCTCTGGACGCACAGGCTCAGTGGCCATGGCTCACGGGCCTAGCCGCTCTGTGGCATGTGGGATCTTCCCGGACCAGGACATGAACCCATGTACCCTGCATCGGCAAGCGGACTGTCAACCACTGCACCACCAGGGAAGCCCTAAGCTCATTTTTTACCCCATCTGTTTTTCTATAGTGACTAGCAAAGTAAATTCAAATCGAATATTGTTAAGGTTATAAAATAGGGATGCACTAAGAGGGAGTATGACTCACTCTTCAAAATTTTAAAGGTGGAAGCTATAAAAAGCAATAGATTTAAGGGGAAAAATATGTATATATTCATAGGCTCTGTGGTGAGGTAAGAAAGGTTTCAAAAGGACAATTCCCAGCAGCAGTCTTTCTGGGAACTTGGCATTTAGGAGTTTTATGTAGGTTTCCCACATATACAAAGGAAAATTTGAATCATTCTTAATCTTAGGAAAGCTTTGCAAGACCTTTCTTTAGAGCATCCCCTAACTTTTAGTATTTTGTAAGGAAGAAGAAAGATCCTATAACACACATGCAATGCTTTCTCATAACTTTCTTTGATTATTTAACTTAGTACATCACTCATCACCCTTCTGACAATAATCATTACCTTAAAAGCTTGGAAGATATATTTCTATAGGGAGACATTGGCTTTGCTGATATAATACTTTGATAGTGGTACCAGGTCTTTTATAGAAAAATATACTCTGCATAATAAAGAAAGAGGAAGAGAAAACCTAAGATGGGGATTGAGTAACAAGTCTTCAATGCACAGCTTTATCTGGACATTTTTTAGGAAACACTAAATCCCTTGCCATATCATCCTTTTCTAGATACCACTGGCTCTTCTCCCATCCTATGCCTACTTTAGTTGGATTTATTGTGGAAGCTCAGCCATCTATGTATTTGTCTCAACCTTGGTACTGATCTCAAAGACTGTCAACCTGAGAAAATTATTGTACATTTGGGTTACATCTGCCTGAACATGCAACATGGAGGATATGAAGAGTTTTAATTAGTAAATTACCAAAAACATGATGTCAACTATTTCTCAACTTTGATTTTTAAAGTCTTTCTTAGTTGAAAAAAAAATTTAAATACATTATAAGAATTTGAAAATATGAGACATATAAGAATTAATAAAATTTATATATTATACTTTCTCTTCCCTTATTAACAAAGAATATTTTCTAAATTAATGTGGATAGAAAGACTTTTGAAATAAACATCAGTAAAGAGCTTCCCTGGTGTCGCAGTGGTTGAGAGTCCTCCTGCCAATGCAGGGGACACGGGTTTGTGCCCTGGTCTGGGAAGATCCCACATGCAGTGGAGCAGCTGGGTCCATGAACCATGGCCACTGAGCCTGCGCATCCGGATCCTGTGCTCCGCAACGGGAGAGGCCACAACAGTGAGAGACCCATGTACCAAATAAACAAACAAACAAACAACAACAACAAAAAACATCAGTAAAATATCCATGTTGAAGATTATGTTCTGCTGTACTTCACAGAAGCCCTTCCATAATGGCTTTTAGAGTTTCTCTTTCCTAAGAGAGCTGTGGCAATCCAGGGCTAGAAATGTGGTTCCCTAATCATAATGCTACCAAGTTTCCTTTCTTTTTGCTATATACTATCCTTAATGTGTTACCTTGGGGTAGAAAACCCATGCTTGGGCTCAGCCCATCCTTCTGTATTTTGAACACAAGAAATTTTAGGAGAAGGTATAATGAAAAGGGAGTAGCCCTCCCCACCAAAGAGACTTCCTGGAAATTTCATAAGAAACTATTGCTTATATCTCAGTGCTAATTTTGCCATATGTCATAATTATTCTGGAAGGCAACATTCTGTTATTTGAGAAGAAGGGGAGAATGAACTTGAGGACAGGCAATGAGCATCCTCTGTCACACACACTGTGAGGATTAAGGCATGCTGATAAGGGAACTATCCAGAGTGCTGGAACAGTCATACAGGCGACTGAGTGAAGCTAGGGCTGGGAGGAGTCTTGATGCACGTGAGGAACTAACATCCACTTGAGCCAGAGATAGTAGAAAAACCAGGGTAGAGTGCAGAGGACCAGCCCATAAGCCTGCTGAAAGGTCTTTTGGGTGCTGCTTCTGCAAAATATACCAGCATCTGTGGCAATGTCACTGACCCAGATATTTTAATGCAGCTGAAGAAATCTTCATTTCCAGCAATTAAGCGGGGACAGGTCAGGGCTGGGTACGCCAGTACTCACAGTGAGGATTCCCAGGTCCACCTCCCTGCCAGTTATGCCAGACCAGCCTCCCCCTGTCCACACACAAATACAAACACTGAAGAATGAATTTTCACGGAGGAGAAATAAAACCCAGCGTCTAGTTTTTTACCTTCCTGGAGCTCCAATCCTGCAGTCACCCAACACCCTGACATCCGGGATGGAGCTGGAGAGGAGGCCCTGAAGCTGCAGACTGTACACCTGGGGTCCTCGTCCACAGCTGCGTCCACGTGCAGGGGCAAAGACAAGCACACCAAATGCAAAGTTAATCAACCACAGCGACCTCCTGTGCCTCATGCTACCACCCGGTGGGGGTGGGGTGGGGGTACCTCCAAGGCGATCCAGTCCCTTTTCCCCTTCTGGAAAAGACACTGATAGAACGTAGCTCCATCATTTTTTTTTTTTTTTTTTTTTTTTTTTTTGCAGTATACGCGTATTGTTAATAGTCAGATTTAGGAACAAAAGTGCAGACATCTCCTAAATACTGAGTGGCTCGTCTCTCAGTACAGGGTCTGAATGAGCCAGGATCGTGCTCACAGGACAACCCGCGATTCTGAAATTAGTCGTCTGGTAAACAAAGGAGAGGGAAGGGTCCGGTTTTCTTAACTGGTTTTCCTCGGGAAAAAATGATCAACAGATGCTAAGGCACTCTGGAAGGCCCTTCCCAGCCCTAGCGGTGCGTTCAGCGAGTGGAGGGAAGCTCAGGGCAGAGAAAATGGTCAGCCCCACAGGTGGGCAAATGCTCAGGCCCAGGACCACCGTGGGCATCTTCATGCAAAGCGCTCAGCCGGGGCCACAGGACACAGAGAAAGCTCAAAGTCCATTCACCTTTCATTATAGTTATTTAAGTTCCAACTCTATTTCCTTCCTCATCCAGAAAAACAAAAGAGACTGCAGTTATAAATAATTAAGGGGACAGAGGTCATGGGATAGTTTGGTAGCCTGAGCAATGGTCCAGACTCCTCCATGGGACCACCTTCTCCTTTGCAGGGTCAGCTGCACCCTCCCTGCCCTGGCCACCAGGGGGCGGGGACGTGCTCACTTCGGAGTGGAGCAGGCAGGCCAGGTGCATGTGTTTGGAGTGGGGGGAGAGATTCTTTGTCAACAGCCAAGACAGGTCCCCAACAGACCCAAAGTTTCCCCCAAAGGAAAGGGATCGTTAAAGTGCCAATCTGGGGGGGGGGGCGGAGCTGATGAAAGGAAACTCCAGAGGGAAGAGAAGATGGGTCTATCTCAATCTCATCTGCCATCACTTCCACTGTCCCATGGCTCAAGTGGGAGGATACTAGCAGCGCAAGTAAGACTCTTTTTGAATTTATCTGTTTGTTTTATTTGTGACCAAAATAGAGCATGGTGGTATTTTCATATCCTCTACATAATATATAAATATTACCCTTTGTGAGAATTTATAAAATGTTTTCATGTCCCCACACTCCTGGATTATGATTCCTTTTATTTTTTCAAGATTCATATTATTATCTTTTCCAAGAAGCATTTTTTGAACAATCAGGAAGTATTAACTTCTTATTTCTTTGTTTCTGTAGGATCCTTAGGACACTATATCACAGTACTTTTCTGTCTTACAATACTGAGAACATCAAAATTCACATTCATACTATATAGTACTCATAGTATATATGGTACTATTTTATTGAAATGACATACTTTATTTGATTTTTCAAAAAGGAAAAGTGAAATAGAACTAATTTCTAAATATTTTAAATAAGAGAAATATAATCATAAAATTATAGTTATAAAATACAAAGGTTTGAAATTATACTTTTCCAGCTATATTTTTTAAAGGTAGGCATATGTTAGTAAGTTTCTACTAAAAATGGAAAAATATAATATTATATTTAATTCAACATTCCTTCTCTAGATCCAAATTTTAAAATATTTAATATATGTGTATGTAATCAAGATATATTGTTTGAACTGCATATTTATTATTTATAAGTGTTTATGACATTTATATTTTATAATTTCACAAAGTGTCTAGTTTTAGCTTTACAGTTAAATAAGTACATTATTCCCAATCAGTTACTTTTACAAAACCTTCTCCATTGCTAAGTTCTTTGAATCATCTTTTGGTTGGCTGAATTTCCTTATTTAGTAATCATTAAAGTTTACTTTCAATTTCAAGAAGAACAAACATATATGCTAGTCCTTAAATTCTTGATTGTGTGAAAATAGCTGCTTTCTGTCCTCAGAATTATGGGACAACAATTATTAGTCAGACATTAAATCACCAGAAACTTGTGGTCATTTTGGCAATATTTTCTGCCACACTGTATCACTGTGGAAAAGTCTGATGCCAAGCTGCATTTTTTTCCCCATTCATGACTTTCCTGTCTTGATTTTCAACTATTTTCTGCTTTTTTATATTACCAGATTACACTCTTTTGAAACTTTGAATAATTTTCTTTAGAACACAGTATTGTCTTTCAATATCCAAATAAAATTATGATTTTATTCTTAAGATTTGTATGTCAAAATCTTGTATTGCTTTGACTTTTAAAAATATATTCCATGTGATATTTCCATTTCATTAGGAATGTTCAGTATTCATATATCAGTCTCATAGTGTTATATAATTTTGGTCTGTTCTTACTTTATGCTTGTTTTTTGTTTTATTTTTTCTTACTTGTATTCAATCACATTTATTAAATTTTACTGCTCTTCCTAATATGGCTTTCAAAGTTTTATGTAAATTCTGAGCCTGCGCTCTCATTCTCCACAGCAGAGCCCATGACACTTCATCATGTCTCCTCCTCCAGTTGACATTCCCTGATATTTAATGCAGTTGAACTGAGTCTACCAAGGTGATCTCCTCCTCTTCATAGCCTGTTCACACTCTTGTACCTTGTCACTCTGATTAAAATAAGATATTTTAATAGATCTTAGAGATGTGTGGGACTTAGTATAGAGAACGCTGTTTTCTGATCAAGGTCTGTAGAGATATATGTTGACTTTTAAATGTGATTTTTTGTTTTCAATTTGATCTAGATTTCACCATACAGCAATAGAAAAGTGTGCACCAGAGTTTTGTGCTGTTGCTTGGGATTTCAGGCTATTTCTTTGTTTTATTAAAGATAAATAATTTTTCCCTTTTCTTGTTGTTTTGGGAATTGAGGTTATATCATTGTTTCTTTACAGATGTATTTGGTCCTCTTACTTGTTTTTGCTGGAGAGAAATGAAGTAAAACATATTAATTTACCATCTTTAACTGAACTTCTCTGTTATGTATTATTTAAATGAACCAAGCAGTAACATGCTACTAAAGGAAAAAAAAATGAGATGTCTTACCAGTTAGATGAAAATTTCATTATGTATATTTTCCCCACCTCTAGATTATTGTCCTAAACAAAATATATTAATATCCTCTCAAAAGAGTACAATCTTACAATTATCTTCTCCTACTCCATCATTTTACAGATGAGAAAATTGAATTTAAAACTGCATCTCTTTTTAAAGTTAGATTTCCAACAGCCCTGGAGGCATTGGATTTTAATCTTTAGCTCTTATTTTGGGGGCAGCCATTCCTGGAAGTCAGCTGGAGAAATTTCTATGGCAGAAATTTATCTCTGTGCTGGTGGTAACTGACCAAGGCTATGAATGTCTATAGCAAAGTTTTATCTTTATCTTTATTAGCTTTTACTCTCAGCAAGCTTGCTTTTTTTCTTCTTTAGTTGAAAAAAAAAGTAAATAGGAAATATCTTTACACATAGTATTATGAATCTTTTCTTATAAACAGAAAACAAGTTATCTTTGCTGGGTATTTCTAATGTTCTCTCTAAATTTGCACTTTGCTCCTTGAGTCCAGTTATTTAATATAATTAAAATACAAAGAAAGGATGTATCATGAGAAAGTGCAAAGTTAATCCCTGACCATGGCATTCTTGAAAAGGAAAGCCTGAAATATCTTTGCAAGTTAGTTCTTTGAGATAAACATATAACCAGTTTTTAGACACATAGTCAATGCTGATTTGTCAACAGTGACAGAAAACAAACCGGAGTTAATTACAAATCTGGATTTCTTAGCTTTGAATAAATGTGCTTTTTCTTGAGTCTGAAATTAGTTCAAAATAGATGTGAGTTGGTTCCCAGGCTATTTCTTTCTCATATTCTTTTACTGTTCAATTTTAAAATGGAGAGCAAGAAATTTAGACAGCATCTTATAATGTGAAATACTACCATTTTTATGTGTCTTTTTTTAATGTTGAAAACATAAATTGGGTTAAGTGTAAGCAACTAAACTGATTATGTTTTGGTGTATTCATTATGGAATAGCTTGTGATGTGAAATATTTCAGATATAATCAGAATATTTTTACCAATATTATGTTTAGGAAGAGGAATAACTAGGATGAATGGAGGAAAACGGAATTTTCTCTCCTGTGATTGATCCAGATTCTCTACATCTGCTGTAGCATTGATAAATGTGTATATACATGTATATGGAAAGAAGGCAACATCAATCCTTTGTCAGGACTGAGATATAGGGTATGCATGTTCTCATCTATTTCCTTGAACTGAACTTTGCTTTGATCTACATAAACACATTTTGTATATGGGCTGAATAGTAGCTATAAGTGCCTTTGAGTTCTGCACTAAGAAATAGGACTTTAAGTGGCCAGCAGGTTCTCTGGATGCCCTTGGATGTCATTTAAAAATGGTACAATTTCTCACAAGTTGTAGTGTTTGAATATTTATAACTACCAGTGACTAAAATCCAAAGGAGCAGTGTCCTATATAAGACAGAATTTTATTTCACTTTCAAGTAAGTAAAACATGTCAAAAGGTAAGTTACTCAGATCTAATGTGTTGAAACATGGTATAAGAGAATTAGTTTCTATCTTATCCTCCACCATTCTCAGGTATTGTATTTCATTTAAAATTTATGATCCAGCTCTAGCCCTCATGACCTTGGCCCAGGCCAGCAGGAAAGAGTGGGGAGAAAGGAAGGGAAGAAAGATCAGTTCCACTATTACATCACATTGGGTTTTTGGACTCAAAAATGTATTTTGACATGTCAACTAGAATATAAGCTCTACAAGAGCCCATACTTCTCTTTTGTTGATGATGTTTTATTTTGTTGATGTTGTATGCCCAACATGTATCAGAGTGCCTGTCCCATCATAGGTACATAATAAAAACTTGTTGACTGAATATATGTCCTGCTGAAGTGGAACAAGCTCAGAAAAATGGAGGCTTGGATTTGAGTTTAGTTCTTAGAGATGTTCTCTACCTGAATCTTTCCTCTTTTACAGTGGGGTTTGGTCAAATTATCTCTAGAACATTTCATAGTAATACTCATGACCCAGACTGTGCAGTTGAATAAACAGAGCCTGGAGCTTTATACTTTAAAAACCTGTGAAGTGGGCTTCCCTGGTGGTGCAGTGGTTGAGAGTCTGCCTGCCGATGCAGGGGACACGGGTTTGTGCCCCGGTCCGAGAAGATCCCACATGCTGTGGAGAGGCTGTGCCCGTGAGCCATGGCCGCTGAGCCTGTGCGTCAGGAGCCTGTGCTCCGCAAAGGGAGAGGCCACAACAGTGAGAGGCCCATGTACTGCAAAAAAAAGCAAAAAACAAAAAACAAACAAACAAAAAACTGTGAAGAGTTTATTTTGAAATAAATGTTTTACTGAAATGTATCATGGTTACAGAGCAGTACATGTTATGAGTACATGCCTCAAAATTTCACAAATTAAACAAACCTTTTTAACCACGAGCCAGATCAATAAATAGAGTATTTCCAACACCCTCAAAGACCTCCTGTTGTCCATCTATCACTACACCACAAAGCTAAATACTGTGACAACTTTTATCAGTATAAATCTTTTTTTTTTTTTTTTGCGGTATGCGGGCCTCTCACTGTTGTGGCCTCTCCCATTGTGGACAGACGTGCAGGCTCAGTGGCCATGGCTCACAGGCCCAGCCATTCCACGGCATGTGGGATGCTCCTGGACCGGGGCATGAACCCGTGTCTCCTGCACCGGCAGGCGGACTCTCAACCACTGCGCCACAAAGGAAGCCCCTATTTTTTAAAATTTCATATGTCTGGCTATTTCTTAGCTTCTTAAGCCAAATTTTCAGCAGTGCAATTATTTGGTTAAAAATTAAGAGCACTTTAATATGTGTGATGTATTTCGCTGTTGTCAAATGGTTTCTACTCACAGCACCAATGGCAGGATGCAAAAGACAATAGTCATTTCTGTATTCTCACCACCTGTAACACCATTTAAAATTTTAACATTTAATAGACATAATACATCCTTGATGATACCTTATTTTGCTTGTGTTTATACTGAACATTTAAAACTATGTTTGCTTATTAGATTTATTTCTTCTCTTGTAAACCAACCAAGAATCAGAAACATTGACTAAATTTGTGCTTTTTGGCAATCTCACTTCTATTGCTCCAGGAACAATAACCATTGGCTGAACAATAATGTTTTACATGTAACATTGTGCGTGAGTGGCCGCTGAAGTGTGATGAATGAAATAAGTCTACTTGAGATATTTGAGTTGGGGAATCAGTTTCCAGGCTGTCACTATAGTTAAAAGAAAAAAATAAGGAAGTTACACCAGGAATTCCCCCAACTCTTACACCTCTCTCTAGAGCTTGGATCCCATTATTTTTCCATAGAAATGAAGAATCAGGGACCAAACATCTAAAGGATAGAGGTGAACTCTGGTAAACCTGAATTGAGTAGTATTTACTGTGGTAAACTTTCCCTGGTACTAAATCCAGAGTTCCATTCTTCTCAGTATGGTTGGTGCCATCAATGCCCATTTGTCACCATAGGGTAGCCCAGAGACTTCCTCCATTTTCCTGAATCACATCAAGAAACACTTAACCCAGGAAAATCCTTTACTAAGTATAATGGATTTTGGTTCTAAATGTCTTCTTAAGAGGGGCCATTGTTAATGACCCACATATGCCCTCTCTACTGCATGAACTCTTCACATTGTATTTTATATTCTTTTCCCTAATGAGCACTGTGTCCTTTATCTCTTCACATAAGTATGTAATCCACAAACAGTTGCTCTCAGGTATACTCTCCCCATATTACAAATTCTCCTTTCACTTGCTAATTTTATGCATTTCCTCCATTTGTATATTCTCCCCTGAGTCTAGACACAGGGTTAGGAATACTCATGATTGCCCTATAATCTTGGAACACAAAACTTCCCTCTAACAAAGACAAACTGAAATGCTAGTTGCTCATTTCTTTGCTTGGAAAAAATAAGTCAATTTTTCCTAAGAGAAATAATTGAATTTTTGTTTTTATTCTCTAATTCCAACATCTATCTATCTATCTATCTATCTATCTATCTATCTATCATCTATCTATACTATCTCAAAGCCATAATGTTCTACTATAAATCTGAGTAATGTATACAGTTCCTGTGACTTGACCATAAATGGAATCCCACATGCCGGGGTCTGGCTGTGGCTCCAGGGAAAAGTACCAGCATAAATCAACAAGCCATAGCATCAGTCTGTATTCCTGATGGGACAGACTTGGAGAAGTGGCAGCTTCTCATGGTCCTGGAAGTGCTTATTTCTCCTTATAAATCAGTATTCCTATAAATATGTCCAACTTGCTGATGGGAAATTCCCACTTCACTTTTCCTGGAGAAAAATGAAAGGCTCTGTAGTCTTGGTCTTTTCCTAAGAGGATGGACACACAGAAAAGAAAACTCCTCTGTTAAAATTCATGCACATCTTCTTTTCTATCCTTTTCAGATGCTTCACATTTGTTTACAGCTCCCTACAGAAAGGCAGACAAAGCTTTGTGGGCATCAAAGGACAGTAATTCTGCATGTCACATGGATAACCCAGAGATAAAAATATCATATCACTCATCACCATCATCTTTTCCTATCCTATCACCATACGTACTGCCAGATCACATGAGCTCTGAATCTGAAGTGACCTAAAAATTGTCTAACTTAAAGAAAACTTATGATTTTGTTTCAAAATGGAAATAAATTGACTCTTTCCTGATTACTGAAGTAAGATATACCATTTCTAAAAATGTATACAATACTAAAAGTTTAAAGAAGAAAGTTAAAAATCCCATTTATCTGGAGATAAGTGCTATTAATCTTTTATAGCACATCCTTCCAAGTTTTTTTTTCATATATATGTACATGATTTTTCTTTATGTATATATTTGTTTGCATTATCTATAAGATACATAGTCTTTTGCATTTTTCACACAGTAATATACTGTGAATATTTCTCCATATCAATCAATATCAACTTGCATCTCTATTTTTAGTAAATTGTTGTATAGAATTCATTGTATGGATGTAACATACTTTATTTAACCATTCCCTTGCTGATGAAGATTTGGGTAGGTTAACTTATATCTTACTGCATAAACATAAGTGAGCAAACACAGTCGGTCCAAGTTATCTTCCATGTGATTGGAGATTGAGATGGTCTCTTTTACTTTAGGGTTGATTTTGCTAGAGGAAAAGACACCAGAGTAAGGGACACATACACAACAGTAGCACAGGTCCGGTTTCTCATATGTCTTCTTGGGGCTTTAGAACATAGGTATTGCCAGCAGAGCTTATGTCTATATAACTTTGAACCTTAACAGTCACTCTCACTGTTTCCATCTCTCACGGACAGTGTTCATGTGGGGCAGCTCCGTAAGAAAGCTGAGTGTCAACCCACTCACTCCCCCACCCCTTTCCCTTTTGTTTTCTACAGTGCACCAAACATCACTTTAACTACCCCATGAGATCTTGACGGTCTTGTGCTTTATAGAAACTGAACCTATGTCACAAAAGGGCCTGGAGGTGGCACCTGCTCCCTATTGCTTTCTCATCAAAATTTTTTAAGAAGGTTTTTAGCTCTTTTCCTATTCTATGTTTTTAAATGTCTACCTTCTGCTTTTTACCTTTATACAGGTGTACATTTTATTTTTAAATAAACTGTTTTTTGGAAAAAATTTAGACTTAGAGAAAAGTTACAAAGATAGTACAAAGAGTCCCTATATACCTTTAATACAGTTGCATGTTTTCTTCTAACATTATCATCTTATATTAATAAAGTACAGTTGTCAAAGTTAAGAATCTAACAATCGTACATTATTACAAAGTAAAGTCCAACCTATTTAGATTTCAACAGTTTTCCGTTAATGTCCCTTTCCTGTTCTAATTTCTTCAAACATGTTTTCCAGTATTTTATTCAGACGTCCGTATTGTTCCTGGTGAAGATATATATGTGCCTAATCTACTCCAGCAGGCACACATACACGTGTGTGTGCCCATGCACACACACACAGAGTTTTGACTCAGTGGGTCCATATAGCTATCTTTTACCACTTCACATATCAGTGCTCCTCATGCAAGGGATTTGAAGTGCTATTCCTATCTTTTGTCATAGCTCAGTTTTCTCAGCTCCGTTAAGCTGCAAAAAATGGGGATACCAAAAATATGGGGATAACTTTTTGAATATCGATTGTATTTCAAAATGTATTCTAGTTTCTCTTCCTGACATTTGATGAAATTCTGTATATGCACACCATCTCTGCCATTTCCACCATGTCTAATTTCTTTCTCTTGATTAGTGCTTTCTGTCTTCAAACAAAAGGGCTTTCTCAGAGTTGCTTCAATGAGTGTCTGTTGGATGCCAGAGGGATAACAGATATGACTCAGTGAGGCTGAGAGATGTGAAGGAGTAAATAATACTCCTAAATTGTGCTCTACTATAATTTAAATTTTAATAGTGGTTAAATTGTAATTCATAATCATGTTAACATAATAGATTACAATAAAATATCATTACTATATTAGAACAGATTTTAGTCTTAAAGATTAGCATACCAACATGTTAAGAATTGAGTTATGCTAATGTTTAATCAGGAATCAGGTCAGAATATGGATTAGCAAAGAGTAGGCATGTTTGTAAGTAGGTTTATGAAACTGTGTGAACATATAAAACAAAGATGATTTCAAACGCCTAAAAAATGTGAACATGGCTAAGAGAGAAACATAACAATTTTCAAGTTAATGGAGGCTTCCCCTCCAAAAAAAGTGTGAAAGGTATGAAAGTGTTCCATGAACTTTAGCAAGAATGCCATGCTTTCCTAAACTAAATAAATTCAACCCCAAATTTAGTAATTTTCAGCGATAGTAGCATATAATCCAATTGTAGACATTTGGAAAACAGATGGGGTACTAGTGACAATTTTTCTTTTACTGGGATTACACCAGTGCCAGAAAGACTAAGCAGTCTCTAACATTTGGGAAGAACTCTCCAGTTTCAATTTATAACAGTCATTATTTAGATGTTTAAAGGTGATTTGAGGGAAATGGACCATTTGCCTCCTGCCAAGCTAGGGTACAGGGAAATTTATTCAAGGTTTCTAGTCATGTTATCTAAGGTTTTATTTTACTTCAGAATATCAGGTAGGAATCACCCCTCCCCCCCAGATTCCTCCCCTCACACAAACAAGAGTAGCAGAACTATTTGCAAATAGACTGGACATCTCCTTCACTCTTGCAAACACCGTACTCTGCAAGCCAGCATTATGTTCTAATCTCAGAGAAGCTCACTTTTTCCTGAAGTGTCTGTTCGTTTCCACCTTCTGTGGATGCCTATCACTTGGATGAGCTACCTTTTCCCACCAAAACCAGAGGAAGATCAGAGGTTGTCTAATTGGTATGGGACAATGTTTGTTTCCAGTGTTGCAAAACAAAAGCTGCTAATACCATCCTAAGGCAAGAGGACTGAGATTTAGGATTCAAAATGATACATTTCATTTTTGGAGAGAAGGACAGGAAAAATACTGCTACCTTGAAGGAGATTATCCAACACTGGGAGAAAAACCAAACCAAACCAAATGCCAATTAACCACTGAGTAAATTGTCCTGACAAATAAAGCCAAGACAGAGAAGCATTTGCAGATGGATGTGTTGAGAGCACTGTGCTAAGATACAAAAGAGTTTTCTGAAGAGGCAGGAGATTATGCTAAAAAAAGTAAAATTGTGACCCAGTTCAGTAGCAAAACCCCAGCAAGCCAGGGATTCACAGTTCTTAACTCTTCTATAGCAGCCAAAACATGTGGAAGTGAATTTTGACAGTAAGTCAGAGGAAAACACTCTATAAAAATACTTTTGGGCTTCCCTGGTGGTGCAGTGCTTGAGAGTCCGCCTGCAGATGCAGGGGACACGGGTTCGTGCCCCAGTCCGGGAAGATCCCACATGCTGCGGAGTGGCTGGGCCGTGAGCCATGGCCACTGAGCCTGCGCGTCCGGAGCCTGTGCTCCACAACGGGAGAGGCCACAGCAGTGAGAGGTCCGCGTACCGCAAAAAAAAAAAAAAAAAAAAAAAGAGTTATAAAGATAGTAAATAGAGTTCCAATATGCTTCCCTACTACTAACATATTTTATAACCATGGTGTCAATGTTAAAAGTAAGGAATTAACATCAATACACTACTAATGACTAAACTACAGACTTTACTTGGATTTTCCCAGTTTTTCTTGTAATTTTATCCAATTCAAGGCAACAACTCGCATTTGGTTTTCATTCTCCTCAGATTTTTCCACTCTGTGCAATCCAACAGTCACATTCTGTATTTCATCTTAGGTTACCCAAAACTCCTGGCAGATTTTTGGAGACTTTTTATTTTTCGTATGTAGGAAAATTTACTCTTTAAAATATAAAGTTCTAAGGAATATGTTGAATTCATATGGCCATCTCTCCACCACTACAGTACAATACAGAACTATTCTACAAATCTCTTTATATTATCCTTCTATTAGTATCTCCTCTCCCAATTTACAATATCTAGCAACAACTGACCTTTCCGTTCCTATAAGTTTGCCTTTTCTAGATTCCACTAAGATGTATGGAATCATACACTAGGTAGCAATTATTTTTATTGAAGTATAGTTGACTTACAACATTATAATAGTTTCAGGTATACATAGTGATTAGATATTTTTATAGATTATGTACCATAAAAAGTCATTACAGTATTATTGAGTATATTCCTTGTGCTGTACATTACATCCCTGTGACTTATTTTATACTTAGCAGTTAGTACCTCTCAATCTCCTTCACCCATTTCCCCCATTCCCCCACCCCCATCCGTTCTGGAATATTTGTATCTGTGAGTCGGTTTCTGTTTTGTTATAGCTGTTCATTTTATTTGATTTTTAGATTCCACATATAAATGAAAACATACAGTATTTGTCTTTCTCTGTCAGACTTATTTCACTTAGTATGATACCCTCTAAGTCCATACATGTTGTCACAAATGGCAACAATTCATTCTTTTTTATAGCTGTCTAGTTTTGGTATCAAGGCAATGCTGCTTCATACAATGAGTTTGAAATTATTTTTCCTCTTCAGTTTTTTGGAATAGCTTCAGAAAGATAGATAGTAATTCTTTTTTAAATGTTTCATGGAATTCACCTGTGAAGATATCTGGTCCTGGGACTTTTTAGGGGGGGAGCTTTTTTTTTAATACTGATTTGATTTCATTACTAGTAATTGGTTTGTTCAGATTTTCTATTTCTTCCTGATTCAGTCTTGGAAGATTTTATGTTTCTAGGTATTTATCCATTTCTTCTAGGTTGTACAATTTGCTTAGCATACAATTGTTTGCAGTATTCTTTTATGATTGTTTATATTTCTGTGATGTCATTGTAACTTCTCCTCTTCTATTTTTAATTTTATTAATTTCAGTCCTCTCTCCTTTTTCCTTCATGAGTCTGGATGAAGATTTATCAATTTTGTCTATGTTTTTAAAAACCATGCTCTTAGTTTCATTGATCTTATTTTTAAATCTATAGCTCATTTATTTTTGCTATGATCATTATTATTTGCTTTTTCTACTAACTTTGGGCTTTGTTCTTCTTTTTCTAATTCCTTTAGGTGTAAAGTCAGACTGTTAATTTGAAATTTTTCTTGTTTCTTGAGATAGTTCCATATCACTATGAATTTCCCTCTTTGCTTTTTCTCTATCCCATAGATTTTAGAAAGTTGTCTTTTTATTTTCATTCATTTCAAGGTATTTTTAAATTTTTTATTTGATTTATTTATTGATCCATTTTTTTTTTAGTAGCATCTGGTTTAGTCTCCACATGTTTGTGGGGTTTTTTTTCCAATTTTCTTCCTATAATTGGTTTCTAGTTTCATACCATTTTGGTGGGAAAAGATGCTTGATATGACTTCATCCTTCTTAAATTTACAGAAACTTCTTTTGTGGCCTAGCATATGATCTGTCCTGGGGAATGTTCCATGTGCACCTGGAAAGAATGTGTATTCTTATTCTGCTGTTTTGGGATGGAACGTTCTGTGGATATCTATGAAATTTATCTAGGCTAGCACATCATTTACGACCAATGTTTCCTTATTGATTTTCTGTCTGGATGACCTATCTTTTGATGTAAGTGGCATATTACAGTCCCCTACTATTATTGTATTACTGTCAATTTTTCTCTTTATCCATGTTAATAATTGCTTTATATATTTAGGTGCTCCTATGTTAGGTATATATATATGTCAATGAATGCTCTTCTTAGATTGACCCACTTGTCATTATGTAATGCCCTTCTTGTCTTCTTTTATAGTCTGATTTAAATTATACTTGTCTTATACGAGTATTCCTACTCAGCTTTTTGTTTGTTTGTTTCCATTAATGTAGAATCTTTTTCCTTCCCTTTACTTTCAGCCTTCCTGTGTTTTTAGTTCTGAAGTGAGTCAGTTGTAGGTAGCGGATGGTCATTTTTTTTTCTTTTAATCCATTCAGCACTTTATGCCTTTTGATAGGGCATTTAGTCCATTGACATTTAAAATGATTATTGTTAGGTATGTACATACTACCATTTTATTGCTTGTTTTCTTATTGTTTTTGTAGTTCTTCTCTGTTCTTTTCTTCTTCTTTTAGTCACTACCCTTGTGGTTTGAGAATTTTCTTTTGTGTTATGTTTAGGTTCTTTTTTCTTTATTTTTTCTGTTCTACTGTAGGCTTCTGGTTTTTGGTTATCATAGAGCATATATATCCACTTAATATATGTATATATTAAGTATGTATATATTTGTGTATATATATATATATATATATATATATATGTGTGTTTTAAACTAACAGCCTTTATGTTTGAACAAATTCTAAATGCTCTACATTTTTACTAACCTCACCCACATTTTATGTTTTGACATCATATTTTATATCCTTTGTGTATCCCTTAACTACTTATTATAGAGTTGGTTTTATGACTTTTGTCTTTTAACCTTGATATTAGATTTTTAAGTGGTTGATCCACTGAGTTTACTATATGTTTGCCTTTACCAGTGAAATATTTTTCCTTCATATATTATCTTATTTTTTATTAAAACCTTTTGTTTTTCACTGAAAAGTGACCCTTTAACATTTCATGTAAGGTTAGTTTGATGGTGATGAAATGCTTTAGATTTTGTTTGTCTGGGAAACTCTTTACCTCTCCTTTAATTCTGAATGATAACCTTACCAAGTAGAGTATTTTTGGTTGTAGTTTTTTTCTTTTTTTCTTTCAGCACTTTATATATATTGTGCCCCTCCCTTCTGGCTTACAAAATTTCTGCTGAAAAATCAGCTGACAATCTTATGAGGGTTCCTTTGTATGTAACTCTTTGCTTTTCTCTTGCTGCCTATAAATTTTTCTCTAATTTTTTTTTTCATTTTAATTTTGATATGTCTTGGTGTGGACCTCTTTGGGTTCATCTTGTTTGGAATTCTCTATGCTTCTTTTTCCTGGATATCTGTTTCTTTCCCTAGGTTGGGGAAATGTTCAGCCATTATTTCATCAAATATGCTTTCTTCCCCTTTCTCACTGTCTTCTTCTTCTGGGACTCCTGTAATGAGAGTGTTAGTATGTGTGATGGTGTCTCAGAAAGCCCTTACTCTATCCTCATTTTTTTGAAATTCTTTTTTCTGTTTGCTGTTCTGATTGGGTTATTTCCAATATTTTGTCTTTCGGGACACTTATGCATTCTTCTATGCCACCTGATCTGATGGTGATTCTCTCTGGTATATTTTCTTTTTCAGTTATTGTATTCTTCAGCTCTGATCTGTTCTTTTCTATATTTTCTAATTTAGTGTTGAAGTTCTTACTGTGTTTCTGTATTCTTTTCCTCGGTTTGGAAAGCATTTTTTGGACCATTGTTTAGAACTCTTTATTTTATGTTCAATTCATTAAGTTCCCCCCTCCCCCCGTGGTATTATTTGGAACATATTCCTCTGTCTTACCATTTTGTTTGATTTTCTGTGTTGTCTCTATGAATTAGGCAAAACCATTACTTCTCTTGATCTTGAAGGCATGTTCTTCTGTAAGAGCATCCTTATGTAGACTACTTGTACCCAGTGGCTTTGGCAGGAGGGCAGGAGATCATGTGGGCATGGGCTGTGGATTTTTCTGGGGTTCCCCAGTGGCCACTGCCTTGGCAAATGGGATTGAGCTGGAGCTTGGTGTGGGCTGAGGCTTTTCCTTTTGTGCACTGAAGGCCACTGCCTACAGTTGGGGCTGTAGCAGTTTGTCCACCTTGGTTTTTGGTGTTCAGAAGTTTGTCTCCTTTTATTACTGAGTAATATTCTATTGTATAAATATACCCGGTTCAATTATCCCTTTCTCTTTGACAAACTGATAGCTTGTTTCCAGGTTGAGGTTACTCATGGACAGTATTTTGTCTGTAAATTTTATAATGAGAAAATAAGCACTTCACCTAAAAATATCCCAATAATCTGAATAGACAATTCATCAGAGAAGTTATGCTAAAGGCAACAGCATATAAAAAAATCTCAACATCATCATTAATTAGGGAAATGTGAATTAAAACCACAATGAGATGCCACCAAATATCTTTTAGAATACATTTTTAAAAAGCTGACTATCCTAAGTGCATAAAAATGATCAACTTCTGTGTATTGATCACAAATATTGCAACTTTGCTAAACACTCCTAAGCAAATAGTTTTCTTTCATGGAAAGACTGAGCATTTCAGTCTGCTGCCTTTGTGCTGAGCCCCAGGGGGATAGCCACAGTGAGTCCAAGCAAGCCCATTAAGAATTGATTTTCAGTTCATTATAGTCTTTTGTATCTCATGAATTCAGGGCATGTTGGCTTCCAGAGCTAGATATTTTGGGGTCCTGTCTCTCAGATGGAATTCCTAAAAGTTGGGGAGCCAGATGTGGGGTCCAAACCCTTTGCACATCAGAGAGAATCTAGAAGGTGAGTTCCCTCCTAATTATATAGCTCTGTGCTTGGGGTGGAGTTTATTATGATGAGAGAGTGTCTCCGACTTTTCTACCTGTTTTTATGTGGGTATTTTCTCCTTTGCCTGATATGTAGGAGTCACTCAGCTAGTTTCTGGATTTCTTTCAGACAGAATTGCTCTATGTGTAGTTGTTCATTCACTGTGTTTGTGGGAGGAGATGAGTTCAGGAAACTCCTATGTTGCCATCTTGAACTGGAATCTCAAAAACACTTCTTATATGAGTTAGGAGAGTTGACCTTTGTTCTTGGTTCAGTCATTAACTAGTGGTCTGTGTTGAAGCATATAACTAAATCTTCCAGTCTATTTTCTCATCTATAAAATAAAATTTGTAGAATGATACATATCCAGTGTTAAAAATTATGTGATTTTTCATTATAGAGTTTGAACCTAAGAACATTTTCTTGGTGGAGTGAATATGTCTACCACTGGGAATAGGAGCTAACTGAAAGAATAAAATTGGAAAAACAAAGTGTAACCTTATAGAAAAACCTAAACATAGGTTTTTAAAAAGTTAAAGTAGCCTTTAGAAACTGTTAATAGGATGTCTATAGAATGAGTTTTGAATTAGTTAAATAAGAAAGTTCAATAATAAGAAGACTTCTATTAAAGATAATGTGATTTTCAATCCAAATTAGATTATTTTGAACATGATCAACTCACTAGAAGTAGTAAAATTTGTGTAAGAAGTTAGTACAAAAATTATAAAAAGAGACTGTTACAAAAATTTGCATTAAAATGTTGTAATCAACATCAAAGTAAAATTGAGAACAAAACTTAAGTATGCCCAAAGAGCACATAATACACTAGATTTCAAAAAAAATCAACTGTGGAATAGAAGACGCTAGATGTGAAACATGGGGTACATTTGTCCCAATGGTATAGATGGCAAAGTGTATCCCTTATAGAGCTATGTCAGTAATTACTGATTATGGTCAAATCATCTTACAAGTCACACTTAGAATCATATCCTTGTTACAAATCTCTGATAATATTGAAATCTCAAAAAAGCTGTCATAAATTTTCTCACCTTTGTTGAATATGTACATGTCAAAATTTGAAATAAAGAATTTAATTAAAATCTGAATTTAAATTGTTCTAGTTTAGAAAGATTATTTTAATTATTATGGTGCTCATTTGTGTTACTTAAATTTTTTGAACATTTAGGGGAATGGCATTTTAGGCTCATGTTTTTAATTTGAAATACTGAAGAGAATTTGATTAATTAAAAGTTTGAAAATGTTACTTCGGTGTTTAAAAACATTTGATTTGTTGGATTATGCATCTAATCAATTGTACATTAATTATAGAACAAGTGGTAATAATTATTTTCATTCTTGAATAGTTATAGCTACTAAAATAGCATAATAATTAAAAAACATAATAATTGCCAAAGAAACCAGTATAGAAACAATACTACACACAAACTGGATGACTTCAGAAGAATTGTAGTGACTATGAAAAAGAAATAAAAATTATAATAATTATAAGAAAGGAAGACATATTTAAGATTCCTCCATAAATAAATGTGAAGAGTATAAATGTCATTTTTAACTACTTATTTGAATCATCTGTACAATTTTATTTCTAAGAACAAGTAAAAGACTATTTGATCATTGTCAGTGCATAGAAACATTTAAATGATAATAATTATTGTTGATATAGCCTTGTGAATTTGTGGCAAAGGTGGGTGAGAAGGTCATTTTGACAATGTCTAAAAAGAGATTTGGTGGAAAGAATAGACATTAACTGAATATTTCCTGATATTTTTAGGCTTTATCTTTCAGTAATGTCCAAAGATAAATTTCCCTAATATATAGTTTGTCAATTGACATAATTTAAAAACAAATAAAAGTTATTGATGATGATGATGACAATGATGATTGTACTAGTTTTAGATCTTGGATGTCTCTGACTTGGTGTTTAAACATAGCTTTCTTCTAATATATATATCCATATTTGAACAGTTATCTTTTTTTAATTTAATATTTATTTATTTATTTATTTTTTCTATTTTGCGGTACACAGGCCTCTCACTGTTGTGGCCTCTCCCATTGCACATCACATGCTCTGGACACGCAGGCTCAGCAGCCATAGCTCATGGGACCAGCCGCTCCACATCCTGTGGGATCTTCCTGGCCTGGGGCACGAACCTCCATCCCCTGCTTTGGCAGATGGACTCTCAACCACTGCACCACCAGGGAAGCCCTTTTTTTTTTATTTTTGAATTTTAGAATTTTCTTAATTTTTTTCTACAGCAGGTTCTTATTAGTTATCCATTTTATACATATTAGTGTATACATATCAATCCCAATCTCCCAATTTATCACAGCACCACCCCACCGAGACTTTTCCCCCTTGATATTCATATGTTGGTTCTCTACATCTGCATCTCTATTTCTGCCCTGCAAACCGGTTCAACTGTACCATTTTTCTAGCTTCCACATATATGCATTAATATACGATATTTGTTTTTCTCTTTCTGACTTACTTCACTCTGTATGACAGTCTCTGGATCCATCCACATCTCTACAAATGACCCAAATTCATTCCTTTATATGGCTGAGTACTATTCCATTATATATATGTACCACATCTTCTTTATCCTTTCTTCTGTCAATGGGCATTTAGGTTGCTTCCATGACCTGGCTATTGTAAATAGTGCTGCAATGAACATTGGGGTGCATGTGTCTTTTTGAATTATGGTTTTCTCTGGATATATACCCAGTTGTGGGATTGCTGGGTCATAATGTAATTTTATTTTTAGTTTTGCAGGGAACCTCCATACTGTTCTCCAGAGTGGCTGTATCAATTTACATTCCTACCAACAGTGCAAGAGGGTTCCCTTTTCTTCACACCCTCTCCAGCATTTGTTGTTTGTAGATTTTCTGATGATGCTCATTCTAACTAGTGTGAGGTAATACCTCATTGTAGTTTTGATTTGCATTTCTCTAATAATTAGTGCTGTTGAGCAGCTTTTCATGTCCTTCTTAGCCATCTGTATGTCTTTTTTGGAGAAATGTCTATTTAGGTCTTAGACCCATTTTTTGATTGTTTTTTTTTTAATTGAGCTGTATGAGCTGTCTATATATTTTGGAGATTAATCCTTTGTTGGTTGATTCATTTGCAAATATTTTATCCCATTCTGAGGGTTGTCTTTTCACCTTGTTTGTAGTTTCCTTTGCTTTGCAAAAGCTTTTAAGTTTCATTAGGTCCCATTTGTTTATTTTTGTTTTTATTTCCATTACTCTAGGAGGTGGATCAAAAACGATCTTGCTGTGATTTATATCAAAGAGTGTTCTTCCTATGTTTTCCTCTAAGAGTTTTATAGTGTCTGGCCTTAAATTTAGGTCCCTAATCCATTTTGAGTTTATTTTTGTGTATGGTTTAGGGAGTGTTCTAATTTCATTCTTTTACATATAGCTGTCCAGTTTTCCCAGCACCACTTATTGAAGAGGCTATCTTTTAGCTATTTTATATCCTTGCCTCTTTTGTCATAGATTAGTTGACCATAGATTTGTGGGTTTATCTCTGGGCTTTCTATCCTGTTCCATTGATCTCTATTTCTGTTTTTGTGCCAGAACCATATTGTCTGCTTACTGTAGCTTTGTCTTATAGTCTGAAGTGAGGGAGTCTGATTCCTCCAGCTCTGTTATTTTCCCTCAAGACTGCTTTAGCTATTATGGGTATTTTGTGTTTCCACACAAATTTTAAGATATTTTTGTTCTAATTCTGTTAAAAAAAATTGGTAGTTTGAGAGGGATTGCATTGAATCTGTAAATTCCTTTGGGTAGTATAGTCATTTTCACAATATTGATTCTTCCAATCCAAGAGCATGGTATATCTCTCCATCTGTTTTTATCATCTTTAATTTCTTTCATCAATGTTTTATAGTTTTCTTCATAAAGGTCTTTTGTCTCCTTAGGTAGGTTTATACCTAGGTATTGTATTCTTTTTTTTTTCAATGGTAAATGGGAGTATTTCCTTAATTGCTTTTTCAGACTTTTCATCATTAGTGTATAGGAATGTAAGAGATTTCTGTGCATTAATTTTGTATCCTGATACCTTACCCAATTCATTGATTAGCTCTAGTAGTTTTCTAGTGACATCTTTAGGATTATCTACATATAGTGTCATGTCATCTGCAAACAGTGACAGTTTTACTTCTTCTTTTCCTATTTGTATTCCTTTTACTTCTTTTTCTTCTCTGATTGCCATGGCTAGGACTTTCAAACCTATGTTGAATAATAGTGGTGAGAGTGGACATCCTTGTCTTGTTCCTGATCTTAGAGGAAGTCCTTTTAGTTTTTCACTATTGAGAGTGATATTTGCTGTGGGTTTGTCATATACAGCCTTTATTATATTGAGTAGGTTCCCTCTGTGCCCACTTTCTAGAGAGTTTTTATCATAAATGGGTGTTAAATTTTGTCAAATCTTTTTCTGCATCTGTTGAGATGATCATATGGTTTTCATTCTTCAATTTGTTAATATGGTGAATCACATTGATTGATTTGTGTATATTGAAGAATCCTTGCATCCCTGGGATAAATCCCATGTGATCATGGTGTATGATACTTTTTTTTTTTTTTTTTTTTTTTTTTTTTTTTGCTGTACGCGGGCCTCTCACTGCTGTGGCCTCTCCCGTTGCGGAGCACAGGCTCCGGACACACAGGCTCCGCGGCCATGGCTCGCGGGCCCAGCCGCTCCGCGGCATGTGGGATCTTCCGGGATAGGGGCACGAACCCGTGTCCCCTGCATCGGCAGGCGGACTCTCAACCACTGCGCCACCAGGGAAGCCCGGTGTATGATACTTTTAATGTGTTGTTGGATTCTGTTTGCTAGTAATTAGTTGAAGATCTTTGCATCTATATTCATCAGTGATATTAGTCTGTAATTTTCTTTTTTTGTAGTATCTTTGTCTGGTGTTGGTATCAGGGTGATGGTGGTGTCATAGAATGAGTTTGGGAGTGTTCCTTCCTCTGCAATTTTTTGGAAGAGCTTGAGAAAAATGAGTGTTAACTTTTTAAATGTTTGACAGAATTCACCTGTGAAGCAACCTGGTCCGGGACTTTTGTTTTTTGGAAGATTTTTAACCACAGTTTTAATTTCATTACTTGTGATTTCCCTGTTCATATTTTCTATTTATTCTTCATTCAGTCTTGGAAGGTTATACCTTTCTAAGAATTTGTCCATTTCTTCTAGGTTGTCCATTTTATTGGCATAGAGTTTGCTTGTAGCAGTCTCTTAGGATGCTTTATATTTCTGCAGTATCTGTTGTAACTTCTCCTTTTTCATTTCTAATTTTATTGAGTACTCTCCCTGTTTTTCCTGATGAGCCTGGATAATGATTTATCAATTTTGCTTATCTTCGCAAAGAACCAGCTTTTAGTTTTATTGATGTTTGCTATTGTTTTCTTTGTTTCTATTTCATTTATTTCTACTCTGATTTTTATGATTTCTTTCTTTCTACTAAATGTGGGTTTTGCTTGTTCTTCTTTCTCTAGTTCCTTTAGGTGTAAGGTTAGATTGTTTATTTGAAATTTTTCTTGTTTCTTGAGGTAGGCTTGTATTGTTATAAACTTCCCTCATAGAACTGCTTTGTTGCATCCCACAGGTTTTGGATCATCGTGTTTTTATTGTCATTTGTCTCTAGGTATTTTTTTTTGATTTCCTCTTTGATTTCTTCAGTGATCTCTTGGTTATTTAGTAACATATTGTTTTGCCTCCATGTGTTTGTGTTTTTTAAGTTTTTTTTCCCTGTAACTGATTTCTAATTTCATAGTGTTGTGGTAAGAAAGGATGCTTGATATGATTTCAATTTTCTTAAATTTGCTGAAGATTGATTTGTGACTCAACATATGATCTATCCTAGAGAATGTTCCATGCACACTTGAGAAGGAAGTGTAATCTGCTGTTTCTGGATGGAATGTCCTATAAATATCAATTAAATCTCTCTGGTCTATTGTGTCTTTTAAAGCTTGTGTTTCCTTATTAATTTTCTGTTTGGATGATCTGTCCATTGGTGTAATTTAGGTGTTAACATCTCCCAGTATTATTGTGTTACTGTCAATTTCCTCTTTTATAGATGTTAATAATTGCCTTTTGTATTGAGGTGCTCCTATGTTGGGTGCATATATATTTATAATTTTTATATCTTCTTCTTGGATTGATCCCTTGATCATTATGTAGTGTCCTTCCTTGTCTCTTGTAACATTCTGTATTCTAAAGTCTATTTTATCTCATATGAGTATTGCTACACCAGCTTTTTTGATTTCCATTTACATTGAATATCTTTTTTCATCCCCTCACTTTCAGTCTGTATGTGTCCCTAGGTCTGAAGTGGATCTCTCTTGTAGACAGCATATATATGCTTCTTGTTTTTGTATCCATTCAGCAAGCTTGTGTCTTTTGCTTGGAGCATTTAATCCATTCACGTTTAAGGTAATTATCAATATTTATGTCCCTCTGACCATTTTCTTAATTGTTATGGGTTTGTTTTTGTAGGTCCTTTTCTTCTCTTGTGTTTCCCACTTAGAGAATTTCCTTTAGCATTTGTTTTATAGCTGGTTTGGTGGTGCTGAATTCTCTTAGATTTTGCTTGTCTGTAAAGCTATTGATTTCTCCATGGAATCTGAATGAGATCCTTGCCATGTAGAATAATCTTAGTTGTAGGTTCTTCCCTTTCATCACTTTAAGTGTATCATGCCACTCCCTTCTGGCTTGTAGAGTTTCTGCTGAGAAATCAGCTGTTAACCTTATGGGAGTTCTCTTGTATGTCATTTGTCATTTTTCCCTTGTTGCTTTTGATAATTATTCTTTGTCTTTAATTTTTGTCAATTTGATTATTATGTGTCTTGGCGTGTTTCTCTTTGGGTTTATCCAGCCTGGGACTCTCTGCACTTCCTGGACTTGGGTGGTTATTTCCTATCCCATGTTAGGGAACTTTCCTAGTATAATCTCTTCATATATTTTCTTGGGTCCTTTTTCTCTTCTCTTTCTGGGACCCCTATAATGAGAATATTGTTGTATTTAATGTTGTCCCAGAGGTCTTTTAGGCTGTCTTCTTTTCTTTTCATTCTTTTTTCTTTATTCTGTTTTGAGACAGTGAATTCCACCATTCTTTCTTCCAGGTCACTTACCCGTTCTTTTGCTTCAGTTATTCTGCTATTGATTCCTTCTAGTGTATTTTTCATTTCAGTTATTTTATTGCTTATCTCTGTTTCTTTGTTCTTTAATTCTTCTAGGTGTTTGTTCTTTAATTCTTCTAGGTCTTTGTTAAATATTTCTTATATCTTCTCGATCTTTGCCTCCATTCTTTTTCTGAGGTCCTGGATCATCTTTACTATCAGTATTCTGAATTATTTTTCTAGAAGGTTGCATATCTCCACTTCATTTAATTGTTTTTCTGGGATTTTATCTTGTTCCCTCATCTGCTACATAGTCCTCTGCCTTTTCATCCTGTCTACATTTCTGTGAATGTGGGTTTTGTTCCATAGGCTGCAGGATTTTAGTTCTTCTTGTTTCTGCTCTCTGCCCTCTGGTGGACCACACGATTATCTTTTGTTTAGCTGAAGGCAAGTAACCAATCCTAAACACAAGTGACATGAAATTTCTAGGGACTGAGTGATTTGTAATGGAACCAGATGCATAGTTGGTATTCAACAAATATTGAATTCAATTACGAAACTTTTTCTTGGTACCATCAGTAATCTTTTGTTAATTTGTCATTGACTGATCATTTTTTTCTCACTGGTAATTTCTTTCCCTACCTTATTTCAATGACCTAGTGCTTTCTTTCCTCTTTACTCTAGCAGGTTAAATAAGTTATTTTGCTAATAGACAATAAAAGTTTCTTGACTGTATATAAAACGTCTTGTGTGTGTGTGTGTGTGTGTGTGAGCTTGTAGGTTTGTGTGTGAGAGATTTGTTTTTCTGTATTGGGCTCACTTGGGAGCAGAGAAATCTGCTCAGTTATCAGAGGTATCTTTCAGACACAGCCCTAGAAGTGGAGCTTGGCCTGCTCAAGCAAATTTTTCTTTTTTTTTCTTTTTTGTCTTGGGGTTCACAAACTTCTACTCATGCATTCTCCTTCTATCTCCCCCTTCATTCTTATTCTTTCCTTGCTTCAGTATAAATGATTCTGTCTCCTGCCTTGATTTTTTAGTCCATGTGTATCAAAAATCTCAAGATCAAACTATGTCCAAAACCTTGTAACTGCCTTTGACCAGTGCTTTGTTTTATAAAGGATATGAGTGTTCATGAATGCTCATAAATAGTTGTGTTGATAAGAAGTAAAAATGAAATAAGACAAAGTCTTATGAATACTATGAAAATACACATTATTTTCAGAAACAGAATGAAGGAAAAATTGAGAGATGACATTTGTGACTAAGAAAAATTATTTTAATTTTATTACAATCTTAAATCCATTTCAGAGTTTTGAGCTTAGGACTTTAGTAATCTCAATTATTTGCACTTGTAGAGCAATTGTAATGGGAAGGAGGGAGATGAGTGGGAAGTAGATTGAGAGTGGTGACAAAATCCAAAGGTTTCCATAATCACTATGAGATTTCTAATGATTCATTTAAAAATTAATGTGTACTTTACATTGAACTCTATTCTTTGCATAATGATGTTTGTTATGATGATATTGCCTTACAATTGCTTACCACTTAGTAAAATTGCCATTCCAGGAAGATTCTGTGAAATTATTCTTCTATAGTTATGTACTCACCAATTCACTGCTCCTATCTGAGGGAAGATTCATGTCCCAGTTTGAGAAACATGTCCTTATTCCTATTAAGACTTTAAGCCACGTGCCTAAAGAAGGTAATTTACATCTTAATGTAAATATATGAACACTCAAAGAGTGAAATGATAGGCATCTTGGCAGGAAGAGCCTACCAATGCACCCATTTATAAAGAAAGTCCTAATTATTTTATTCATTTTTTTCTAAATAACTGAATGCCTTGAATCCATCATTAAATACTAAATACTAAACTAAATACTCAACTATGCACAGTTCTTCAAGGGTGGTTAAAAACCAAATTGCCAGAAAAAAAATCTGTAAGTAATAAGACATTTCAGAAAGCAGCTCTGAGACCAGAAGAAAGTTAAAAAATTATTCAGTAATAAAGTTCTAATTTTCTGTATGAAAATATGAATCCATCAAAGAAAATTAGAGTTAAGTTCTAATATACAGTCTTAAATGAATGATATATGAAAACAAATTTTTAAAGCCTGAATTAAAAATATATACCTTTTTTTCTTTTAGGTAAGTAATTTAAATAGAAATAGTATTACAAAACAAACACAGTTTTGGTCATAGGCCGATGTTTGTAGAAGAGTCCTTTAAAATGTAAACCAGGAGGGAATATGAGCGTGTTTTTAGTTGATGGGAGTTTAAATGAAACATAGATTCTATTGAAAATGTAAATCTGAAACCCTGTTATTTGACATTTTAAAGATGCATAATCCAACCAGACAGGAGTAAAAGAAATGGAAAAACTGAGCTTGTTACCCTTACCATTCATCCTACCTGTGTATAGAAATTTACTGTTACATTGTGTCTTTTAAATGTATGCCTCTCAAGTACACTCTTTGAAGCTAAGGATACATAACATTAAGTTTAATATTAATAGAAGAAAAATTGCTTTTGCCAAACTCATTATAGACAATGGAAAATCAATCCCAGAATGAATTGTACTTTGCAGTTGAGCTTGCTGTGATAGTTAAAGCATTGCAATTGATGTACAAACACACTGATTATACCTGGTCATCATCTCTCTCTATGCCACCTGCTCTATCCACCTTTTTTGTCTCCTGCAAATGTCCTAATGATTTATATAGGGCTAAGGAATTAATTTGCAACTATATTTTATCCCTTGAGTTATGGAATTAGTTATGAGAACATTTATGTAACCAGGAAAGGAAAGAAACTCACTGAGCTAGATCTGCAAGCTTAATAACCTGGTTATTTAGTGGAGGAGTCAAATCAGAGGGAAGAATTAAAGAGTTTCCCATGCCACCTCTAGGATATGGAAAGACCTGTTAACAATATCTGGAAAGTTTTGCATGTGGATTTTTCTTGGCTTATGCTCTAGTCTCAGTTCAGCTTATTAATATGCAATTGAGGTTACTCTGGGTTAAGTTCCCAGGACTCATACCCAAGTAAAAATAGAACATAGCATGCTTCTTAGATTCACAGGAGAAACAAAGGACCAAGTGTTTGTCCATTTGCCTTATGAAATTTAAGGTGCCTTCCTGGGAATCAAAATAGACTGGTCTAGTTCTGGTGGAAATACTTAAAAATATTTACAGAAAAACTAATAGTTTGTTACAGTTTTGCTTCCATAGGTTACTAGTGGTGATGAGGAAGGGAAAAGCAATACATTATAAGGTATATACATACTTTTAAAGGCAATGAACCATTATTTTACTGGCTTTCCCTTCCTAAAATACTTTAAGAATATAACTTTAAAACTTCCCAAGGAAATCACACCCAATAACCATTGAGATAAGATCCATTTGTTACATCTTTACTTTTTAAATTAATAAATATAAAACAGAGTCCTTAGTGCTTCTCTAATTATCAAGTTTTATATTGCTAAATCTTACCCACTCCTCCATATTTTGTCGAAAATGTGTGTCAGTTGGCATGGATATGCAACTTTGCTGCACTGCAGTTTGGTCAGAGGAACATATCTCACCATCTTTGCAAATCATAGGTTAAGACCTTTTAGTTCTGATGCACAAAAGTAAAAATAATTTAAAATATATTATATTTAATCATGAATAATAGTTATTATTTAAGTAATAATAATTTTTCAAAAGGGAATAATCAAGTTAAGAAATACAGAATTGGATTTTCCTGAGGAAGGAAATGTTTTCTCCCAATGGATCCTGATGGTGAGATTATATGATAACAGCAATATATTTTTTTATACTTGCTAAAATGGACAGTGAAAATCAGATCTCTTGAGTATCCTAAGGATAAGAACTCAAAGTGCATTTGGCAATTACTTGTTGCTGGGTAATTGTACCATTGCACAGTAACCATATTCTTCAAATATCCTTGGTATTCCTAATTGATTTCACTTAAATCTTTGTGCTTTTCAATAAAAGGAAGAACAAACAACTCTTTATATGCTTAAAAAAAACCGCTACAAATCTGTTAAAAGATTATTTGCCAGATTACCTGGCAAAAATTGTAGTACAGAAATTTTGTATCTAGAGTACATATATTTGATAAAATGTATTGCTCCTGGAGGTGTCTTACAAAAAATCAGAGGCCACATGGAAGCATTGCCCTCACATCTGTTTGGAAGTCATCTCAATCTTTTTTATAAGAAATTAAAAGTGTCATTGAAGTGGATTCTGCCTTGAAAATATCAAACTAATTTTCCAATATCCCTCTAAAACTTATATTCTTATTACAAACAGTTTAATATTTGATAATCACACAACTGTTTACTTTCCCAAAACTTTACATGCAAAAAGAATACAAGATAGACATTTTATTGAATGTCTAATATTTCAAAACAGAATATAATTAGATATAATTTATTAGTTCTGATTAACATTTCTGAAGTGTCTGACATTCACAATGAACAATGTCCAGTGCTGGGGCTACAAAAGAAATACATATTTCTATATTTAAGAGACATCATTTACTTGGAATAGATTTATAAACATAATTTCAGTAAAATATGTAGGAAGTGTTAGAGAGGACCTCAAACAGTGTAGATCCAAATATTCTGATAAATTACTTTACATACACACCCCCACTCATTCATTCATTCAGTCAATAATACAGTAATATTGTACACTAATGTAAGATTTGAGCAATATTTTGTATTTTCAGGTTAACTTTATAAATAACATTACAATTTCTATCTCTTAAGTTGCAGTGAAAGAATAAACAAGTCTCTGTGAAGATTTCCATTTCAGATTTAAAGGCAGGAAATAAAACCGCAGCGCCTTACCTGAGAGTAAGTTATTTTTTCTAGGAATTCTTCCTTTACTGTTTTCAAATAGATGTTGGCATTAACTTCTGTTAGACATCTGTGACAGTTTCTCCTATCTCTTGGGTAGGGTGCAAATGTCTTTTAAAACACTAATGGTAAAAAGGGGGTATATTTTACATGTGACTGCATATGCCTTTGAATCCCCAAAAATGACTATTCTTGCTTTCTTATAGTCAATTGGGCCTTAGTCAATGACTGTAGCTGTCAGGGTCCTCCTGACCCAATAATTTCTTACATATTGCTGTTATAATTGAAAATCCAGATTCATAAGCCCATAGAAAAAAAATAGGTGATCTCTTCAGCACAGTAATGTTGAAAGTGTCTGCAGGAGTTGAGTTGAGGTCATTTTCCTGGGATCACTGGTCCATCTGAGTCACAGCTAACCTCAGGTGTAGATTTAGTTCATGGAAAGCTTTTCTTGATAGGGATTGCCATAACTTGTATCGTTTACAATCTATTTAACTGTTACATAACCTAAATATGAGGATGGTAGAAAACAGTTTAAAGCATTTTCCATCTAGCAAAACCACAGATGACAAAGATCTCCCTTTAGTCACTTTGACTTTATTAAGAAATCTCCAAGTGTGCTTGTAATGGTAGAAACAGCACTTACCTTGGCATTTATTTTATTGAACTATATGAGATGAATATAAATTTTATAAATTGGAACGAAATCTCTCAAAAGCACACTTTCTTTGTAAGTATACATTACAATTTTTTTCACTTATGCTGAGGATGTACAGTTTTCAACCTAAAAAGAACAGTACAGAAGATTGCAATGGACTAGAAGAGATTTATAGGATGAGCTCACTTTAAAAGGAGTCAGATTTATGAGTTTTCTTGAGAGATGGAGTGCTTCCCTTATTTACTCAGAGGGGCAAAAACAATCAAATGCTTCATAATACCAGACCAAGATCACCAATGGGAAAACAGTAGCTGTAATAAATATGCACTTTCCTGCATCAAATAAAATATCCATATATGATGAAAAAATTATATCTTAGGAAATGAAATTAGAAGCCCTAAGGCACTCAGAAAACAATACACTAGAAACTGAATATCACATTACATACACCTTTAATTAGTCTTTGTTCATAGAAAGGTATCTTGCAATAAGTTTCATTAAAACATATTAAAATAAAATTATGTTCTAAACATGAAATAGAATAGTAAATGCTATATGTAAATATATATCAACATGACACAGTTTATTGACCAAGGACTAATTTATGACCTTTTTTTTACTCTTATAGAAAATAAAATATATGCATTCCTGAGTAGCATAAAATAGTGACCCACATAAGTAAAGTTATCCTTTCATATGTTTTCAGAGCCTTATGAAAGTTGATTCTGGCCCGAAAGGAAGGTAAGTAGTGTTAATATTACTGTATATGTGAGTTCGTGGAAAAAATATAGTGGCTTTTAAAACTGAATACTATTTCTAGGATCTATCACTCACTGGCTGTCTGAGGCCATTGCTTATTGATTTAGCCTCTAGGGGAATTATTTTCCTTATCCATTAAAAAGTAGTCTAGTAGGGGCTTCCCTGGTGGCCCAGTGGTTGACAGTCTGCCTGCCTATGCAGGGGACATGGGGTCATGCCCCATTCCGGGAAGATCCCACATGCCGTGGAGCAGCTGGGCCCGTGAGCCATGGCCGCTGAGCCTGTGCGTCCGGAGTCTGTGCTCCGCAGCAGGAGAGGCCACAACAGTGAGAAGCCCGTGTACTGCAAAAAAAAAAAAAAAAAAAAGTAGTCCAGTAACAACTGCCTTACCTGAAAATATATTGATGTGATTTCCTGAAAAATCAAAAATTCCATAAAAATTCAATTGCTACCTATATTGATCAGAAGTTTTTTATATTTGTTTATATACATTTATAATTAAAATTTGGTTTAACTATTTTCTTGCATAATCTTTCCACAACACAATGGCACAATATAATTACATTTATTGCTGTAAACTTATTTTATAAAGTAAGTTGAAAGCACACCAACATGTGCTATAGACACAGAAAATGAAGTACAGATTACTGACAATCATCCAGGTGATCCATATTAGAAAAACAATTCTTGAATTCCTTAAAGAACTATGAAATAAATGGATTTTTTTACTGGGAATTATCTATTCATCACCTTCTGTTGCCTGAATCTGTTTTTCCATATTAATATAGATGTAAAACTTTGTAGATGTATAATTATGTCTTTTAAAAGTTATGATGGGAGACTTATTTTCATCTTGTGTAAACAATCTGCCACCATTTTCTTCCAGTCTTGTACATTTCTGTTGATTCTAGTACCTGACATACTGCCTTCCACAAAGTTACTGCAGCTCTCTGATATCTGGCCTGAGGTTCTCTCACTTAAACTGCTGCAACAAATTTCTAACTTGACTTCCCAACTCTGGCCTGGCTCGCCTCTTATTCACCCTCAGAGTTCGGTTAAACATGAACAATTTAAAAAGTGTTCTTCTCCCACACACAAAAAGCATATGTACCTTAAATTTCACTAGGTGACTTCAAAAAAATCCCAAAGTGGATATTTACCTAAGCAAGACCAGTACTTACATATTTCTGTCCTTCACAAACTCACCAATATTAGGTATTGTGGACTGTCTAATATTCGGCAATTTGGTGAATGTAAAATGATGTCTTTTTATGATTTTAACATAAGGTGCCTGATGACTAGAAGTAAAAAATAAATTGCAGTTTAGATACAAAATAAATAAATTTTAAACATGTAATTTATCCCCCAAAAAATGCCTGTTTAACAAAAAATTTCAGTAGGGGCATGGAGGAAAATGTATAATGGTCCTAATTCAGGTCCTTTAAAAATGTGAGTACTTTTCCAGCCTCATGTACAAAATCCTTGATTTGTATCCTGTGCGCCAGTTTCATGAATTGTTCCTTCAACACACATGCTTGCCTTTATTCCTGTTCTTTAAGGGAATGACGTTTCCATTTCCCTACTTAGTGAAAACCAACTCATTATTCAAGACCAACTTCATTGCAACATTCCATTCTGAGTTCTCACTAACCGTCTTCTCCTCTGGAGGCAAATTTTACAGTTCTGTATCTGATATTGAATAGCACCTTATTCACAACAGGTTGGAATATCATTCTATCATGCTGAAATATGAGAGATGTACATCATTTCTATTTTCAGTTTGTGAGCTTTATTAAAATCAGGTACTAGGGCTTCCCTGGTGGCACAGTGGTTGGGAGTCCGCCTGCCGATGCAGGGGACGTGGGTTCGTGCCCCGATCTGGGAGGATCCCACGTGCTGCGGAGTGGTTGGGACCGTAAGCCATGGCCGCTGAGCCTGCGCATCCAGAGCCTGTGCTCCGCGGCGGGAGAGGCCACAGTGATGAGAGGCCTGCATACCGCAAAAAAAAAAAAAAAATTCAGGTACTATATGTTATATATTCATCTGCATATTCTTAACCCTTAGCACACTGCCAAGTATAATGAATGCTCAATACATTTTGAACTGGATTCCTTTTTGTATCACTATTTCTTATTGATATTGATTCTTATTGATACAGATTTCTTATTGATCATTTCTTAATGAATCATTAAATGATTCAGCAAAACAGGCTCTGGATAAACCTATGAAACATGCTGAGTTTTCTCTATCTGCTGGTCTACATAAAGGTTAAAATATTTCTTGTGTAGTATTACTTTCATTTTTTTATTGACTATAGTGTTTGTAATATAATAAAAAGGGGGAATTTTTAAAACATGTCTAAAGTTCCCAAATAATTTAAAGAAGACTGTCAAGCATACTTTATAAAAAGCATACCATTTATATATAGATTAATAGTTAGCATGAATGTACACAAAGACATGCTTATATAGATCTAGCTCTACATTATATAGAGACACATATTTTATATTTCATCAAATCTAAGACAACAAAGTCTAGGGAGCTCCATTTCTGATATGCCACTAAGAAAGGAAAATAAATACAATGCTTTTAGATTATTTATAATTTTATTTTATACTTATCAAATAAGCTATGGTATACTTACTTAAATGTAAACTGTATCTTACATCATTTGAATCCAAACAAGAAACAGGAGAATACAAGCACGATAAATTGGGTAAAGTATTTCCAAAATCTTTTCCCATTTATTGTGAAATGCTTCTGAAGTATGTTGGTACTCAGAGTTATTGACATCAGGTTTTTTTCCACTTAAGACTACCATCAGGAACATTGGTGTTGCAATAGTTTAAGGAATCCATAAATAACTAGTGGTCATCGATTTCAAGTTCTTAAGCTCATTTGTACTTGTGTAGAACAAAAGAACTTTTGATTCCTGCTTTAGGAATATTTCTAAACAAATTTCTAATTCACCACTTCCATTCTTTTATCTATATACTATTTTTCTCCTTAGAGTTAGGCTCTGCTATTGTCTTTTAAGATTTTGCTCAACACCACTGACATTTATTTTGTAAGTCTTGATGCTAGCACTTCAGAGAATTTTTGCAATCATCGATTGCTACTTCACAACTGCTGCCTTAGACAAAAACGATTGGAAGGTGCCATTGGCTGTAAGGTGTATCTCACTTTGTGATCTTAAAATATGAAAACATATGTAACATGGAAGAATATAGCATGCTATTTACTGGCATCAATCCGTAAGATTTACTTTCATAGCATATACATATATCAAATCATCATGTTGTATATCTTCCCTAAGATAATTAATATAGAGCCTATTAGCTTCTTGAACAGTAGGTGAAAAAATAAGAAATTTTGAGAAAAATGAGCTCTGGTTGATTTCATCTAAATATTAACCTGCCACATCTGCTGTGGTATTATATAATCCAGAACTAAAGCCTGAATAAGAGGACTTGGGAACAATTCATAAAATAATGAAAGTTACTCAGAGACAAAGCTAATGACTTCACTTTTGTTCTTTATGCTGAGAAAAGATTTTCCATGGACCTACAAAGGTTGTGTTTGGAAATAAAAAATGTGAAAAACAAAAGGAGGAAAAAATAGAAATATTTGGGCAGGTAAAGAATACTGAGTAAGAGCGGATTTGAAAGATTGTTCAAAGGAATATAGGTGTTATGTGGCTGAGGAATGTGCAGCACATCAGTCATAGTTTTTTCCAGGCTCCAGACCTAAAGGTGAGCCTAACCTATAAATCCCTGTCTTTAGCTCACCAAGTATATTCTCCAAGTAGACTGACCTCTCTAAGTAGTAAATGTGTTCTATGTGTTTTGTTATGTGGAGGGTGAAATTTGAAAAGTTCATTCTTTTATTCTTATTTGTTCTTTGTGGAATCTTCTTCCTTTAAATCTCTGGAGAATATGCCACGTAAATGTCATTCTGGACACTTTAAATAAATTAATGGTAGTTAAATTAATCAGAAAGAGGAAGCCAAAAAAATAGGCAATGGGGAATTTCGGGGAATAAAATCAAAATATTATGGTGAAATATATACAGTTAGTTTATTTATTCATTAAACATGTATTTAAAACCCACTGTGTGACTGGTATGTTTTCAGGTGGTGCTAAAACTTGGAAGGTTGGTCTCAGAAGTAAAAAGGATCTGGGTCAAAATCATAGAAGTTATGTATATACATATAACTGATCCCTCAACTATAAAATAACAATAATATCTCCCACCTTCTAGAGTTACTTTGAAAATTAAATAAGATAATGCATTTAATGCTTAGCAGAGTGCCTGGTTTGTAAGGGGTGCTTTATTATTATTAGGATCAGTTTGACATATACCACCTCAGACAGAAGAGATTCATTGTTCAGCGGTAGGTGAATAACCCAAGACATCAGAAAAGGCTCCATGAAATAAATTATATTTAAGCTGAGTCTCTATTTTTATTCAGATTTTTCAACCAATTTCACTTTATTTTTATAAAATAGCTTTTTCAAGCTATTAGAAAATGATATATGCCCAGTGTAAAAGTCTAGTGTTCTTGCAAAATAATAATAACAGTAAGAGTTGATATTGATTGAGGGTAAATTAAGTGCTAGATTGCATGTCTTAATCTTTGCTACAGCACCATGTTTTGAAATTGATTCTGTTATTGAATTTTCAAAACAATCCTATGAGGTAGGTTTTATTATTATGTTAACTTGAGAGGTGAGAAAACTGAAGCAAAAAGTGGTTTATCAATAGTCCTGGGACACAGAGTCGTGATGCCAAGAGTAGACAGCAAAAGTCAGGCAAAATTCTACTACAAAGAAATAACCACTGATAATATGTGGGTTAATTCTGTGCTTAGATTAAAATATAGTGGTATATATATATGCATTGGTATGTAAATAGACTATTATTGTAATGAAATACTATCTTCTGTCTTTTCCATCAATAGTATTTTTTTAACTTAACATCTTTATTGTAGTATAATTGTTTACAACGTTGTGTTAATTTATGCTGTATAACAAAGTGAATCAGCTATATGTATACATATATGCCCATATCCCCTCTCTCTGCATCTCCCTCCCACCCTCCCTAATCTACCCCTCTAGGTGGTCACAAAGCACCGAGATGATCTCCCTGTGCTATGCAGCTGCTTTCCACTAGCAATCTATTTTACATATGGTAGTGTGTATATGTCAATGCTACTCTATTACTTCATCCCAGCTTACACTTCACCCTTCCTGTTTCCTCAAGTCGATTCTCTATGTCTGCATCTTTATTCTTGTCCTGCCCCTAGGTTCATCAGAACCATTTTTTTTTAGATTCCATATATATATATATGTTATCATATGGTATTTGTTTTTCTCTTTCTGACTTACTTCACTCTGTACGACAGACTCTACATCCATCTACCTCACTACAAATAACTCAATTTCATTTCTTTTTATGGCTGAGAAATAGTCCATTGTATATATATATGCCACATATTCTTTATCCATTCATCTGTCGATGGACACTTAGGTTGCTTCCATGTCCTGGCTATTGTAAATAGAGCTGCAATGAACACTGTGGTACAAGACTCTTTTTGAATTATGGTTTTATCAGGGTATATGTCCAGTAGTGGGATTGCTAGCTCATATGGTAGTTCTATTTTTAGTTTTTAAGGAACCTCCATACTGTTCTCCATAGTAGCTGTATCAATTTACATTCCCACCAATAGTGCAAGAGGGTTCTCTTTTCTCCACACCCTCTCCAGAATATATTGTTTGTAGATTTTTTGATGATGGCCATTCTGACCATTGTGAAGTGACACCTCATTGTAGTTTTGATTTGCATTTCTCTAATGATTACTGATGTTAAACATTCTTTCAAGTGTTTGTTGACAAACTGTATATCTTCTTTAGAGAAATGTCTGTTTATTTCTTCTGCCCATTTTTGGATTGAGTTGTTTGTTTTTTTGATATTTAGCTGCATGGGCTGCTTGTAAATTTTGGAGATAAATCTTTTGTAAGTTGCTTCATTTGCAAATATTTTCTCCCAATCTGAGGGTTGCCTTTTTGTCTTGTTTCTGGTTTCATTTGTTGTGCAAAAGCTTTTAAGTTTCATTAGGTCCCATTTGTTTATTTTTATTTTTATATCCATTTCTCTAGGAGGTAGGTCAAAATGGATCTTGCTGTGATTTATGACATAGAGTGTTCTGCCTATGTTTTCCTCTAAGAGTATGATAGTGTCTGGCCTTACATTTAGGTCTTTAATCCATTTTGAGCATATTTTTGTGTATGGGGTTAGAGAGTACTCTAATTTCATACTTTTACATGTAACTGTCCAGTTCTCCCAGCACCACTTATTGAAGAGGCTGTCTTTTCTCCACTGTATATTCTGGCCTCCTTTATCAAAGATAAGGTGACCATATGTGCCATGGGTTTATCTCTGGGTGCTCTACCCTGTTCCATTGATCTATATTTCTGTTTTTGTGCCAGTACCCTACTGTCTTGATTACTGTAGCTTTGTAGTGTAGTCTGAAGTCAGGGAGCCTGATTCCTCCAGTTCCGTTTTTCTTTCTCAACATTGCTTTGGCTATATATGGTCTTTGGTGTTTCCATACAAATTGTGAAACTTTTCACTCTCGTTCTGTGGAAAATGTCATTGGTAGTTTGATAGGGATTGCACTGAATATGTAGATTGCTTTGGGTAGTAGAGTCATTTTCACAATGTTGATTCTTCCAATCCAAGAACATAGTATATCTCTCCATCTCTTAGTATCATCTTTAATTTCTGTCATCAGGGTCTTATAGTTTTCTGCATACAGGTCTTTTGTCTCCTTAGGTAGGTTTATTCCTAGGTATTTTATTCTTTAGGTTGCAATGGTAAATGGGAGTGTTTCCTTAATTTCTCCTTCAGATTTTTATCATTAGTGTATAGGAATGCTAGAGATTTGTGTGCATCAATTTTGTATCCTGCTACTTTACCAAATTCATTGATTAGCTCTAGCAGTTTTCTGGTAGCATCTTTAGGATTCTCTATGTATAGTATAATGTCATCTGTAAACAGTGATGGCTTTACTTCTTCTTTCTGATTTGTATTACTTTTATTTCTTTTTCTTCTCTGATTGCTATAGTTAAAACTTCCAGAACTATGTTGAATAATAGTGGTTAGAGTGGGCAACCTTATCTTGTTCCTGATCTTAGAGGTAATGTTTTCTGTTTTTCAACATTGAGAACAATGTTGGCTGTGGGTATGTCATATATGGCCTTTATTATGTTGAGGTAGGTTCCTTCTATGCCTACTTTCTAGAGAGTTTTTATCATAAATGGGAGTTGAATTTTGTCAAAAACTTTTTCTTCATCTATTGAGATTATCATATGGTTTTTAATAAATCAATTTGTTAATATGGTGTATCACATTGAATGATTTGCATATATTGAGGAAACCTTGCATTCCTGGGATAAACCCAGGTTGGTCATGGTATATAATCTTTTTAATGTGCTCTTGGATTCTGTTTGCCAGTATTTTGTTGAGCATTTTTGCATCTATATTAATAAGTGATATTGGCCTGTAGTTTTCTTTGTTGTGACATCTTTGTCTGGTTTTGGTATCTGGGTGATGGTGACCTCAGAGAATGAGTTTGGCAGTGTTCCTCCCTCTGCTGTATTTTGAGGAGTTTGAGAATGATAGGTGTTAGCTCTTCTCTTAATGTTTGGTAGAATTTGCCTGTGAAGCCATCTGGCCCTGGGCTTTTGTTGGAAGATTTTTAATCACAGTTTCAATTTCAATGATTGTTATTAGTCTGTTCATATGTTCTATTTCTTCCTGGTTAAGTTTCAGACGGTTGTTATTTTCAAATAATTTGCTCATTTCTTCCTGGTTGTCCATTTTATTGGCATATAGCTGCTTGTAATAATCTCTCATGATCTTTTTATTTCTGCAGTTCCAGTTGTTACTTCACTTTTTCATTTCTAATTCTGTTGATTTGAGTCTTCCCCCCCTTTTTTTTTTTGATGAGTCTGGCTAATGGTTTATTAATTTTGTTTATCTTCTCAAAGAACCAGTTTTTAATTTTGGTTTTAATTTAATTTAAATTAATTTAATTTAAATTGATTTAAATTAATTGATCTTTTAATTTAATTTAATTTAATCAATCTTTTAATTTAATTTAATTGGTCTTTGCTATTGTTTCCTTCATTTCTTTTTCATTTATTTCTGATCTGATCATTATGATTTCTTTCCTTCTGCTAACTTGTTTTTTTTTTTTTTCTTCTTTCTCTAATTGCTTTAGGTGTAAGTTTAGGTTGTTTATTAGAGATGTTTTTTGTTTCTTAAAGTAGGATTGTATTGCTATAAACTTCCTTCTTAGAACTGCTTTTGCTGCATCACATAGGTTTTAGGTTGTCATGTTTCCATTGTCATTTCTTTCTAGGTATTTATTAATTTCCCCTTTGATTTCTTCAGTAATCTCTTGATTATTAAGTAGTGTATTGTTTAGCCTCCATGTGTTTGTAACTTTTTCATATCTTTTCCTGTAATTGATATCTAGTCTCATAGCGTTGTTGTCGGAAAAGATACTTGATACGATTTCAATTTTGTTAAATTTACCAAGGCTAGATTTGTGACCCAAGATATGATCTATTCTGGAGAATGTTCCATGAGCACTTGAGAAGAAAGTGTATTCTGTTGTTTTTGGATAGAATGTCCTATAAATATCAGTTAAGTCCATATTGTTTAATGTATCAATTAAAGCTTGTGTTTCCAAATTTATTTTCATTTTGGATGATCTGTCCATTGGTGAAATTAGGGTGTTAAAGTGCCTTACTATTATTGTGTTACTGTTGATTTCCACTTTTATGGGTGTTGGTGTTTGCTTTATGTATTGAGGTGCTCCTATGCTGGGTGCATATATATTTACAATTGTTATATCTCCTTGGATTGATCCCTTGATCATTATGTAGTGCCCTTTTTTGTCTCTCTCTCTTTTTTTAATTTAATTTTTTTTTTTTTTTGGCTGCATTGGGTCTTCATTGTTACACACGGGCTTTCACTAGTTGTGGCCAGTGGGGGCTACTCTTCATTGTGGTGCATTGGCTTCTCATTGCAGTGGCTTCTCTTGTTGCTGAGCATGGACTCTAGGTGCACGAGTTTCAGTAGTTGCAGCACACAGACTCAGAAGTTGTGGCTCACGGGCTCTAGAGTGCAGGTTCAGTCATTGTGGCACATGGGCTTAGTTTCTCCATTGCATGTGGGATCTTCCCAGAACAGGGATTGAACCCATGTCCCCTGCACAGGCAGGCAGATTCTTTTTTTTTTTTTTTTTTTTTCTTTTTACAGTATGAGGGCCTCTCACTTTTGTGGCCTCTCTTGTTGTGGAGCACAGGATCCAGAAGTGCAGGCTCAGTGGCCATAGCTCACGGGCCCAGCCGCTCCACGGCATGTGGGATCTTCCCAGACCAGGGCATGAACCTGTGTCCCCTGCATCGGCAGGTGGACTCTCAACCACTGCACCACCAGGGAAGTCTGGCAGGCAGATTCTTAACCACTGCGCTATCAGGCAAGTCCCCTTCTTTGTCTCTTATAATAACCTTTATTTTAAAGTCTATTTTGTCTGATATGAGAATTGCTACTCCAGTTTTCATTTCCATTTACATGTAATATCTCTTTCCATCCCCTCACTTTCAGCCTTTATGTGTCCCTAGTTCTGAAGTGGGTCTCTTGTAGACAGCATATATATAGGTCATGTTTTTGTATCCATTTAGCCAGTCTATGTCTTTTGTTTGGAACATTTAATCTATTTACATTTATGGTAATTATCAATATGTATGTTCCCATTACCATTTTCTTAATTGTTTTGGGTTTGTTTTTGTAGATCTTTTCCTTCTCTTGTGTTTCCTGCTTAAAGGAGTTCCTGTAGCATTTGCTGTAAAGCTGGTTTGGTGATGCTGAATTCCCTTAAATTTTGCTTATCTCTAAACATTTTAATTTCTCCATCAAATCTGAATGAGATGCTTGCTGGGTAGAGTAATCTTGATTGTAGGTTTGTCCCTGTCATCACTTTAAATATGTCCTGCCACTCCCTTCTGGCTTGCAGAGTTTCTGCTGAAAGATCAGCCGTTATCCTTATGGGGATTCCCTTCTTTGTTATTTGTTGCTTTTCCCTCACTGTTTTTAATATTTTTTCTTTGTATTTAATTTTTGATAGTTTGATTAGTATGTGTTTTGTCATGTTTCTCTTTGTGTTTATCCTGTATGGCCCTCTCTGCTCTTCCTGGACTTGATTGACTGTTTCCTTTCCCATGTTAAGGAAGTTTTCAACTATAATCTCTTCAAATATTTTTTAGACCCTTTCTTTTTCTTTTCTTCTTCTGGGACCCCTGTAATTCGAATGTTGGTGCCTTTAGTGTTGTCCCAGAAGTCACTGAGACTGTTCTCAATTTTCCTCATTTTTTCCTTTATTCTGCTGTCTTACATTTTTTTCCAACAATTTATCTTCCACGTCACTTATTCGTTTTCTCCCTTAGTTATTCTGCTATTGATTCCTTCTAGAGTATATTTAATTTCAGCAGTTGTTTTGTTTATCAATGTGTTTTTGGTCTTTAGTTCTTCTAAATCCTTGTTAAATGTTTCTTGTATTTTCTCCTTTCTATTTCAGGGATTTTAGATCATCTTTACTGTCATTACTCTGAGTTCTTTTTCAGGTATTTTACCTATTCCATCTTCATTTATTTGGTCTTGTATGTTTTTACTTTGCTCCTTCCTCTGTAACATATTTTTTTGTCATTTAAATTTTTTTTTTTGATAAGTGTTGCTGTATTCCTGTCTTAGTGGTTTTTTACCTGAGACGTCCATCACTGGATTTTGCTGGCAGTTGGATAGAGCCATTTCTTGGTGCCTAGGACCTCTGGGAGGTCTCAATCTGATTAATATTCTCTGGGGTGTGAAGTTCTCTGTTAGTCCAGGGTTTTGGACTCGGAGATACAACCACAGGAGCTTGGGCTTGACCTCCGGCCTGGGAACCAATATCCCACGAGCTTCACTGAATGGTATATATATAAAAAAAAAAAAATTAAAAATTAAGAAGAAATAAAGGAAAGAAAGAAAAAAAGGAGCAGTACAATATCAAAGAATAAAAAAACAAAAAAATATTAGAAAGAAAATATATATTAGGAAAAATAAAAATATAATTGTAACAACTGCAACAAGGTAAAATAAAACCACAAGAGAAAATAAATGAATAAATAAAGGGCGGGCTGGGAACAAGGCAAAAGGACAGAACAATAACAAAGTATAAAGAATAAAATAAAATTAAAAAAATAAAAGATTTATTAGGAAAAATAAAAATATAAGAGAATCATCAACAATGAATCAACAAAGTAAAACAGAACCCCAATCTAAAAGAGAAAAACAGAAAAAAGAAAAAAAGCCTTGGCTATGGGGGTGGATTTTAGGCGGTGACGGAACTTAGGCAGGGATGGGGTTTAGGGTGCAGGGGGACTTAGGCCGGTGGGGGTGTTATGTTTGATTGTGAGGCGTGGCCTAGGCTCAGGAAGTAGCAGGAAAAGGCCCTGGGAGTGGGGCCTAGGCAAGGCGATGTTGAAGAATGGGGCAGAGCCTTTGCATAGGACCTGCATGGAAGGCAAGAGGCAGCATGTCCAAAGGAGGGCCTCTGTAGTGTGGAGGTCTGGAGTTTGGAGGTAAGGCCCTGAGTGAGAGTGTGTGGGTGGGGTGTAAGCCCAGTGCTTTGGAGGGGTTCTCTGATTGTAGAGGTAGTGCCCTGGGTGGGGGTGTAAGAGTGGGACTTGGGTGCTGCACAGCATGAGGGAGGCCCCAAGGGCAGAGGATTAGGCCCAGAAGCCCAACAGGCTCCCCAGTGTCTAAGTGGACAAGGAAAGCACCGGCCCCATTCCCTTCTGTTCCTTTGTGACCCTCCCCCACCATTTCCCCCAGGGTCTCCCCTGTTGCTGCTGGTGCCCTAACCATGGGTGGGTCTCACTGGGTGTAGGAATTCCTCCCCTCCGCCAGTGACCTTTCAGGGGTGCCATTCCCAGCTTTCCGGCCTTTCTTTTTCTCCCCAATCCCACCCTCCCCCGTGGGTCCTGAGAGGGCCAAGGTGAGCAGAGGATCAGGTCCAGTATCTCAGTAGGTTTCTGGTGACCCAAGTGGGCAGGGGAAACCTAGTCACACTCCTTTTTGATCCTCTACCCTCCCACTGGTTCCCCAATTTTCCCCTTCGGGTGTAGGATCCCTTCCCCTCGCCCCCCACCCCTCAAGGGTGCCAGTCCCGTCCCGCCACCACTTCTCCTCCCTCTTCACTCACCCCCATGCCCCATGCCCTACCCAGTTACTGGGGGTTCCTCCCATCCCCTTAGTTGTCCATGGTCCCCCATCGGTGCCTGGTAAGTGTCATAGTTATGTGAAGATGTGAATTCCGTGTCCTCCTAGTAAGCCACCTTGACTCCGCCCCCTGTGTGTGTATTTTTGTTTGTTAATTTTGTTCATCAGAGCAATCTGATTGCTCAGGAAATTATAGACTACTGTATTGAACAGGCTGATTCCATTTTTGATAGTTTAACATTGACAGTTTTTCAACCCCCAACTCTCCCTCTTCCCAGACTGCCCCCAAACAACCCTCATGCTCTTTGCCTCTGCAAGAGGGTAAGAATATCAAGTAGAACGGCCTAACTCCTCCCTCACCACCAGTCCCCATGTAGGATATCCCACTCTAACTCCATCCGGTATTGGGGCACACTAAAAGCCCCAAACTACCCCACCCTTTGCTCCCTTTTCAGCACATCCATGCGTGAGCCCTTGCCTTTCTGGGACACTCTGCTGGTGTGAGTACTAAATACACTTTATCTATAGTCATTGAGGAGAGTGTTGTGACCTCTGTCTCAACATCCACCTACATTCCTGGCGGGACAATCATTTCTACCTCCAGGTGGATTGATCAAACAGTTCCTTGTAGCACAGAACAAACAGGTGTTTAAGTCCCCCCAAAACTCCCCTTTACATGTGACAGAGTTGTGGCAATGGAGTGTGAAGTAAATGATGCATTACACTTCCAGATCTGGCCCACTCTGAAACCCAGTCTGAGAAGCATTTTCTTCCCATGTCTACTGGCTAGATGACAGCACAGTTTAAAGATGTGTTGATGATGAAAGAGCTTCTGTTAACCTGGGTCCCCCAAATATTTTATTGAGTGCAACTCATTTCCTGTCTCTGCCACCAATTGTTGGACTTTATACCTTAAGCCTCTGAGATTTTGGAGCTTAACTGTTATAGCAGCCAGCATTGTGTTAAGTGTCCATGCTGTGTAGTTAAATAAGTTATAACAAATGCTATTTAGAACAATTATTTTGCCTGTACAGTTTACTGGGAAAGTTTTTGGTTTTCTGTTTAAAGACATCTTTTGGTAAATTCTTTTGGCACCAGGTTCAAGTCAGTGAGAGATATACTTTCACTTTTGTTTACTGTTGTATGACTTTGGGATTATTTCTTGAAATGGGAGTGAATAACTTGTAGAGTATATATCAAAAATTTGTGTATTCTCATATCACTAATTGTAACAGAACTTCATTTAAAAAAAAAGAAATTTCAAAAAAGTTCAAGGCAGAGAAGAAATGTAGTAGTGAGGTTTAAAGGGACCACACAGTGTCAAATAGTTTGTGTTTGACTTGCTGAAAACGTGCTCTTTCATCTTACAAATTGTACTGCTAATTCCAGTGGTCCTCCTCATTATAAAGAGCCTCTTCCAGTTCTAAAGTTCTATGATACCTATAATAATCTTTATTAACAAAAATCAGTGAATAAATTTATAAAAAATCTACTGGTTTTCTAGAGTTATCTTTCATCTCTTTCTCTCTTTAAACTTTCCCAAGGGTTGTAATGTGAAGAATATTTTAAAATGAATATTGCAAAGTTGATAGTATATACAATGAAGCTGAAATTTTAAGAAATTATTTAAAAGGAAACCAGATGCCAGGCTTCTAAACACAGGCACTTACAATTTCTGAAACTGCAAGTAACATTGTGTGTGACTATGTATAAAATCTGAGCATTATTTTAGCACATATTTTGTGCTAAAAGACTTCAAAGCACAATGACAGCTCTTGGTAATAAATTCTGGGATAAATATAATTCTGGATACTTACATTTTTTAAATCTTACCTATAGCAAGATATTTTCTAATTGTTTTTCAAAAATCCCATATGAAAAAATAAAACACTGTCAGGGGAGTGTTAAAATAAAAAGGCTTTTCAAAATTTAAAATATAAAAATACACCCAAATCAAGAAAAAATATGATAAACACAGCTATTCTTACCCATTCTCAGTCCAAACCTATTTCTAATCCAAATAATTTTGCTTATTTTTTCAAGGTGAGCATAAATATGCATGAAAAATGCAAAAGACCTTGATATTTCACAAATTTTGACCTTTTTGAGTATGCCTCATGAATTTATTCCCATATCTTGCCATTTGAGTTCACTTTCTCATATCGTGAGTCCACATATTTACTGATCATTTAAATTAGTTAACAACACCTCTCTATAAGAGGGTATTTCTGTCTTTGCCTTTGTCTATAACTGACTCTGTAATTTTTTTCACTCTAGAATAAATTATTAGCACTTCTCTGAACATGCTTTACTCTCTGGATCATATTGAGTACAAGTTACTAAGGCTTATGTGCCCTAGAGTGTAGAGCAGCCTTTCAAATCCTTCAATGTTATCCTGGTTTTTTGGGTCTTTTTCTTTGTTTTATTTTGTTTTGGCTTTTTGTTTGTTGATTTGTTTTACCAAGCACTTTAATATCAGAAAAATTTCCTTAATTTTGGCCCTGTCATTTATCATTCCATGAAATCAGGGAGTTATAGGATTTAAGAATTTTACAAAAGCTTTCCTTATATGTCAGCATAGCAGCAAATGAAATAAAGAGAGTAGGTAAGTTACAGTAGAATTCTACTATAAAATATAACTATTATGATTATTAATAGTCACATTACTATCCAACAATGTTCTCATTAGAATTATTCTTCAGTCAATGAACAAGTTAAATCATTAGGATCTATAGCAACAAAAATACAGTAACACTGTAGTTTTAGGATGGACTTAGAGCAGAAAACTGTAAAATACACATTGAGTATCCATGAACCCAAGCAAGGGAGACTGTTAGACATAACTGGGGACTCTGAAGGCAAATTTCCATAATCCCACAGAATTAATATAAATGTGATTTTATTGTTTTGGACACTGGCTGGTAAAATTGAGTATTGTGTTTATGTGATAATACTGTTAATTTCATCCTTTTCCAAATAATATTTGCTGCCATCCTTAAAATTGGACAAGGTGAACACCAGTTTTAAGATACATCTTTACTAAAGAAGCAAAAAGATTACTTTATTATTAAGAAGCAGTAAATATAATTTTGCTATTCAAAGGAAGAAAGTACAGAAAGAAAATGAGAGGAAGGGAAATTAACATGTAGAAATATTTCATCTGTTCTGCTAGGCACTTTCACTTATATTCCATCATCCTCTCAGCAATCCTATTCCCCATGGGAATAATGTGTAGTGACTTCATGATAAATCTGCAAAGCTTCATAATAACATGCTAGATAGTGAAGTCACAAGAGTGTGTTGTTTCATAAAGCTGGTTTTGATAGAGCCAAGTTCCTCTAACTGTAAAGCCAGCTGCTCTTTCCACCACACCATGTTGATAAGGGTGACTTGCCCCATCAGTCTTGTCTATTTCTGGAAATAAGGATGTAAAAAAATAATTAACAGAAACCTCAATTAAAAAAAAAAAAACAATTAAATTGGGAGAACAGAAAGCAACATTCTCACTCCCTCTGAGGAGAGCAGAGTCCAACAGGAAGAAGAACAACTTCCTATTTTTTTCCTGGCAAAAGCTCAGCCAATGAGAGACTGTCACAACTAAGCCAATGAAAAGCCATGGACTCTTTGTTTACTAAAGCCTCACAACTTCCTTTTCCCCTCTATAAAATAATTCTCTCCATTTTAACTGGGGACTTGCATGTGGCTTGCAATGGTTGCAGACACCAAATTTCAATTCTTTGCTGATCCAAAATAAAGCCATTTTTGCTGGAGAAATATCTGACAGTCTTTGTTTTAGGCCAACATGTCTAAGATAAATGTCAGTTATTGTAAGAAGTAATTATTTCAATAAAAATAATATGGTTAAAATTATCTTCATAATGTAATATATATATTCCTGTGTAGACAGTATTTCTTCCCATTATGGTATATAATTTTAAAAAATTATAAATTCAGTAAATATTTTTAAAAACTTATGGCAGGCCAAAATATATGATTTGAAAACTTATAATAAAGCTTTTCACTGATGTTTTAAGATTATTTCATTTGCATATTATAATTTAGAAGTTATTTAATTAATAGACTTTCTTGAAATGACCTAGGACTTTTCGGTGGTATGTGAGAAGGAACACCAGGCTAAGATGGTAAAATTTATGCTAATATTTTTGCCTTATATTACTCTTTTTCCAGTATTTAAAAATCCTAGAAAATATAAATTATTCATAATCTATCTTCCCCCCCCCTTATTTTAAAATATCACAGAAATTGTTTTTCTTCAGTAGAGAATCAAATGAGATAGCTCTTCCTTTATTCTTACATCTTTTTCTTTCAAATTTCGTATTAATCATCAATAATATATTTCTGCATGTTATTTTTCTGTTTTCTCAGGTACAGTGTCCTTTCACTCATCAATCATTAAGTGTGTTACTAAAGAATAAAAGTGTATGTGTGTGTGTTTGGGTCTATGTGTGTACATCAAAGAATGCACATACTTATGTTATGATCAGGTTGTTAATTCAGGAGATAATAATGGGTTGATACTGAATTACTTTATTCATACAACAGATTTTTAATTTAGTGATAAATATATTTCAGTTACTAGATCTGTTACAGAGATTATAACAGTGAATGAGAGAGTCAGAGTCCCTGCTACTGGAAGCTTAAAATCTAGCCTGGGAGGTGGTGATGAAAGGAAAATTGTACCAATACTAATAAAATTACAAATTTTGATACATGATAGGTACTATGAAAAAAACTACCAACCAGTTTGTTCAAAATAGATCTGGTTTATTCCCCTTGTGATGATATGTATATATACATATATATATTTCTCCTTAGTCCATATTTTGTATATTTGTAAGTTATCTTTTTCTGAATTAGGTTAGCTAATGATTTTCAGAGATACAGTAGGTTTTTATTATTCCTGAGGGATTTGTTTTCTACTCATAAAATAGATTTTATATTTATATGTAATGCTATGACATATATGATATATCATATATAATATATATATATATTTTTTTTTTCTGAGCAGTGCTTTTGCTTTTAAATATATAAAAATTGTAAAAATTCAAAGATGTCATAAGGCAAGTCATTGACTTCTTCTCCACAAAGCAGCAACTGCTTACTTCTCTCTTTAGTTCTTTTTTCCAGGTGACATTAGGAATGTAACAAGACTTCACTTTGATAAATTTAGGTACCAAGAAAATACATAATGTAATTCAGCAGCAGTGCTCAATATATAGGAAACAGTATTTCCAAACAAGACACTAGAAGTAAAACTTGCATTGGAAAATTTAAGTACAAAAATATCAGCTAAAATAATGTACACTATATCATGATTTCTTATTTTAATTTTAGTTATGTTCATTCCTCCACAACCTTTCATAATTTATGGAATTAACAAGGACAATAATATAAAAGTCAATTTTGATGATTCATTCTTCTTAGTCATCAATGTTTATTCTATTATTAAAAACTACCATTTCTATCTTCTCATTAAATGTAGAGTAAATACACATAACTTTGCCTCCAATGTTCTCATCCTAATGTAAGTCATCATCATTTCTGGCATGGGTAGTTGCAATTGGTCTTTAGCTTGTAACCTTAAACTCACATTTGTACTTCTCAAAACATTCGTGCATAGTAGCCAGTATGATCATTTAAACATAAATTGATAATGTCACTGCAAATTAAAACATCTCTATGGTAAAATTCCTAGAAGATAACATAGGAGAAAACCTAGATGAACTTGGGTATGACCATGACTTTTTAGATACAATACAAAAGGCATGATCCATGAAAGATGTAACTGATATAGCTGTATTTCATTAAAATTAAAACCTTCTGCTCTGCAAGAAACAATGCCAAAAGCATGAGAAGAAAAGCCACAGACTAGGAAAATATTTGCAAAATATGTATTGATAAAGAACTGTTATACAAAATATCCAAAGAATTCTTAAAACTCCACAGTAATAAAACAGCACAATTAAAAAAATGGACCTTCACAGACACCTCACCAAAGAATATATACAGATGGAAGATAAGCAAATGAAAATATCAATGTCATATGTCATCATGGAAATGGAAATTAAAACAAGATACCACTACACACCTATTAGAATGGCCAAAATTTGGAAAACTGACAAAAACAAATTCTTGTGAGGATGTGGAGCAACAAAAACTCTCATTTGTTGCTGGTGGGAATGCAAATGGGTCAGCCACTTTAGAAGGTCATTTGAAATTTTCTTATAAAACTAAACATACTCTTACCATATGATTTAGTAATCATGCTCCTTGATAATTACCCAAAGGCATTGAAACTTATATCCACATAAAAACTTGCACACAGTTGTTAATAGCAACTTTATTCATGATTGCCATAACTTGGAAGCAAACAAGATGTATTTCAGTTAGTGAATGGATAAGTAAACTGTGGTACATCTAGGCAATGGAATATTACTCAGTATTAAAAAGTAGTGAGCTATCAAGCCATGAAAATACATGGAACAAACTCAAATGCATGTTAATAACTGAAAGAAGCCAATCTAAAAATGCTACATATAGTATGATTCTAACTATATGACATGCTGGAAAAGGCAAAACTATGGAGACAGCAAAAAGATCAGTGGTTGCTAGGTTTTGAGGGTGTGGCAAGCTGAAAAGGCAGAGACAAGAGGATTTTAAGGCAGTGAAAATACTCTGTATGAGTCTATGATGATAGATACATATTATTATAAATTTATCCAAACCTTAGAAGGTACAACGCCAAGAATGAACAGTGATGTAAACTGTAGCTCTGGGAGACTATGATGTGTCAATGTAGGTTCATCAAGGCACAACTCTGGTGGGGAATGTTGATAATGTGTGAGGCTATGCATGTGTTGGGGAGGGTGTCTATTGGAAATCTCTGTACCTTCCTTTCATTCTTGCTATGAATCTAAAAGGGCTCTTAAAAAATAAAGTCAACAGCAAACAATCTTAATGACTTTAAATTCTCTTAAAGGTAAATTTGAAATCAGTAATATGAACTGTGAGACCTTATGATGAATAGAATTCCACCTTTGTATCTCGTTTCATCTTATTTCACCTTTTGCCTCTCTTAATTTGGTCATTTTATTAAGATCTCAAACAAGCCAAGCTCTTTTTCCATCTGGAAATCTTGCACATGTTGTTCATTTTGCCTGAACATTAATATCTTTATCTCTTTCTCCTTTACCAGGTATCACTCTTTGTGTCATTTTTCTCAGAGAGGCATAGTGTAACCATAAATCTGTAGTACCTTCTTTTTCTTTCATATGATTTATCACCAGTTGTACTTACATATTTAGTGATATATGTAGGTCTCCATCACTATACTATTAGCCCTAGTTGGCAAGAAATGGGTCTGTTTGTTCACCAATGTATATCCAGCATAGCCTAGCATAATGGCTAGCCCACAGACACTCAAAAATGTTGCTCTTGATTGACTGATTGAATATGACTTTATGGTAATGAACTTCTTTTACATTAGCTTATCTTGTCCTTATAGCCATCATGGCTAGCAGGTTAACATTATTTAGATGTTGCAGATAAAAAAGTTAAGTTTTAAAAAGCATTCTAAATCCCAATGTAATATAAATTCAGAAGGTAAAACATTTAAATTTCCATTTCCCATTAACTTCATTGGTATTTGTTCATTTATATTCTTGGGGAGAGCTATTAAACTGGACAAATCAAGAAATCTATGGCATTCAGTGGTTAAGCTGGCCATAAAAATCTTATATTTTAAAAATATGGGCTTCCCTGGTGGCGCAGTGGTTGGGAGTCTGCCTGCCGATGCAGGGGACACGGGTTCGTGCCCCGGTCGGGGAGGATCCCACATGCCGCGGAGCGGCTGGGCCCGTAGGACATGGCCGCTGAGCCTGCGCGTCCGGAGCCTGTGCTCCACAGTGGGAGAGGCCACAGCAGTGAGAGGCCCACATACCGTAAAAAAAAATAAATAAATAAAAATAAAAAAATAAAATAAAAATAACCAGTCATAATGTTTATTATGAGTAGCATAAAGACTAACTTTTGAAAACTCTTCACATTTTTAATTGCTATTATTAACTATAATGATACCTACTTCATCATTTCTTGATATACATTTTTGAAAGTATACAAAAGTTTTAAGTGTGTATGGTGTGCAGAATAATAAGAATTTGGAAAATAGGATAACAAAAAAATATTTATGGGATAAATACCAAGTTAATATACAAAATGTATACTAGAGGTGACCTGAGGGTTAAATAGGAATTCAGAAAAAAGCTGGCACTGGACTATGAGAGATATTGCTCTGGTGGGTCACCACAGAGAGGACACTATTAACTGTCAATTAATGACTGACACCCTCGGGATTTCCCTGGTGGTCCAGTGGTTAAGAATCTGCACTTCCACTACAGAGGGCACGGGTTCAATCCCTGGTCAGGGAAGTTCCACATGCCGTGAGGTGTGGCCCAGAAAAGAAATGTTAAAAAAAAAGAAAAAATTGACTGACACTCTCAATGACAGTTCTACAGTCAATACAATAAGAAATTTCATGAGGATGTATATTCAGTATCCCTCAATATATGGGCTGGTAGAATGAAAGCAAAAAATTAGTTCTATGTGGAACAAAAATGATGTAGCCCCAATAATCCCAGATACAGAGCCACCACTGGGATTTTAGTTAAATTGTCGAATTTGAACAAATGTACGATGACAAATTAAATACAAACTTACAGTGATCTTTCCAACTATATAATCCCAAGCAACAGGTCACTTCTTAGAGGAAGTCTGAAGTATCATATTAAGTAGTTATTTCTGCTTTCAATTTAGTGTTTTTTATTTCCTGTTTTTATTACAATGAGTGACAAGAACAGCTAGCAATTAAGACCAGAATTACTCTTAGGCTGTTCCTAGAGCAAATAGAAGATTATCTCCGTACCAATCTTACCCTTGCTCTGACTTCAGTTTTAAGATGTTGAAAAGATTCCTTCATTGGTGGTTTTCACCCTTAGATATAGCCTACTATGCTTAACTTATTTCTGATGAACTATAATTCTAAAAGCCCATTACAAACACTAGTACTTTCATTTAATGTTAACCTTGTCTTGAGATGACCATTTGGCTTTCAGGTAAGAAAGTTTTATTTTGCAAGAAAAGAACTGTGATATCTAACCTGAAGCAATGTAGTCTCATTTTTTTCCCCTGAATTCACAAATTTTGTTAAGAGAGCCCAACAATATATAATAATGGCTATATTCACAGGCTCGATTTCAAGTCAGATACAGTATATTAAATGACTAACTAGAGAAACCCTGATTAAAGTAGTGAATTTAATAGATAAGATTAGAAGATAGCATGCACTATCTGAAAAAGCTATAAATTAAATGGTTCAGTAGCTTCATTAGTCTCTGTATCAAGGTCTCAGAGGTTAATGATCTCACTCGTATCTAGAAGGAGACAGGAAGAGAAAGGAAGAACAGTTCTTTACAATGCTGTCACCCTGAAGCAATGCATGTTAGCATTAAATAGTTATTTATTGATGATAAATGTTAAAAACTCTAGTCTAATTTATGTATATACTCCTGAAGTCAGATTGGTAAAGACTTGACTTTAGTTTTATGTATTACCTCCTTAAGTCAGATTGATAAAGACTTGACTCTAGTTTTATGTATTACCTCCTTAAGTCAGATTACTGAAACCTGAGATATTTTGGTTTGCATTATATCAAAACATCATGCAACTATTATAATACAGAGTGAAAGCTGTCTCCAATAAAAGGTAAGCTACATGTTTTGGAACATTTGGCTAGAACCTGTTACAGTGGATTGAATGTGGTTTACATTGAATGTTATACAAGCCTTTAATAAAAATATGAATGAATATCATTTGGGAACAAGAAAACTAAGCTTAAGTTAATTCTAGCTTCCCTCCATCATTTTAAATTATTTTTTTCCTAGAATGAGAGCTATCAAACTAGTAAGGCTTTCCTGATGTCTTGTGCAAATGACAAATAACAGTGTTTCCAAATGTGTTTGCAAACAAGGACAAACAATAAAGACCACTTTTACAATCCTAAAGCCAACAAATAAGACATATTTCAGTGGCATATGGTAGAAATAGAATTTTTCTGTGGCAGAGGAAAAAATAAATATTGGTAATAGATTCAATTTATGAACATATGTATGGAAAATGTGCGATAACTCAGTAATTAAATTGTAGCTGATAGCACATTCCCAAGTGTTAAGGTGGCACATAATGTTATCAACAGCTTGGTGTTGATCCAGTTTGACACATCATCCAGAATATGATAAAATAGGTAAGGTAAATTAATTTTTTTCAAGCTGCAGAAATGGAGGATACAGAGCAAAATAAGAGAATTGTATTATTCAATAATTATGAATATCTTTTATTTTTAATTAAAGAATTTAGTTAACTTATTCTTCTTCTAAGAATAATAAAAAAGTGAAGAACACAATATCAAAATAATATGTTTTCTGGTTATCTATATCAGCAGAATGCTTCCATGGCTGGAAAATTAATTTGTTTAATTAGCCAAGATTACACAAAGAAGCTGCCCAGTGGAGCTAAACTGGCTTTGAGTATTGATTCTACCATTTGTTATCAGAGAAAAATAAAAGCAAGTCACTTAAATCTCTCTGAATTTCATCTATATTTTTATCATCTCAGTATGGAGATAGCATCAAAAAGCCATAGGGTTATTGTGAGGACTATAATTTCACATATATAACCTTAGTTGTATACTAGTTGCTCATTAATTGTTAAATCCATCTCCTTCCATTTCTACATACATAAATAATCCAATGAAAAAATTATACAATAAGATTTTTTTTTAAATCATAAGACTAATTGGTTTAGTCTATCCACTCCAGACTAGTTTCTGTGTGTAATTACATTAGTAGGTCTCTGATAAAATCAAATAAAGTAAAAGAAACAAACAAACCGAAACCTAAATTAGAGGTACTGGGACGTCATTCATACAAGTGTTATCTGAAGCCTGGAAGATCCAACCAGATATAGTTCCCTTTTTTTTTTTCTTTTCTTTTTTTCTATCAGAATGGTAATTTTTGGTCCTTTGTAGCTACTCTAGTTGAATTTTTTTCTTAATAGGCATCTTTAACTTTGAATCTTGGAAAACGTCGAATTAGTTCACAACAATGTGGACCATGATGAATGGGTGACTTATATGCAGAGTTAACAGCTAATTTTGAAGCACAAATTTATTCTATTTATACTAAAAACACCCCACTATTTTTGTTTTGTTTTGTTTTGTTTTTTTGTTTGCGGTATGCGGGCCTCTTGTGGCCTCTCCCGTTGCAGAGCACAGGCTCTGGATGTGCAGGCCCAGCGGCCATGGCTCATGGGCCCAGCCGCTCTGCGGCATGTGGGATCTTCCTGGAACGGGGCACGACCCCGTGTCCCCTGCATCGGCAGGCGGACTCTCAACCACTGTGCCACCAGGGAAGCCCCACCCCATTATTAACACCATCATCACTGTCTTACAACAGCCTCCCAACTGCATCTTTGCTACCCCGTGGAGACTTCTATCCTCTACCTTCTACACAATGGCCCCAGTGAACTTTCTAAAATGTAACTCACATTATGTCACTTTTCTGTTTAAAATACTTCAATGGCTTCTCATTTTTTTCTGAATAAAATTCAAATTATTTACCAGTTGCTGAAATGAATGGCTCCAACTTTTATTAATTTATATATTTAGTTTTATTTTTTTTGACTGTGTTTGGTCTTTGCATGGGTTTTCTCCAGTTGTGGCAAGCAGGGGTTACTCTTTGCTGTGGTATATGGGGGCTTTCTCATTATGGTGGCTCCCCTTGTTGCAGAGCACAGGCTCTAGGAGCACAGGTTTCAGCAGTTGGCAGCACACAGGCTCAGCAGTTGTGGCTTGCGGGCTCTAGAGTGCAGGTTCAGTAGCTGTGGCACAGGGGCTCAGTTGCTCTGTGGCATGTGGGATCCTCCTGGACCAGGGATTGAACCCCTGTTCCCTGCACTGGCAGGCAGATTCTTAACCACTGCACAACCAGGGAAGTCCCAGCTCCAACTTTTCGATAAATTCTTTTGATTCAAGTTCTCCCTCTGATTGGTGAAATAAGGTAATTTATACAGTTATAGATTTTTTGTTTTGCTTTTAATAAAACCAGAAAAAAAGAAAATCCAACAATATTGATGGGAGTTAATAAAGAAGTAAATAAAACTATTAATTAACTCTATAGTATTTACTTAATTCATCATCATAAAAAAATACCAAATATAGGTCATATCATGTCATTCTTCTTATTGTGAATATTAAAGTTATATCTTTTAAATTTCAATGACTATTACTGGGCTTCATTTTCCTTTTACTTAAGACATGATAATTTCTGGATTATTTCTAAATTTCTTTTATAGGCCACTGTTCTACAACTCTATGTATGTGGAATATTTCAGATTAAGTCTTATATTTACTAGAAATAAAAATAAAGCAATTTTATGTTTTTAGTAATACCAGAAGCAGAAAGAATAAAAAATAATTTTCAAATTACATGTTATTCTTCATTTTACAGAAAACAGAGGGCGATTTAAAAAAATGACTCCTACATATGAAAATAAATATAAACTTTTAAATATAATCACAATGTGCTTCCAAAAAACAAGCCCCAAGTTTAGCATATATGTGGAAAGTTACTGTGTTTTTCTGTGTTATGGATGAAACTTATCATGTCAAACATAGTGAGGGCTAAACAAAAATAAATACTGATGTTATTGTAGGTGAGGAAATCTTTGAATGTAAATATATCTTGGATGATAATGCATAGCAGAAAAATAGAACATTAAAGAAAATATGAACATAAGAATATATATATATATATATATATATATATATATTTAATTTGTGTTAATTGTAAAGTGCTAAAGAGCAGTATTTTCTAAGTATTCCAAGTTTGTCCACTTCTGGCTAGAATCATTTTTGCAACTGAAACCCTTTTGTCAGTCTCTACTGAAATACATCACGTCAAATTATTTTCCTTTAAAAGGGGCTCATTAAATATTCATATTCTTGCACCACAGGAAGGTTTTGTTTTTCTGTTTGCATTTAATTAAATCACATATCCAAGTAAAACTCCCTATGCCCATAATCTGAATATTTTCACCGTTATTTTTTCTATAATATATATGAGGAGATATAAGATTTACAAAAGTAATGCTGTTGCTTACAGAAAATATATCTTATTCTTGATTCTCTCACTGGCTTTAAATTCTTTCTGACATGCAAATCCCTGAGGTTAAAATCCTCTTTAAAGTTCACATTTGAGTTTATAATGGTTCTGCTTCTGTGCAGATTTAGATTTAATCAGAATGTGAAATAAAAAGACCACATAACCTTTTATATCTAAAACAGATTATATAATATTTGTAATTAATAAGCATCACTCCATGGGTAAATGGCATTCTGCATGACAGTTTCATAGCATCATTAATATCAATGGTAAATGTCAAAGTACCCAAATGTCAAAGTATTTTCTTTACTTTATCTTACAAATACTCTTCTTATAACAAATGTTGTAGTGCCTGTGAATTGATAAGAAAGCCACCCTGGGATTTGGGAAAGAATTCACAGGAACAGGACAAAGGAGTCAAATTGTCACCCTAACTTATATGGGTCATCCCCCAATATTTTGTTTGCAAAAGTTGAATTTTTACCTGAGCCAGTAATGTCAATTTAAGGTCAATTAGCATATTGTAATGTTTAAATATTTGTTTTCCTGATCAAAATTAATACTGACTTAACCATTTTCTGAGCCTGGATTCAAATCAAACTGCCAGGCTATGACAATTATAGCTGATAGTTTTGCTGAATGAGTGCTCAATTAGAAAAGAGACAGTTTCCAACTGCTCTACGTTTCAAACTTCATCATTCTACATTATTTCACTTCATTTCAATAACTAAAACTTTATTATTCTAATGTCTGAATCTTTGTACATTCTTCAGTGTAGGCCATTTCTGTCATCCTTTTTAAGTATTCTTGTCAAGAGGAAACATTAGTGTTTTCCAAGCCACCCTTTTCTCCATCTCAAAAATTGTTCTGCTATGACCACCTAACAAGTCTCTTTCGAAGTTTTTTCATGACATACCAACACTTAACATCACAAGGAACTTTCTAGTCCCCTTCCTTCCTTCCACCCTCCCTCCCTTCCTTCCTTCCTTCCTTTCCTCCTTCCTTCCTTCTATCTGTCCTTCCAGAGTTTTTGAATTATTACTGTATTAGACACAGTGCCAGATACTAATAACAAGGATTGAATGAGATACAATTTCCATTTTCAAGATTTTTGGCTTCACCCTTTTCCTTGTTACTATTTTTGGAAGATTCATCATTCACACTAAAGGCACTTCTACAACCGTGGTTTCCAGCTTCCCTGACACTTCAAACCTAATCACTTCTCTTGCCACTTTATTCCACTTTATTTTTTTCATGTCCTTTATCCACATCCTGGTTTAGAATCTCATCTTTTGCCTAATTATCCAAATTTTACCTCAGATACTCCTATTCCTCAAAAAGTTGTTGAATTTCAACTATTAAATTCTGTAGCATTTTCTATTTTATCAAAACATACATACCTGAATTAAACAAATAATCATTAAGTGTCTACTTTGCACCAGGAAAATATTTACTTTTACAATTGTTTTATATGCTCTCCAAGAGCACCTTATATGCAGATTGGCCTTTGAATGTGCATTTCTGTACAGCAGGATCTGGTTAGCTATTCAATTAATAATTTTCAAATAAATCTATCTTGTTTAAAACAATGCTAATAGTGTTATTGATAGTATAGAACATTAATTTGTTAATATGCCTAGAGTGGTCCAAAATATGCTAAGTCAAGATTTTATCACTTGCATCAAGCAAAAGAGATAACTAAAGTCCCACGAAGAAAAAAATCAACATTGATTTCCTTTGTCATATGTATCTCGTACCCCTCTAAAGAAATGAATATGAAATCCAATAGTACATCTATCATAGTTATTTATAGTCATGAAGAGAGGCAGCATGACAATCTTGGGAAGAACAATATTTGATTTTTAAATTTCTGCTGTCAAATGTTCCAGATCAACGAACATTGGCTGTGACAGAGTGCTGATGCCCTGAATAACCTTTGTCCCTGCAGAACTTCCAAGTCTGAGATAAAAGTCTAGCAGATCTTAATCTGGTTCTCTCTTCTCAAAGCCCTCCTTGGTGGTGACTGTCTTATCACCCCAGAAAATCACAAGTTTCCTTTCTTTTGTTCCTTATAGTAGAAAAAACAAACTACTCACAAAGAAAATAAATAGAGCATTTAAAGAGTGTATTCCTAAGAAAGAAAACAGCTACCATCAAAGTTTAGGAAATGTAAAATAGATTCTTTTAAATTGCTACTTCAACTGGACACATTCTTAAAAATTTGACAATTCAAAGAACTGTAAAGTACTTTCCTTAAAAAAGTCATAGGGCATACGTTACTGCAAATGAAAAAAAAATAAATCATTTCTAAAGTAAAAAAGAAACATAAAGAAAACAATAGGCCTGAAACTAAGTCTTTTGCTATGGATTTCTTTTTAAATTATATTTATATGCCAGCTTATTTTTCCATATTTAAAATCACTGTGCACCTGTTACAAATTAATGTGGGTTCTTTTTCTGCTCTATACATTTCCATATCATTTTCTTATACAGTGAATCATTAAATTATTTATCCATGGTCATGCAAAAAAAAAACATTGTACATTTGCCATGTATTTTAAAGCACCTACATCCAGGTTTCTCCCAGTTCACCTGTTACCTTGAGCAAGGACTGTTATAAGCAAAATTAAGACTTCTCAAGCAGTCCCTAGTGGGCATAGGACCAAGTCACTGCCCTGTGTTCTGTCTGATCCCTTTGGTTGGACTCCCAGATATGGTCTTTGTTCATTGTGAAAACAATGAGGCTTCAAGAAAACTCTGCAATGAAGTTGAAGAGGTAGAAGGGAAAAAGATAAATCTCCAGCATGTGAGGTAGTCAACTAACTAGATAGGAAAATAACTCTAAATTAATATGATTTTGTTGATTCAATTTCATAGTATCGCATTGTTCATATGAGAAAATGTAGCCTGGGTTCTAAGCACCTGTTACTGACTACTAGTAAATAATAAAGAAATGTGAAGTGTTATAAGTTAGATAATGCTTAGGTTTGATGATAGATTTTAAAAGCTCCTAAAAATATAATAGTAACTGGACATGGTTAACATGTAGAACTTTTTAAAAAGTTAAACCTTAATGGTAGATTTTTATTTTCAGTGTTCTTTAAAGACACTTTGTCAGTGGGATAGAGAATATGTACATTCAACCAAATGCTATCAAACAATCTGAACTAAGTGGATTTGAAGTTTCTACTCATTGATGAAGACAGCTGGAAAGAGGATGTTTCCTCCCTTATAATAACAACAAAACAGCCATTTTGAATATAGAAGTACAGTTGATTTACAGTATTATATTAGTTTGAGGTGCACAGCATACTGGTGCAGTATTTTTACAGATTATACTCCATTAAAAGTCATTATGAGATAATGGCTATAATTCCCTGTGCTTGTTGTTCATCTATTTTATATATAGTGGTTTGTGTCTCTTAATCCTATACCCCTAACTTGTTCCTCTCCCCTTTCCTCTCCCCACTGGTAACCACTAGTTAGTTTTCTATACCTGTGAGTCCATTTCTGTTTTTCTGTATATGTTTGTATTATCTTTCAAATTCCACATATAAGTGATATCATACAGTATTCGTCTTTCTCTGTCTGACTTACTTCACTAAGCTTATTATCCTCTAGGTCCTTCCATATTGCTGCAAATGGCAGACTTTCATTCTTTTTTTGGTGATATATATATCACATATGCTTTATTTCATTATTTTTTATGGTAATATATGTGTGTGTGTATATATATATATATATATATATATATATATATATATATATATATCACATAAGATTTATCCATTCATCTGTTGATAGATGCCTGGGTTGCTTCCATATCTTAAATTGTAAATAGTGATGCTATGAACACAGGGGTGCACGTATCTTTTTGGATTAGCGTTTTCATTTTTGGGGGATATATACCCAGGAGTGGAATTGCTGGGTCATACGGTAGCTACATTTTTAGTTTTTTTGAGGAACCTCCATACTATTCTTCCCAACATTATAATGTTGCCTCTCTTAGTGGCTGTAAATAGTTATGAGAGACATACTATTAGATTTCATATTCATTTCATTATATGGGAATGAGATACATATGACAAAGATAATAAAATTGATTTCTTTCCCCATGGGACTTTAGTTATCTATTTTGCTTGATGCAAGTGATAAAGTCTTGATGTAACATAATTTGGACAAAACAGCCATAAAATTCACAAGTTCAAAAATTTTCTTGATCTGATCAAAAAACTAAGCTTGCAGGGCAATCAACTAGCATGAAATCTAGAAAGAGACAGCCAGCTGAAAGGAGATACAGGATGTGAAGGTTTGCTTACTTTGGGTTCAAAAGATCAGACACAGACCAGTAAGGAAAATTCAGCAAAAATAGCTAACAAGTTTAAGGAAACTTATTGTAGGCTAGTGAAGGAGTGCGGAGACCCTGGGGACTTCAAATATAAAGAATGCATGTACCTTTCTGCAGGCTTTTTTGACACAAATTCCCTTGGCAGAATTTCTTAGGAAGCTCCCTTCATGGTCCCTAGGGTAAGGAAACAGCAGCTGCCAGGGAAGAGAAAGCAAATGACACCCAAACCATTCTCCTTCATCTCCCTGTTGCTGGGAAGCCATTTTCCACGGGTCTTTCTGTTTTCACACATCTTGCAAGTAGAGGAACAGAAAGCATTTTGTTCTGGACTATTTTTTCAATAATAACTGTATAGTCAACAGCCATGGAAGATATAGTGTCTCCCTCAAGAGCAGAAGGCAAATATGTTTGCTGTTCGTGTAACAAGAAAATGTTTCTACTGGGGCAAAGATTAGGAAGGTTTGCTTGCTGTTCCTCATAAATAACTATAGCTTCCTAGGTTTGGGGTTTCTTACCTGTGACACTTACTGTGCCACCCCAGGAAACTTGGGGGAAGGGGAACAAAGGAAATTAATGTGAATATGAAGTTCCTGCTGCTTGCTCTGTTGTGATCAAAACAGTCTTTTGTCTTTGATCCAGGATTCTCACATTTTCTACCAGCATCCAGGAGAGTGAAGCAATGCAAATTGTTAGCTTTGAGTAGGTTACAATTTCAGATTTTTCAGTTTTGACACATCCCTGGGAGCAAAGTCCTTAATCTATAGAGTAAAGAAAACATACTTTGTTGCCATTAGGAATCTGGTGCAAACACATTGCAACTGAGAAAAAAAAATGAAAGAAACTTTTAGCCCTGAGGGATGATCAGGAATATATACTGGGCCCAGAAGTCTAGCTGAGGAAGGTTTGAGGCCACTAAGAAGGATCTTAATGGTTGTCTAAGTCTGAGGCTTAATCATGACATCAGGGACTCACTCATCCTTTCAAGCTAACAGGCACCAAAGCACAGGTAAGAGTACAATACTTCCATTAGAGTTGAAAGAGCATGGACAAACATCCCTGATGCACAGAACAAAGCAAAGACTTAAAGCTGAAAATGGAAATGATTGAGAAAAACTCTCTGGCAAATGTACCCATAACCTAAATTCATGGTAAACAGAGGAAAATAAAACCTATGCTGCACTGAGGATAACCAAGGCAGCAACAAAACCCAGCCATATATCTTATTAGATGAACTCTAACCCTCACATTAAAAGCCCTGATGGAAGAATGATGCACACCTTTATAAGCATAAAATTTATTGACCTTAGTCACCTCTTTCCTACACCAGAAGTCCAGTTTTAAACACAAATGACAAAACATATTATTAAAAGACAAGGAAATCCACTTCCAAGAGATGAAGGAATCAGCACGACTGCTCATATACAAAGCACATTTTGGAACTAACAGAGAATTGTAAATGACTATTATTAATATGTTAAAGACAAATAGAAAAAATGAGCATCATGAAAGATCAGATGGATAAATTGGCAGAGATATGAAAACCATAAGAATGAACCTAGCAGAAATGGCAAAAACCCAAACCATAATAACAGAGATGAAGAATGCCTTCAATGGCTCCTTAGTTGACTTGTCACAACCTAAGAAAGAATCAGTCAAGTTTTAAAAAGTCAGTAGATATATATCAAATTGAAACAGAATGAGGAAAAAATAATTTAAATAAAAAAAACAGAAGAATAACAACCTAATCAGTGTGTAACAATATCAAACAGCGCAAATCCATATAATTGAAATCTCAGAAGGATGAGAGAGAGAGAATGAGGCAGAAATATTTGAAATATAATAGTTCAGAATTTTTAAAAAGGACAAAGAATTCTCACAAATCAGATAAGCTCAAGAATACTTAAAAGGATTATCATCATCAACAACAAAACACACAAAGGTATATAATATTCAATTTGTCTTTAACAAAAGACTAACAGAAAATCTTAAAAGCACACATGAAAAAAACACACATTACAAGTAGGCAAACAAAGAAAATAATGACAAATAGACTTCTTTTCAAAAAGCATGGAAGCCATGAAAGCGTGGCATGATGTCTTTAAACTGATGAAAGGAAATACAAAAACAAACAAGCAAAAAAAAAAAAAAAAAAACACTGTCAATTCAGAATATCCAGAAAAAAAAATCTTTAAAAAATGAAGGAGAAATTAAGACTCTCCTGGACCAGTGAAATCTGAGAAAATTAAGTGCTAGCAAGTGTCTACTACAAGAATGTTTATAGAAAATTTTTCATGAAAGGAATTATAAAACCAAGGCAGAATCTTGGATAAACATGAAGAAATAAAGAGCACTGTAAATGAAATAAATGAGATGCAAATGTTTAATTTAAATCACTCTTAAAGGTAAATGTCTGTCTAAAGCAAAATCATTAGCAATCTATTGAAAGTTCATAGCATTCATGAAAGTAAAAATATAGGACAAAACTAGCACAACACACAGGAGGTAGGAATTGAGATTACAGTGTTGTAAGGTGTTTATACTATGTATCAAGGGGTATAATATTATTTTAATATAGATACTGATTAAATAAAAATATATTCTAAACTCTAGGGCAATGATTAAAAACATGTTTTCAAAGAGTATGTATAGTAAGTCTATAGTGGAGATAAAACTGAATCATAAAAATTGTTCAAACTACTAAAAGGCATTAAAAAAGTATAAAGACAGGTGGACCAAATAAAAAACAGCTAGTAAGGTGGTAGATTTCAGTAATCATATCTAGATGCATATTAAGTTAGAGTAGTATAAACACACCAATTAAAAGACAAGGATTTTCAGATTTGATTAAAAAATGCTGTTCAAAAGAAATCTCACTTAAATATAAAGATGTCAAACTAAAAGGATGGTATGAAGTATTTCCAGTAGTTAAGATCATAGAGGTAGAAAGGAGAATGCTGGTTGCCAGGTCCTGGGAGAGGGGAGAATGTGAAGTCATTATATAATGGATACAGAGTTTCAGCTTTATAAGATGAAAAGAATTATGGAGATGGATGATGGTGATAGTTATGTAACATTATGAATGTATTTAATATCACTGAGCTTTTCACTTAAAAATGGTGAAGATGGTAAATTTTATGTTATATACATTTAACACAGTTAAAAAATTGAAAAAGGAAAAAAGAATGGAGAAACATATACCATACCGATATTAATCAAAAGAAAGCTGGAGTATCTACATTAATATCAGGAAAAACAGACTTCAGAACCATGAACGTTATGAAGGATGAAAAGAAGGATTAAATAACAACATAGGCATCAAGTCTCTAAGAAGACACAGCAATCCTAATCAGGCATTTGCCTAACAATAGAAATAATGAAACAAAAACTGTTAGAACTGGAAGGTAAAATAGCCAAATGCACAGTTTTAGCTAGAGACAACAACACTCTTCTTACAATAGTCGATTGAACAAGAAGACAGAAAATTAATATATACACAGAAGACCTACAAAACATTATCAAACAGTTTAATCTAATTAATATGTATAGAGGACTTCAATCAACATTTTTTCAAGAACACAGTAAACACTCCTTTTTAAAGACACATAAAACATACACCAAGATAGATCATATCTAAAAATGTATGTACTTAAAAATGTTAAATAATAAAAATCATACAAAAATATTTTATGAAAGTAATAGAATTAAACTAGGAATCTATAACAGAAATCGTGAAAATCATAAAATATTTGGAAATTTAACAACACACTTCTAGTTATCCTTTGAGTCAAAAAGGAAGTGTCAAGGAAAATCTTAAGAAAAAATATTTTGAGCTAAATGAAAATAAATATACACAACATCAGAATTGATAAGATGCAGCAATATCAGTGCTTAGGCATAAATTTATAGCATAAATGCTAAATGCTAAAATCAGAAAAGGTAAAGATTTCAAATTAGTAATCTGAACTTTTAAGAAACTAGGAAAAAAAGAACTGAAAATTTAACTGAAAGAAAGGTTGTTCAAGATTTGAAAATCAATTATTGTAATCACATTAGGAGACTAAAGAAAAATATGATCATCTCAAAAGATATTAAAAAAAGATAATCTGATGAAACTGAACATTCACACATGATAAAAACCTAAGTAAATTGGGGATAGAAGGGAATCTACATTTATTAAAATAACAATAAAGATATAATGCTTTGTCAATAAGATAAGAAACAAAATAATAATGTTCTTCCTCATTGCATAGATTCAACATCACCCTGGAATTCCTAGTCAATGCATTAAGGAAAGGTAAACTAAAGGCTAACAGATTCGACACAGAAAAAATAAATCTGTTTCTCTTCACAGGAAGCATGAATATCAGAATAGCCCAATGTTTAGGTTAACATAATCAATGCCCAGAGATCTCCCTAAATTAAGATGTCATTAAAAAAGGAGTACGTTTAGTTATTTTTGTTATTTATCTCATGGCTTGAACTGTGAGAGGTTTTGCATTCAGAATCAACAGAATCCACCTAGGGCTTCCCTGGTGGCACAGTGGTTGAGAGTCCAACTGCCAATGCAGGGGGCATGGGTTTGTGCCCCGGTCTGGGAAGATCCCATATGCCACGGAGTGGCTGGGCCCGTGAGCCATGGCCGCTGAGCCTGCATGTCCGGAGCCTGTGCTCTGCAACGGGAGAGGCCACATCAGTGAGAGGCCCACATACAGTAAAAAAAAAAAAAAAAAAAGAATCCACCTAGCACACCGAAGAATCTGGAGGTATTATTATTTTCCACTAGACTCTTTTATTAGAACCTACTAGAAATTAGATTTGTTTGCTATTCCTGTAATGCAAGGTCCTCAGAATTTTATTGAAATTTCTTCCTAGAATCCTTGATTCTAGGAGAGTGCTCTCTGCTTGAAGATATAAATAGATAGTTGGGTAGATAAATAAATAGGTAGATAGATGATAGATAGATAGATAGATAGATAGATAGATAGATAGATAGATAGACAGATAGATCTCCTTATGTAGACCCTGGTGAACATGGAGATTTGAACGATTATTGCTTACCAAGATTCATCAGAGTAGCAATATCTCATCCCTATGTGGGAACATGAATAGCAACAAGAATCTGCTTTCTGTTTCTGAAAAACAGATCTTATATACGAACTGCAAAAGGCATAATTTGCATAATCTGAGGTGAAGAGTGGAGTGAAATAAGAAGATTCTTGAGAAATCAATAAGAAGGAAAGATTTCTTCTTTTTTCTTCTTTAAAGGAAGGGGCTTTGGTTATCTCTTCACTCCTGAACAATCCCAGCTACAGTCTCAGCAACACCTTGAAACTTGTGTCTTCATAGTCCAGTCCAGGCTCTCACAAATGCAATATTTTGGGTGATTAGGAACTTGCCTGACACTTTTTCTATGCTTTGAGTTGTCTTGCAGAGCTTTAACTTAAGGTATAACGAGCAAAATGGCTGTAAGATGTCAGCAATTGAAAGGTTTTACATAAGGGATGACTTTTCTTACACATCCATTTTAAAGATGTATTTGCTAGAGGATTTTAAAAATGGATCCAGGTCACTTTTGTCTGCCTAGATTTGATTCTGTTGCAATCAGGAGAAGCAGATGTACTGCTTAGAAAGCATATCATAAAATGTTACCAAATCTTTAGATTTAAGATATTACAAGTAATAACAATACATACATAAAACAGCTTAATGGATTAGCTTTCATTCATGGTAAAATATACCTAATTCAGAAGCACATGCACACAACCAAGAATATATATAAGCCTTCATTTAGTTATTGTCTTTTAGGTAAGCCTACTTTTGTTCATAATGGTTGTGTAAAGACAGATTAGAGGAGTCCACATGAAAGTATTTATTTAGTCTTTCATGCTGGGTTTTTGTATCTAGAACACAAGAATGATCATCATAATTATAATTTATCATTTCACTATGGTATACAAGTAGCCAGCTAGTGGATAAAAAAGGAAAGAAAAAAATGGTAAGTTTCTTTTTTTTTTTTTTTTAAGAAGATGTTGGGGGTAGGAGTTTATTAATTAATTTATTTATTTTTGCTGTGTTGTGTCTTAATTTCTGTGCAAGGGCTTTCTCTAGTTGTGGCAAGTGGGGGCCACTCTTCATCGCGGTGCGTGTGCCTCTCACTACGGCGGCCTCTCTTGTTGTGGAGCACAGGCTCCAGACTCGCAGGCCCAGTAGTTGTGGCTCACGGGCCTAGTTGCTCTGCAGCATGTGGGATCCTTCCAGCCAAGGGCTCGAACCCGTGTCCCCTGCATTAGCAGGCAGATTCTCAACCACTGCGCCACCAGGGAAGCCCCCAAAATGGTAAGTTTTAAATAAGGAATGTACATAAATTATTATTATTATTATTTTTTGCGGCACACAGGCCTCTCACTGTTGTGGTCTCTCCCGTTGCAGAGCACAGGCTCTGGACACGCAGGCTCAGCGGCCATGGCTCACGGGCCCAGCCGCTCCACAGCATGTGAGATCTTCCCGGACCAGGGCACAAATCTGTGTCCCGAATCTGTGTCACCTGCATTGGCAGGCGGACTCTCAACCACTGTGCCACCAGGGAAGCCCCATAAGTTAATTTTTAAAGGGACTGTTAAAAGTTCCTTTTAAAAAATTAAAGATTCATTGTCTTAGAGAATACAGAGTTGAGGCTGCAATTGCATCTACAACTCAACACGCATGCTCATACACACATTTAATCTTAAATGTACCCTTACAAAACCACATGCAACGAGTTTTTTTGATTTATTCTACTGAAAGTGCAGTTCAGCCTCATACTCCATGCTTGTCATTCTCTAGTCATGCTCTTTGTTGCCTCCCAGCCTTCACTCCTAAACTTTCTTCCATCTTTACCTGGCTAGGGCTGAGACAAAAAATGATTCCTTCAAAGAGACATCCTCTGACTTTCTGATTTAAATTATGTAACTCCCTTCCTCCAATTATTCCTTCTTATCTTTATTGGTCTTTACCTATTCATCTGTCTATTGTTAAATACTCGTATGCCTCTCTATATTGTAAATTCCATCCTGATAATATTATTGTGTGCTTAGTTAATCATTTTGTGTTCAGGGTCTAGCAGAATTGCTGGCACTTAGAAAATACCACCCTTAACTCCTGCTCCTTGCCTAATCTTCCTCATTTTAGGGAAGAGAATCAGGACAAATGATGTGCCTCCCGTTTTTTCTCACTTCTTATCCAAACCATTGACAATTACTGCAAGCTCTACCTTCCACTACACACTACCTTAAAATATTCACTATAAATTGTACATCTGAGTACTTTTCACTCCCTTTACCACTAAAATGCTAATCCAACTCTTTACCGTCTACTGCTTAGGTTACTGCAATAACCTCCTAAATAGATTATCTGCTTCCCTCTCACTTCCAATCTCTAGAAACATTTTCCAAGAACCTGGGTGGTCCTCTAAAAATATAAATATGATCATGTTGCTCCTCTACCCAGATCTCTCCAGTGTCTTCCCATCACACTTAAAACAAATGAAACATTCTTCCAAAGGTTAACAGAGCTCTCAAAGATCTGCTTTCTAATTGGGTTTGGATCTTATAGCTCTTGCTTTTGCCCTCCCAATCCAACACACTCTTCAAACTGACCAACAGACATCCACGTCAAGGCCTTTGCAGTAATTGTCCCTTGTGCTGTGAACCATGACTCCTCTGTTCATTAGGTCTTTGCTTCAGACCTAATGAGCAGAGGAGATCAGAGAAGTCTTGCTTGTCAATCTTCTCTAAAAGAGTTCCTTCCACAAGCATTTCTTCCATCTTATTGGGTTCTTATTGATATATAACACATGAAAATTTAAGGTGCAAAATATGATTTGATTTTCCACCATATTTTCTATCTGCAGTCTGTTTCTTGTCTTTTTATTTCATGCAACTTCATATTTTGTGTCATTTAAATATTTTTGTTTTTGTCTCTTTTCACTACAATATAAGCTTTGAAGAGTATGGACTTATTTTTTGTTTTGTTTTGTTTTAATTCACATCTAATTTCTAAGCAACAACTAGGTTCTCTTTGAATACTGTTGAATGAATAAATAAATGTTAAACAAATGGATCTTTAAAATATGAATGAATAAATGAATGAAAAAGTGAGTGCATGAATAAGTTAAAACTGACAAATTGGGTTGTACAAGCAGTCATTCTCTTTGGCAGGCAATAAGCCTCATCCAAGGAATAACAAACTTCCATGTTGAATGTTCTGGTGTAACAAATATGCATCTATGCATCTAGACTTATACATATATCCATAATATTTATTTTTTCTACTAGTCATTATGCTTTTCTATGATATCACTTATCTGCTTCATTAAAAAAGATCCTGAATTTTTATAGACCATTATATCCTGTCCAATATCATTTGCCAAACATTCAAGATCTTTCATAATCTGGCTATGATCTGCTCTCTTTATCTTATTATCAGTACATTCAATATTAAAATCTCATATCTCTCTTGAATCTTGAGAAACATTAAAAATAATGCTCTAACCAAGCACCCACATCTTGGTTTCTAACACCATTCTCCAGTAAAAGAACCTGGAGCTCTTTTGAAATGACTGATCCTAGGACTGGGGCAGGGACTATATAAAATGATCCTAAGCATCTTGTAAGATCAGAAAGCAAGAAAGTGCTCAAATACAAAATTTACCACAATAATAGGAATATGTCAAAGGGTCACAAAAACCAACCAAAGGACTGCTAATGGCCAAAACTGGAACAATCTTGCAACAAAACAAATTAAGTAGAACTAGGTTATAACCTAAAATAGAAAATAAATATCCTTGAGTCTGTACTGATACAAATAAATAATTGAATAAATACATAGGGAAGAAGAGACAAACCTCTCATGCAGAAGAGTTGCAAAACAGTTGTGTATCTACTCTGCTCTCAAGGAGGTGGAGCATACCTCTCTATTCCTGAAGTTTAGGCTGTATGTAGGCATATCTTTCCAAAGATCATAAGATGAGAAAAGGGAAGAAGAGTAAATTTACAGTGGAGAAACCTGACAAACACTACCTCAGCCAGGTGATCAAGGTCAACATCAACTGAAGTAAGTCATGTTACAAGCATGTATCCTTAATATATGATGTGATGAGAATGATACTTTACTTCTCTGGCCTTATTGTCCCCCAAACTCATAACCCCAGTCTAAGCATGAAACATAAGACAGAGAGGAATTATCTACAAAATATTTGACCAGTATTCCTTAAAAACAGTCATGGTTGTCAAAAACAAGGAAAGTCTGAGAAAGGGCAACATTCCAAAGGATGTTTAGAAGACAAGATGACTAAATGTAATGCAATATTCTAGATGAGACCCTGAAACAACAAAAAAGGACATTAGGCAAAACTAAAGAAACCTCTATATACTACATCTTTATCCATTCATCTGTCGATGGGCACTTAGGTTGCTTCCATGTCTTGGCTACTGTAAATAGTGCTGCTATGAACATTGGGGTGCATATATCTTTTTGAATTAGAGTTTCCCCTAGATATATGACCAGGAGTGGGATCGCTGGATCATATGGTAACTTTAGTTTTAGTTTTTTAAGGAACTTCCATACTGTTTTCCATAGTGGCTTCACTAGTTTACATTCCCGATATTCATATGCTGAATATTTCTAAATCAAGTAATATTTCTTCTCCTGCCATATTTTCATTCACACAATAATTTTTGAAAGATCCATGAGTTTTCTTATTTCATTGAAGTAGAAAGATACATTATCGTAGTTCATTTGGAGGAGCTTGATTATCACCCAGACTATGCATGCAGCAAAACCTTATTTTGTTTGTAAAGTCCAATACTATCTTTCACTGTTGAACTCCCTGTCATTCGTGTCACACCATGAGCTACTACAAAATTTTTTTTTTGTCCTTCAGAATTTTGTATGAACGGTCTGTTTTACTTTGACCTTGGAGATCTGACGACAACACAGCATTTGAGCAAGGAAATAACTTGTTCATATTTATTCCTTCCTTAGAGAGGAGAATGCTGACAAGATGATATTGAATCAGACTCAAAGCCAGCTAGTTTGTGTCATTAGCTTATATGCCAAACAATATCTTTGCATTTGGCCTAAAAACAAAGAAATTTTTTAACCTCCTAGTGCCATATTTCTTTAATAGTTTATCCTCCTCAGCATCATCATTTTACTACTACAGAGATGACACTTTAATAAGGCTTCCATTCCATGATATCTTTTAAAAAGTTTGGCTTTAAATAGGAATAATTAATCTTAATAAATATAAATAAATTCAAGAAATGTTATCCCTAAAAGCTTTTGCAGTTAACAACAACTTTTAATAAGGTTCACATCATCTAGAGCTTAGAATTTGTTTTTTTTTTTTTAAATTTAGATGTAATTCACACGCAGTGAAATATACAAATCTTTTTTTTTTTTCTTTTTCTTCTTTTTTTTTTTTTTTGGCCATGTCATGCGGCATGCGGGATCTTAGTTCCACGACCAGGGATCAAACCCATTCCCCCTGCATTGGGAGCATGGAGTCCTAACTGCTGGACTGCCAGGGAATTCCCTCGAATTTGTTTTTAATGCATACCTTTTACTATTTAATATATATTTTTAAAATTATTGAAGACAGCAAGAAACAAATTTTAAGTGATATTCACAAGACTCAATGAACATTTATATTTTCTTGAAGATTTTCCTGAATTGAGTTTATTTTTCTTTCCTGTGTCAAGAACTTCTTTACATTAGAAGTGTCACAGTTGGCATAATAATGTACAAAACTTGGCAAACAATACATTAATCTGCTTGGCAATGTACCAAATTACATCTCAACCTCCATGCCAGAATGGTAATCCTCTTATGTTTGTAATGATTGCCGTTAATTTGTCATAATGGCAGAAACAAATCTGTTAGCATGGTTCTTGACTATGTAACAAACAGCAATGTTCTAACTTTGTTCTGTTTGTCTGCCAAACCATTGACAGTGACTCATTCATATTGACCAGCTTCATTGTTTTTGCAGTGTTACATTATAATGTTTTGTTGTACAGGGACACATACATCACAGGATCAATTTTAATGAATTTTTAACTGAAATTTTCAACATTAATTTCATAATAGTTGTTAATAGCTAGTCCTCTGGATTATGACTGACTTGGTCAGAAGTTCAAAGACATTTATTGTTATAAAGAATTCTCCATTGATCAAATGTCATTCAGTGTCTTTCCTTCTGCTATTAGAAACTCTACTAATTTGCTGATGGGTCATAATTGAAGACATAGTACACTTATACTTATTTGTTGATTTATTTTATACATGAGCAACAGTTAAAGCATATGGCATATGTTTTTCAAAAATATCAAAATATTTAGTTATCTTTTCAATCACCAGCATCACCTGTGTTTCTAGAGTGCTTTAGAGTTGACAGTTTTCAATAGTATTTTAGTCATTTGGTCCTCACAAAACTTTGATAGCCTGGTGGCAGAATGGATAGATAGATAGATGATAGATAGATAGATAGATAAGTAGATAGATAGATAGAAGTACTCAAATGATTCTGACACATACCAAGTGTTGATGATTACTGCTCTAAAGCAATTTTATCAAATGGTTTTCTGAAAATAGATTTAGATTCTTCTGTGGACATGAATGATGAATAGCCTGAGATGAGGGCAGGAACATTAGAAAAAGGAAAACTAGTTAAACAAAAAGTAAAATTGACTCTTTCTTAATTATGGAGTAACTCCATGGGAACTGGAAATGTTACTTTGACACCATCTAACATCTTCTTACTCAATTTTCTGAGGCCTGAAATTCCACAAAGTATTTTTTTTCTCTCTTTTTTTTTTTTTTCCTTCCTAGTGAAATACAAATACCCCTTCAGGGAAATAGCAATATCAGGTCCTATCAGTCATTTATTTCCACCATTAAGTGAACTGATTAGATCATTTCTTGAGAAGAGGATTTGACATGGTAAATATGTGGACAGAATGAAGTTTATCACTTACGCAAGACAGAGCACACTGGGATGGAGAGTGGAGGCTATGAGATTCCAAAGACAGATATTATTTCTTGCACATATTTTCCTAGCATTGCATTGGATGATTCTGCAAGTTTTGGTTTCACTTCATAGCAGTTGTTAGTAGGATATCCCAGAGATGAAGGTTTTGCATCCTAAACCTTTAATCATAGACACTATGAAAGAACCTCTTTATCCAAGTGCAAAACCACCATTTGCTCTTTACAGTTCCCATAGCTTGGCTCATTGGTTATGGGGTTCATCCAGTTCTTTCACTCATCCATCTATCTGGTACATACTTCATGTTAAGGATACAATGACAAACAAAGTAGAGTCCCTACTTTTCAGGACCCTAGGAAAACATACTTATAAATGCATAATTATTGACACAGTGTCATGACACTATATTAAATTACAGGTAAGGAGCCCAGTAAAAGAAGATTTATTTTTCATTTAAAAATTGGCTTTACCAAAAATTCAAACTGGGTAGACCTTCACTTAGAAGTAAAGGGGTAAAAAGTATTGTAATCAGAAGAAATGAAATGAGCAGAACAAGTCCAGAAAAAAGTATGTCTTTAAACAATTCATCTTGGTAGAATGTTTGTCTTGAAGCATTTTTACTACAATATAATTAAACCTTCTCCCCTAGTGTGTTAGTTTGCAATTAGAAATTTAGATAGGATTTGCAGAAATAAAGTATAGAACTACCAAACTATAGGACAGGATTTGCATTTATATAGTCTTGGTTAGGTTACTGGCTCTCTCACTTTTAGACAGATGCCATAAGGTAAATTACTTAATCTGAGTGTCAGTTTTCTTCTGTAAAATGGGACTGTTATAATTCTTGTATCACATGATTGTGAGGTTAAATATATAACATATGTGAAGGACTTACTGTGGTGATTAGTTACTGTTGGAGCCCAGTAAAAGCTGGATGCTGTACTTACTGTCATTGAATAACTTGATATTCTACAGGCTGGATGTGGGTTACCTGGAACAAGCCATGACAAATTCTTACTAAATCATAGGTTTGCCTAAGGCTGGTCTACCTGTAAAAAAGTCACTTCAGTTTATGTGTGAAAAAAAAATGATTATTTTAAAAACTTTATTTAAAACTGTTTTCTTCAAAATATGAGGGTCTCACTATTAGAAAATGATTTTATGTCAGTAAATGGCCATCAATTTAAATATGTTTAAATTGTATATAATCAAGTGCCTATTTTATAAAGAAAACAAATAATATAGAGGCCCAGGAAAAAGAATTCTAGGCAGTTATTAAAAATAAATGATTATATTTTACTATAAACATTTAGAATAAGTTTATTCTGAGCAATATTTACTAAAACTTTCAAGTCCTTATTGTCACAAAGTATTAAGTTTCACATTGTTTAGATACTTCCATTTCATACACTGTGAGACTGCAATCTTAAGTCCTATGGAATTTGATAAACTTACCATTTACTTGTAAATTAATTCAACATTGGGATCCTAATGTAATGGAATAGTTAAAATGTCTCCCAAATTGAACAATTTACTACTAATAAGAGACCCACTGAATCTGAATTGCACTAGACATGAAAATATGTCCAATGAGGTAACTGCATTTATGTATCATTAATATTTTAATGGTTCAGTCAATATCAGAGGTTTTTATGGTACTATAAATCTGCTTCTCTAAAGCTATAGGGGCTTTCAAAAAGTACCTTTATGTTTATTTATTGCCCCAGCAGAAGAAAGTATGGTTACATATACAGAAACAGGTAAACAGATTTCTAGAAATAAAAAAACATATAACAGAATTTATCTGATCATTTAAAAAGCAAGTGCAGTACAAATAAATTAAACCAGTAAGGCCTTTTTTTATGAAAAATTCAAAAGTAGACAAATGCATTTTCATTTCATGATGTTGTAAATATAAAGATAAATTAATAACTGCTCTTTATATAAAAATGTGATGATCCAGGCTCCAGAGTATAGGTACTTCAAATTATGTCAATACATAAATGTGTTGTTTTCTGTTACTGCTCATAAAAATGAGAGGGGGAAGGAAGAAGCTTGTCTTTCCTTGAAACACTGAGTCTCTGATGTCTCCTACTTGTTTACTTCATTCAATAAGTGTCTCTTAGAACATTAAATTGTACAGTATTTGTGAATGGCTAAGGGAAGATTTTATATGTAAGAGTTCAAGATAAATCACAATTAGAAAATCTAATTTTCAAGAAGGGACTTATTGTTTCTTTACTTATTGGAGGACTTCATTTAGCCATTTTTTAGGATAGATTTTTTTAAATTTTATTTATTTATTTATTTATTTATTTATTTATTTTTGGCTGCATTGGGTCTTCACTGCTGCGGGCGGGCTTTCTCTAGTTGCAATGAGCGGGGGCTACTCTTCATTGCAGTGCATGGGCTTCTCATTGTGGTGGCTTCTCTTGTTGCAGATCAAGGGCTCTAGGTGCGTGGGCTTCAGTAGTTGTGGCACATGGGCTCAGTAGTTGTGGCTTGTGGGCTCTAGAGCACAGGCTCAGTAGTTGTGGCACACGGGCTTAGTTGCTCCATGGAGTGTAAGATCTTCCCAGACCAGAGGTCGAACCCATTTCCCCTGCATTGGCAGATTCTTAACCACCGTACCACCAGGGGAGTCCTTTGGGATAGATTTGCAATTGAAAAATTTCCTTCATTTGAGAAAGTCTTGATTTCCCCTGTATAACTGAAGAATATTTTTACTGTCTATAAAAGTCTAGGTTGAAAGGTGTTTTTTTTAAAAAATATTGTTTTAACCAGAACTTGAAATGTATTGTGTTGTTTCCTCTATCCCCAGTGGTTTCTGATGAGAAATTGACTATCATTTTAATTGTATTTCCCTTTATAGATAAGATGATGATTTTCCCTGGTAGCTTTCAAAATGTTTTTGTTTTTTTTTCATTTTCAGAAGTTTAAATATATATCTTATCATGGATTTCTTTCAGATTATCCTGTTTCGATTTAGCTCAGCTTCTTGAATTGGCAGGTTTATTTATTTAGCCAAATTGGGGGAGGTTTTAACCATTATTTCTTCAAGACTTCTTCAGCCCTTCCCTCTTCCTCTTCTCCTAGAATGTCAATCACACAAATGTTGGGTATGTTGTTCTAGCTCCACAGACCCATGAGTCTCTGTCATTTTTGAGTTTATTTTCACTCTGCTATTTTGATTGTGTAACGTCTATTGTTCTATCTTGTAATATATCGATCCCTTTTTTCTGTCTCCTCAGTTCTCCTTGAGCCTATCCACTGATTTTTTAAAATTTCAGTTATTGCATTTTTCAGTTCTAAATTTTTCATTTGGTTCTTCTTTATGTCTTCTCTTTCTTTGCTGAGACTTTCTATTTTTACATTTGTTTCAAGTGTGTTCTTAATTGCTCATTGAAGCAGTTTTAACATTACTACCTTAAAATCTTTATCAGATAAATCTAATATTTCAATCATTTAGTGATAGCATCAATTGTCATCATAGATTACATAGATAGATGTCATAGATTATCTCTTTTTATTCAATTTGAATCTTCCCAGTCCTTAGTATGATGAGTGATTTTCTATTGAAATCTAGATATTGTGGGTATTTTGTTATGAGACTGGATCTTATTTAAACTTCTATTTTGGGACTTCCCTGGTGGCGTGGTGGTTAAGAATCTGCGTGCCAATGCAGGGGACATGGGTTTGAGCCCTGGTCTGGGAAGATCCCACATGCTGCGGAGCAAATAAGCCCGTGCACAACAACTACTGAGCCTGCATGCCACAGCTACTGGAGCCTGTGCGCTTAGAGCCCGTGCTCCACAAGAGAGCCACTGCAATGAGAAGCATGCACACTGCAATGAAGAGTAGCCCGTTCTCACTGCAACTAGAGAAAGCCTGCACACAGCAATGAAGACACAATGCAGCCATAAATAAATAAATAAATAAATTCATTAATTAAAAAGAAAAAACCTCTATTTTAAGTAGATTCCTCTGACACCACTCTGGAAGGGAAAAGGAATGTTACTTCCAGTTGGAGAGAGTAGTTCAAGTTTTTTACTAGACCTCCATTGTCATCGAAGGTAAGAAGGCTCTTACTGCTAGCAGGAGTGAGATTTCTGGTCCCTATGTGTCCCTATGGTGGAGGCAACTTTGTTAATGTCAGGTGATGATGAGAGTCCTGACTTTCCACTAGTCTTCCTCTGACAACCCAAGTAAAGAGGGGAAGAAGTGTCTCATTACTGACAAAAAGAGACGAAGTCTGGCTTCCCATGTGGACCACTGGTATCACAGAGGTGAGGCTCATCACCAGTCAGAAGGAATGAAACTCCTCACTCCCTTCTTGACCTTATCTTACACCACCCTTGCAGGAGTTTGGAGAATTTTGTTATAGCCTCATTAGTGTGGAAGTCTAGGCTCCATACTCACCCCTTGCTGATGTGGATGAGGGTGGAACACAGGTTTTTTTTCTGTGCTGTTGGACTGAATTAGAGCAGTTATTACTTAAGTTTTATGTGTTGCTAGGCTGTCTGTTTCCTGGTCTTTCAGCTAGAACAAAGAGCTTTTGTTGGGGAATTTTTATCTGGGCCTGTTGGCATTTCCAGGTTGCCAGCTTTTCAGTTCTAAGTCTAAGACATATGAGCCCCTCCAAAAAACAAAACAAAAACCACTTTCATGTTGTTTCTGGCATCCCCAAGTCCCTAGACAGTATTCCTTCTCTTTACGTTTCACTCTTACATCTTGCCTTTGATTTTAAACATTATTTGGTTTACATTTTGAAATCTTTTCAATTCTTGAATATTATTGAAGTATTTCAACATTACATACTATTACCTCCAAACTACTTTTCTAATGTCTTATTTTTATTACATGCATCAGTTGCCTAATGATATTTTAGACTGTCATATATTCATTAGCTATTACTCCTGAAGGCATAGAGAAGTGAAAACTAATCAGTTAGCTATCATAAACATTTTTGACGAGTTTTTGTGAATAATAAACTGTATATACATATATATACATATATATATATATATATATGAAAGGTAAAACTCAAGATGGAAAAATATTTGTATGTAAATGATAGCTACAACCCCCCAAAAACAATAAATAAATAATACCAGCAAGGTAATTTTTTTTTTCTTAATTTAAGTATAGTTGATTTACAATGTTGTGATAGTGTCAGTTGTACAGCAAAGAGATTCAGATATACATACGTATTTGTCTATCTTTTTCAGATTATTTTCCCTTTAGGTTATTACAAAATATTGAGTATGGTTCCCTGTGCTATACAGTAGGTTCTTGTTGGTTATCTATTTTATATTTAGTAGTGTGTATATGTTAATCCCAAACTCCTAACCTTTCCCCTTTAGTAACCATAAGTTTGTTTTTTATGTCTGTGGGTCTATTTCTGTTTTGTATGTAAGTTCATTTGTATCTTTTTTTTTTTTGCACATATAAGTGATATTATATGATATTTGTCTTTCTCTGTCTGGTTTACTTCACTTAGTATGATAATCTCTAGGTCCATCCATGTTGCTGCAAATGGCATTATATCACTTTTTTATGGCTGAGTAATATTTCATTGTATAAATATACCACATCTTAACATCATAGTGATGAAAAGCTGAAAGTGTTTCCTCTAAGATCAGGAACAAGACAAGTATATCCACTCTTGCCAGTTTTATTCAACATAGTTTTGGAAGGCCTAGCCACAGCAATCAGAGGAGAAAAGAAAGAAAAGAAATTCAGATTGGAAAAGAAGAAGTAAAACTGTCACTTTTTACAGATGTCATGATACCATACATAGAAAATCCTAGGGAGGCTACCAGAAAGCTACTAGAGCTCATCAATTAATTTGTTAATTTTTTTAAAGACAAGAGATAATTGAAGGAGTAAAGGCAAATGGTTAATAAATGTACAAGCATATATTTCAATCATATTAGCAAACAAAAGTCAACAATAATGTTATTTATTCACTAATTATTTTGAAAGAAGATTTTAGATGATGCTGATGAGAATATTCTCTGAATGAGATGCTCATTTATATTGCTAATTCAAATGAAAACCTGCTACAATGTTTTTTAAAAGTATTTTGACACTATGAACTAATACCTTTAAAAATGTTCATAAACTGGCTCATATAGCTACTGATAACAAGTACAATGTAAGGATATAATATCAAGCTAAAATTACATAAATGTAGCATTTTCTGGAATCCATCAAATGGAATAAGACTACAGTTTAACAAAATGAGAATACTTAAGTAAATTATGTGATTTATATGAAATAAAGTATTGAAAACAATATTTATCAAAAGATTTAATAGCAAGACTATGTAAAAGGAAAATTAGTGCATAGAATGGCATAGATGGAATGATCTCAGCAATGCAAGATATATAATATAATCCATTACTAAACACCATTAATTAATTCCCTAGTGACAGAATTTTAGAAAGAATAAGTTAAAATGCCATTACTGTCATATTAAACTATTATGATTATATATGCTTTATTATCTGTCCCATTAAATTTCTGAGTACTTTATGTTGCTCTATCTTTATGGATCTCTTACTTTTTGTTCCCCCTGATGTTTCTCTAAAGCATTTTAAAATATATTTATTTTAAGATGTTAGCTACAGTTTTATGAGTTTTGTTAAATCCATTATTTTGTGAGAGAGTTAAATAAATGTCTTCCAATATACCAATTCTCAGAAAGAAAATTCCTTGAGGACATTTGTAATTTTAAATACAAAGTAAGGCAGAAACTTTGGGCAGAAAAAACAAAGAAGTGAATACACCCAGGTTGAATGAAAAATTGTCTTGTTGTTAGTCAAAATTAAGATTAACTTTCCACTTTAATATTTGAAAAATAATGCTCATTGATCGTGAAATTGGATATATATTTTTTCTAAGTTACTGTTCTAAAACCAAAATGAGAACATCAATTTTGAATAGGAAGGAATATGTAGTGAAAGAAAAAAGAGGTTATAAAGAAATTCTGCAAAGTATCAATTTAATTGATAATTGCTTAACTCCCAAGACTATCTTCCTAACCACTAGGATACAATGACACCTCCCAGTATAGACTGTTGATTTTTGTATTCCCAGGATATATATATATATATATATATATATATATATATATATTTTTAATGGCTGTGCTGGGTATTCGTTGCTGAGTGCAGGCTTTCTCTACTTGTGACAAGCAGAGGCTACTCTTTGTTGCAGTGCGTGGACTTCTCATTGCGGTGGCTTCTCTTGTTATGGAGCATGGGCTCTAGGTGCATGGGCTTTAATAGCTTTGGCTTGCGGGCTCTAGAGCAAGGCTCAGTAGTTGTGGCGCATGGGCTTAGGTGCTCTGCAGCATGTGGGATCTTCCTGGAACAGGGCTCAAACCTGTGTACCCTGCATTGGCAGGTGGATTCTTAACCACTGTGCCACCAAGGAAGCCCCTCCCATGATATTTTGATTACCCTTTTTACAAGAAGAAAACTGAGGCCCAAATAATCTAATGTTGAAAATAAAAACATAAAGTTCCCCTTGTGTTTGTATATGTATTTAAAAAAATATGCTTATAATTTTTTAAAATTATGAAACAATGTGTTTAGGGTAGTCAGAAAAAGGGTCATAATTTTCAAATTATATTTGTATTTTTAACTTGTTGTGAACACATTCACATTAGCATAACACTGGTATTAGACTAAGAAATTTATGTGTTTTATTGTAGACCTTTTCAGAAACATTTTAATGACCATCAGTTCAAAGTGGAACATATCAGATTATTTTGAGCTAGATGTAAAGGAAGGAAAGAGACAGAAGTAGCATGAAGAAACTGGAAAATGTAAGGTAATCTGAATTCAATGACAGATATTATGTCTGAGATCAATATATTTTCAAAAAAGTTTAAGGCTCAAATGCTTTTTCTTAGTCCTGCATAGTCTGTGCACATTTAGAGACTGGATGATAACTTGAAAAAGTAGTGCATGATTTTTAAAACTTATAACAAATCACTTGAAGTTATACTTTTAAATATTATTTTTAAAAATTATATAAGAAGTTTATAATATTTTAGAATTTTTTTATTTAGGACTATAGTTGTTTGATTTACCTTCTAACTTCTACCCTCAAGCACAACAGTTTTCTTTAAGTTATAGAAAAAAAATTACTGAAAAGTAAAACACTGTTTTCCCAGGTGTTGTTTATTATCAGTAGGTTTCTAATGCATATCTTTCAAAACAGGTCATTAACTGAGAGATTTTGATTATAAAGAGAGAATACTGAAAAAAATAAGATCTTAATTTGTAACTTTTTGCTATTAGTATTTATGTGACTACTCATATGAAATTTTTAAGGTAGTTGAAATCTTGCATAAATTAAAGCAATTCTAAAATTCAAGGTATTTTAAAGTTTCCTCTGTAATTACATGGATTATATATAAGTAAAATGATAGAATAAATAAGTGATAATCTAAGATTTGACTCAAAGAGATATAGGAGTACAAGATTAGAATAAGGAAATGTTGATATCTATATTGTTAAATCTCATTTAAAAATTTAAATTATGCTTAACTATATTTTCACATCAAGAGATGGAGTCCTCTAGAAGTAAGATATTTCCTGAAATAAGTAATAAGTAAGGAGAGAAATTTTTGGAAAAGGGGGAGATAAAATTTGTACATACAATCATGAGTCATTTGTAAAATTCTGATGAATTTCTTAAAATATTTACCATTATTATGTGTGAGAAAAATGAATGCCTATAACATTTCTTTAAACATTGTGATAATTATTTTGTAAAATTTAAACATTTAGTTAAATAACTCAGATAAGCTCCCCTTCTTAAGCTTTTTTTTTTTTTTTTTTTTGTATAATAGACTAGACTGTGAGTTTTGCAATTATATCCCTAACACAACAATTGAACTATAGCAGACTCTCGATGAATGGTTTCTGGATAAAAGCCATGTTGGATTCTGCAAATTAGCTCACTTAGTACCTACTCCAATCCTCTTCTCCTTAGTGTTCCTTTACCATTGTGGCCGAACTCTCAAAACAAAATTATCCAGATTCTTTCACATGAAAGACTCACCATGTGATGTCAGTTAAACCAAGCAGATGTATCCACGTGAGACTTGGAAGGCAGAAGTGAGTAATGTAGTGTGGTGGCTGTACATGTGAAGATGTCGTACAAGTGTTTGTTTCTCTTAGGACAGCTGTAACAAATAATTTGTTTTTCTGTCTCTGATACTTTAGGCCTCAAGTAATAGGCATTAACATAGTAAGGTTTCCACTAGAACAATCCCAGTTACAACTGGATATTTTCTTGTTTAGGTCATTCCAGGGTTGCTGCATTGCTGTGTAAGTTTCAGGCTATGTATGACTCAGGCTGTATGTTCTTGCCAAGCTACTTTTTCACAGAATTGTTTCTTAGCTACTTTTTCACAGAATTGTTTCTTCTCAGAGGGAAATATTTTTCTAATTCATACAAATTTGCCCTAAAGACTTGTTGGGCCACCCTCATTACTAACGATATAACATCAAACCTTACTTATCTGTCTTTCTAGAAATTTTTTTAGGAAAAATAATACACTGTAAGTAATCCTGTAGTTTATAGTGATTACACTGGACTGTTGTCTGCACCTACAGAGCCTAACTGGAATGAAATTCTTGCCACTTTACTTTATGCTAGGTAGTGATATTGAAACTCAATGAGATTCTCTTTCGTGTATGTTTCTTGTTTATCTACTTACAATATGTATTGAAAGAAACATTTAAGCCAACAGTCTACAAAATTGGAAGTGATTTCCTTGATAGTCCTTCCTTTTTCTTTTTTCTTTTCTTTTTTTTTTTTTTTGTGTGTTACGCGGGCCTCTCACTGTTGTGGCCTCTCCCCTTGCGGAGCGCAGGCTCCGGATGCACAGGCTCAGTGGCCATGGCTCATGGGGCCTAGCCGCTCCGTGGCATGTGGGATCCTCCCGGACCGGGGCACGAACCCGTGTCCCCTGCATCTGCAGGCGGACTCTCAACCACTGCGCCACCAGGGAAGCCCCGAGTCCTTCCTTTTTCTATAACTCAAGGAGAAAAACATTCAGTATAAAATGTTGTGTAAATGTTGACATCTTATATTCTCACATACTTTTTTCTAAATTACCTTTTTTTCTTTTAACTTAAATCAAGCATATAATCCTGCAACATATGAGACCAAGCAAAAAAATAACTATTTTTCTTCAGGAAACACTTGTTCCAGTAAGATAACTTATAAAACATTCAAACTTGTTTCCTTATCAAGACCACAGCTTCTTCATTAGAGCTAAACTAATAAAGTTCCAGGTCATCAAGACTGGCTTCAAAATTCCTGCCTTACAACTTTCATCCTCATCCAAAGCTATTATGTGATAAATCTTGCCCAATTCCAGTAAAATTCCCAACATTTTAAAGTCTGTCTTCAAATCATCCAGCCCCAAAATTTTAACTTCATTAACTTAAAAAGACTCTGGGAGGGGTTTCCCTGGTGGGGCAGTGGTTGAGAGTCCACCTGCTGATGCAGGGGACATGGGTTCATTCCCCGGTCTGGGAGGATCCCACATGCCATGGAGCGGCTGGGCCCGTGAGCCATGGCTGCTGAGCCTGTGCGTCCGGAGCCTGTGCTCCACAACGGGAGAGGCCACAAAAGTGAGAGACCTGCATACCACAAAAAACAAAACAAAACAAAACAAAAAAACAACTCTGGGAAAAAAAAATTAGGAATTAATGTAATTGTAAAACAATGTTTTCTAATTCTATACCTCTCACATGTTCATCACAACTTGGAAGATAAAGTTCACATTAGCAAATGTTTAGCAATAAGGTTCATAATTTGACATATTTTCTTTTTTATAACTAATTATGGACTATGAACTTATGAAGTTCTAGCCATTTCTTCACACACTAACATTTTAAATTAATGTTATGTATTTATGAATTGGTTGCCTGTGTTCCAGTCCATAAAGTAAAATAAAACAAAGCTAATAGTCTTCTATGTAAATGTAAATTAAATCTTTTAATTTTCTCACATTAACACATGTTCTAACCTGACTATACATAAATTGGTTAATTGGTTATTCAATTTTGAATATAAATTATGCTTATCATAATAGCCCTCCTTGTTCTGTTCTTTATCAAGAATTAGAGAGTTTGTGTGTTTATGCTGAAATGTAACTAACACAGCTTTAAAATACTTTCCTATCATAACTCCATAAAATTAAGCTAAGAGAATTTATAAAACCAAAGGGTTGACAGAAAACAATGAATACTGGTAAATATATTGTTAATTATCAGCTTCAAATATCTTCTTTGGATTTACAAGAAACCTAAGAGTCCATTTTCAAATATTTTCTTTAATTCAACACCTGAATTTCCCCGAACCCTACACAACAGTTATGCTTTTGTTTGAGCCAGCTAACAACTTTTCACAAACATAAAAGCTATCACCCTGAGGTAAGACTTTTTGACCAGACATACAAATGACTGATGTTTCCCTTAAAGAATACACAAATAAATGGAAAGATATTCTGTGTTCATGGACTAGAATAATTAATATAGTGAAAATATCCATAGCATCCAAAGTGATTGACAGATTCAGTGGAATCCTATCACAATTCCAATGTCTCTTTTCACAGAAGATAAAAAAATAAATTCCTAAAATTCATATGGAAACAAAAAGAAACTGAATAGCCAAAGAAATCTTGAGCACAAAAAATAAATCTAGAGGCATCAACTTCCTGATTTTAAATTATATTACAAAATTATATTAATCAATACAGTATTGTACTGGTATAAAAACAGACCCAAAGAACAAAGAAAGAAAATACAGACCCCAGAAATAAACCCAGGAATATATGGCCAACTAATCTTCCACAAGTGTGCCAACAATACAAAATGGTACAAGGATATACTCTTCAATAAATGGTGTTGGGAAAACTGGATAACCACACACACAAAAATAAAACTAGACACTTATCTTACACCAAAAATCAACTCAAAATTGGTTAAAGACTTAAAGGTAAGACCTGAAATCATAAAACTTCTAGAAGAAAACATAGGGGGGGAATCTCCTTGGCATTAGTCTTGGCCATGAATTTTTGGATATGAAACCAAAAACACAGGTAACAAAAGAAAAAATAAAAAGGTTATATTCAACTAAGAGCTTCTGCACAGCAAAGGAAACTATCAACAAAATGAAAAGACAACTGCAGAATGGGAAACAAACATTTGCAAACCATATATAAGATAAAAGATTAATATCCAAAATATTAAAAAAAATACAGTTCAATACCAAGAAAAAAATTCAAATAACTCCCACCAAAATGAACAAAGGATCTGAATAGACATTTTTCTAAAGGAGACATACAAGCAGCCAACAAGTAAATGAAAATGTGCTAAACATCACTAATCATCAGGAAAATGCAAATCAAAATAACAGTGAGATATAAAATACAAACACCTGTGAAGATGGCTATTGTTTTTTAAAAAAAGCAAATGGAAAGGATATGGAGAACAGGCAACTTTGGTATGCTATTGTTGGAAATGTAAATTGGTACAGGCGCTAGGGAAAGCAGTATGGAGGTTCCTTAAAAAAAAAAAAAAAAAAAAAAAAAAAAGCAGAACTACCATATGATCCAGAAATTCCACTTCTGAGTATTTTTCCAAAGGATTTGACATCAGGATCTCAAAGAGATATGTGTACACCCTTGTTCACTGCAGTTATTCACAATAGCCAAGACATAGAAAAACCTAAAACTCCATCAATGAATAAAGAATAAAGAAAATATGATATATACATACCATGGAACATTATTGAGTTTTAAAAAATAAGGAAATTCTGCCCTTTGTGACAACATGGATGGACCTGACATATTATGATGTGAACTCTCATACATAGAAAAACACGTATCCTATGATCTCATTTATGCCACTAATCTAAAATAGTCAAGCTCATAGAAGCAGAGTTCATGGTTGCCAGGAGCTGTGGGAAGGGGAAAACGGTGAGGTGATGGTCAAAGTGTACAAAGTTTCAGTTATATAAGATAAACACATTCTGAAGATCTACTCTACAGAATAATGCCTATAGCCTACAATACTGTATTGTGTACTTAAAATGTGCTAAAAGAGGAGGTACTATGTTAAGTATTCCTACTGTTACCGAGTCCAAGCTCACTCTGCTCGCTGCACGGCAGGTCAATGAGTCGGAGACGAGGTGTTGAGGCAAGGAAGACGACTTTGTTTGGAAAGCTGGCAGACAGAGAAGATGGCAGACTAGTGTCTCCGAAAAACCATTATCTCGGGGTTTGGATGCCAGTTTCTTTTACAGCACAGAGAGGGGGCGGAGATGAGGAAGTAAAATTAAAAAGGCCAAAAGTTTTGAAAATATCCCCTGGAATGGCCAGCCTCGGTGAGGGAATGTGTTAATTTCTTCTTTCTTGCAGTCATCCACAGGTGGACAGCGTCAGATTGTCTCCCTGTGAGATGAACAGAGGCACTTTAGTTTAACCTTCAGGCAGAGGGACAGGGTTCCCTGAGGCAGGCCATTATGTATGATTATAATAACAAAAGCAACAAAAAGTGAAGATTAAAGTCAAAGAAACAGATTGAACATGGAGTCCAATTTAGCTCTTCCCTGTTACGTTACAACACACACACACACAAATAATAATAAAGGGCGTGTGAAGAAACTATGGGAGGTGATGAACATGTTTATGGACCTAATGGTGGGTATGTTTATGTCCAGACTCATTTTGTTGTGTACATTAAATATGTACAGGTTTTTACATGTCAGTCATGCCTCAATTAAAAACAAAAACAAAAACATCTACATGAAACAGTAATAGAGAAGCTTCCCTAAATCTAATATAGGGTTAAGGCAAAAATAAAACATCTCACTCTTCTTAAAAGTAAAAGAACGATATTATGAACATATATATATATATATATATATATATATATATATATATATATATATATGTGTGTGTGTGTGTGTGTGTGTATGTGTGTGTGTGTATATACACACACATATATACTTTAGAAAAAATATACTTTAACATTTTCAGGAAAAAAAATAGCCCTAAGCTCATTAAAAGATCATTTAAGGTGAAATATAAAATTTCATTTTAAGAGGAAAAATTTCTATTCTTAAGGAAAAAAAATGAATAAATATATCCCCAAGAAAGCAGTCATGAGTTTTGTGGGAAAATAGTATTAAAAAAAAAAAAAGGTCTTCTTGTCTGGAAAATCTCTCCACAAAGGTGGTAGAGAAAGAAAACTGTTGTTGAGTCAACATTAAACCTGAATGTGATACACATCATGGACAATCTGCTAAGAGGGTGCAAAAACAGAAGGAATCCTCACCCTTTTAGATAGCCAAGCATATACAACCCATTACATACATGTTCTCAAGATAAATTATGACTAGTCCTCAAGTAAGAGGACTCTGACAGCATCATTTATCACGCATTGTTTATCCTAACTTTACCTGGTAATTAGGGTGACGATCTATGCTGGCTAATTGACTTTATCTGGAGGAACCCAAAACCACTTCTCATCTCTTAATGAGGTTTCTTTCCACATACGGGCACTGGGAGATCCCCGTGCTCTCTCCCTTGATCTCTCCATTTCAAAGAGAGTACTCTCAGGTTCTTGAGAAATTCCTGGTTTAGAAAGCTAACAAGTGGCCAGCTGAGGGAAGGCCAATCTAGTTTTGAAAGCATTTGTATACATTTCAAAGAGATGAGAAAACACGATTACTTATATGTTTTCTAAGGTAAATGCTTTGAGAAAAAGAAGGGGAGGAAAATCTCTTCTCCCATTTTCAACAGGGAGAAGTAAAGCATCTTATTTTTAATTGTATTTGTCCTTAGACTTTAGACACCCACAAATGACAGCATAGAGAACCAAGAATCAGAACAGAAGCTGACTTTTATTAATAGGAAACGTTAGAAAGACAGAAAAGAATAGAATAACAAGAGGCTTTTAAAAAATATTAAGACAACAAAAAGGTTTACCTTAACTACGTTTGAAATAAAGCAGAAGAAAGGAATTTTTTTCTTGAGAAAGACGATGATTATTAAAATATTTCATAGGAAAAGACAAGTATGAAACCATAATTTTAAGTTTTTTTTCCTCTATGAAGGAATATAATCCTCAAAATAATAAGGCAACATCCAAGAGATTAAGATACTTGTCTGGCTATCCCCAAAGCCTGGCAGATTTCCTGGTCCCTAAATGATGTTGAAATAATGTTTATTTCTTAAACAAATAAGAATGTGCTTGGACTATATCCCATTGGAAAAGGGAATCATTTTATGCGTGATTGACATCAGACTTGCATTTTTAAAAAGCTCTTTTAGAAAGTTCTGTTGAAGTAGGATTTTAAACAAACAAGGCAAAGGCAGGAGAAAATTTTAAAGAACTTTTGCAGTGAGGAATGTAACTCATACTTCTGTCTGGGTACAGCGTGCTAATATCTAGGCAAAACTGTCTTACAACCCTGAAAACACCCTGTGGATTTCTGTGGACTAAACTTTCTCCTAGCTGCCGTGGGCTCTGATTTTTCACATCTAATAAATTCTCATTAACTTTTCTATATCCTATGGCTTGTTTTTCATCTCTGTCATGATATTGACCAAAATTATTAGTCATTGCATCAGTCAACATTCAACCAGAGAAGCAGAACCTTATATTTGTGTGTGTCTGTGTGTAGATAGATGGATATATAGGCACATAGAAAGATAGATAGATGGATGATAGATAGGTAGATAGATAGATTTGTTACAGGGTAGTGACCATATACAATCATGGAATCATGTGAGCTGGGTAACCAGTCTCTGTAAGTCTGTTGTTTCTACATCCAGTGCTGGAGTTTGATATCCACAAGGCATGCAGTCATTTAAGGAAGACAGAGGTAAAGTGGAGAAGATCAAGGTAGGTTGAAACATTCAAGAGCAAGCTGGATTCCCATAGGATGAACTGACACCTTTTCTGTTCTTGTTGCCTCTGATTTGGTGATGAGGGTGTTTTGCAGAATCCAGGATCCTTCATCACAAACCTGAACACACATATGTGGCCCGGGAGTCAGAGAAGCCAAAGGAGGATCCCGGGGAAGGTAAAGCAGGTACAGAGCTGTTGCCTCATATCAGCAATGTGAGTCAGCAGATCAGTGACATCGTATATGAGCTGAAAAATAGCTGTTGCTTTCCTTGTGCCCTCCAATTCCCCCAAGAATCTTCCCTGTGGCCCTCCCTAACTGGAAACATACAAGACAATAAAATTTAGGAAATGTAATTCAGCCTACACAATATTACACTTTACAAAGCCATCAGACTTAGAGATATCCTTACTTCTTGATTCCCTCACCCCTCTCCCCACCAAATACACTCATATGGGGCAGCTGTCCATAGTAAATTTTATTAGAAATTTTTGGAAAATAGCAATTCACATCAAAAAGTCCATCAGCCTCTTTTGCTTAATCAGATTCTTGATTTCTCTCCTATATTTCTCATTCACACTCTGAACAAATATATGTACCTTCACACTCATCTGTAAACAATACCCCTCCCTGATCAAATAAACACGATTCATTAATCTCTTTTTTGCATACAGGTTATAAATAGCTATATCAATACTACCAAATTTAGCATTAAATATTTTGCAGTCATAAGTTAAGCAACAAATTTAAAAATTGAAGCCGATTCTCTGTCATTGTAAAAAGGAATGGTGTTCTTTTGAATATGTTAAATACATCTAAAAAGTTATTAGTCTGAGTTGTCCCAGGAAAGGCTTTTTTAGATAACCTACAACTTAATTATTAGGTAGCATAATAAAAAATGAAATACAGGAACAAAAATGCATTTGGCAGACTAAACAGCCTTTATTCTTTGCCTTGAAATATTTACTTCTACTTATAACTTTCCTAAGGGAAAATGTGTCCTTGTTGCTTATTCTTTTTTTTATTTTTATTTTTTATTTTTTGCTTTATAACAAATTTAATCAGTTATACATATACATATGTTTCCATATCTCCTCCCTTTTGCGTCTCCCTCCCACCCTCCCTATCCCACCCCTCCAGGCGGTCACAAAGCACCGAGCTGATCTCCCTGTGCTATGAGGCTGCTTCCCACTAGTTATCTACCTTACGTTTGGTAGTGTATATATGTCCATGCTGCTCTTTCACTTTGTCACAGCTTACCCTTCACCCTCCCCATATCCTCAAGTCCATTCTCTAGTAGGTCTGTGTCTTTATTCCTGTCTTACCCCTATGCTCTTCATGACATTTTTTTTTCTTAAATTCCATATATATGTGTCAGCATACAGTATTTGTCTTTCTCTTTCTGACTTACCTTGTTGCTTATTCTTATTTAGATGTCCTGGAAAATGACTATTATATTTGCTATAGATAGTGTTGACTAGTTTATGCTTGTACAGATAGAACTTTAATGTTGTTAATCTAAGATCTGCCAAATGTGCTTACATACTTCTCTTCAACTTCCCATGATCCTCTGTTATTTTTCTTTAAGTATTTTATGCTCTTGACAGAAATCCAATAGTGCTTGCATTGTTTGATTATGTTTAGGGTTTTCAAGATCATTTGCAGTGGTTGACAGATCACGATCCCCATAAATACACATTTTGCAGCTTTTTATTTATTGGCCTCTTTCTGTGTAAAATTAGAATTTGTTTTCAATATAATCCTGCTATTAGAGCTGATACTTCCTACAGACAATAAGTACTATTCAGGCATTTATTTCCTTTTTGGAATTTACTGTGAAACAGTAACTTCTGAAATTGGAAACGTCAAATTTAGTAGTTATAAGCCAGAGTATTTCAAAAGCTTAGAACAATATTTGAAATAAATAAAGTCGTAGGTATTTGATCTCCTGCTCCTATTTGATGCTTTTACAAGTAATTAAAAGATGATTACACATAAAGGAATTTAAATCATAGGACATTAAAACTCAGTTTGACATGGGTAGAAACTAATTTCTATTGTAAAACTAATATCCAATATCATTCTGCAATTTATTTCTTTCAAAAATCCTTGGTAAGTTTTGTATGGATATGTCCCTGTTTTGTAGAGTCTGTCTGTGAGACTCTATAAAAACATAAAACAAAGAGAAACCAAAATATCTCTAAAGACCAACCTCAGAGTCAAAAACCACCTTGGCGCTTATTGGGGTCAATATTGCCATATGTCTGAGAGCTAAAACATACTTTTCATGGTACCTGTTAAAAATGTTCAGCAACTGTTGATTTGTTTTTTTAAAACTTTAACCTCACTCTTCCGACCATCCTACTTACCCAAATCTAAAGCAAAAGAAGACAAAACAAAACAAAAAGAACTTTCTTTTAAAAAGAGTTCAACATTCTCATATACCAACCCCATAACATTTTCTCTGGATTACTGTGGTTCTTTGAAATCTCAAATACCTCACTTTTGTTAAAAGATACAGAAATGAAATGCCCCTAAGTACAGCTTTCTTAGGAAGCAAGTATTCTGGACTTGGGCCTTGGTGATTCAGTAGCATTCTGCCCTTGGGTGGCCTGTTCTTTGTAAACTGTACTGTTTCCTGCCTATATATGGAAGGGTTTGATATTTAGAAAAAAAAAAAAAACTGTGCATATTAAGAAAGATAAAATGTCTGTCCCAAAGAAAGAGAAAGAGAGAGTAAGGATATGAACCAAAAGTTCAGTTGAACTGGTTCCAGATAATATCAGAAACTAATACACATGGTTATGGACCCTTATACATATTAGGGTGGTTTAAAAGACCCAGGGAATGCTTAATTCATGTATTTCCCCCCAAAGAGATGTACACTCCATTAACATCGTAAGATATATTTTTACATTAAAAATGTGAAATTTAGATGTCTCAAAGGGCAGCACATTTACACATTTGTAAATGTTTATTGTTCCAACCAAAGGATGACAATGGGCTCTTCACTCTCATCTATGTGGGACTGAGAAATAAATTGTATGATCAGCAGTTCTTATCATAGACTCAGACTATTATTTTTCTTGCTGTTAGACTTCCTGATGGTCTAATTTGCAGCTATTTGCAATTGTTTCTTTGTTTCATAGGCTGCAAAATACCTTTATTCCAACTGAGAAACGTACTGCATACCAAATTAGATTCTAGCTTCTGTCTTGATGAACAATGAGAGAAATATGCTCTGTGCTGTGTGCACCTTGAGACAGTGTCTTGACTAAGTGACAAATCATTCTCACTTGGAATATCTTTATTTTGTGTAAATACCATCCATATACATCCTCAAGACTCAGTGAGTGTTTAAGTGGTTATAAATAGATCCCTGTAGTTCAGTTATAAACCAACACTCCAGTCATTACCAATGAAAAAGGCATTTCAAATTCTTAGTGCAAATTCTATTAAAATACATTATTAGAAGTAAATTACAACAATATTATTGGCTTGCAAAAGACTTCCTTCATTAGAAGACTATACCGGCAGTACCTAGACCAGCTGGTAAAGTTTAATAGTTCATAAATTAGCAATTGTCAATACTTTGAACTCTAGCATTTATTTTTACTGCATTTAAAAATCTTTGCTTGTTGGTTTAAGTCATTAAACATTTATACACTTAACCTTCTCAGCACTAAAATCCATGCTTTATTGGAAGTCTCTCAACAGACCGTACAGTGCTTAATATTTTTGTCTGCATAAATTGGAATATAATTCAGTAATATAAATTACTTATCTAAAATTGATCTGACCCTGGAAGCTAACAAATTAGGCATCTCATTTAAATGTTACTGCCTAATATGTCAGAAGATTTCATTCATTTTCATGGTCTAATTACATCAGTCATATGCATCTCATAATTTTTATAGTCAGTTTTCTATAAATCATAAATATATAGAGAAAAAAAATTATCACAATCAAATTACAAAGAGACCCAATTTCATGAACTGGTATGCCAGAATTATATCATAGCTATTTTACTTAATATGTAATTAATAATCTATTTTACTTTTGCTAATTTAAATTTATTTTAAAGGTTTTATAGGTTCATCAACAAAGAGGAATGACTTTAATAGTACTCTCTGGACATCACTTTGCACCATGTACTATATTGTTAAATTTGATCTTCACAACAGACCAATAATTTAGATCAGAAAATATCTTGATTTGGGGACAAATGAAATAAAGTGAAAAAAATTAAAAACAGAAGAAATAACAAAGGTCCTTGAAAGTTTTAAATGCCTTTTTCAGTCTCCATTTGAAAACTCTCTACTTCTCTTGAATGTTGTTCCTGCACGGATGTATGTAGTTTTCCTTTTTATCATAATCAGAACTACACTTGTCTAATTTTCATTGTTGCACGAGGACTTGTAGAAGCAGGGTTGCTGGAGAGGATATTGACAACTTAGCAGGGACCCTCATAGGCACACTTATGGAAGAATCAATCTACATTATACCAGAACCTTCTTCCCTCCTTGTGATTCCCATAAAATTTTACTATTATTTTATATCTTTCTCCTTTCCTGATTTGGCCCCTCATTAATTATTCATGAATTATTTCCTTTTCATTTCTCAGCAGCTAGATCCTGAGCTGCTTGATGGCGAGGGTAACTTTTTATATCTAAGTGTGCCTCACAATCAGGGTTAGGGTTAGATAATAAGTAATCAAAAAATATATACTGCATTAAAGAAAATACTTCCCTTACATACATATTTTCATTCTTTGTTTTCTTTCAATTCTAAGCTATGGATACCAGATAAAATATCTGAATTTTTAACCAATATTTTTCCTAATTTTTTTCAATCATCTGTGGCCTCAACTTCATTATGAGGATATTCTGTGGATTAAGAATGTTCTATAACCCCAGGGACTTCCCTGGTGGTGCAGTGGTTAAGAATCCACCTGCCAATGCAGGGGATGTGGGTTCAATCTCTGGTCCAGGAAGATCCCACATGCTGTGGGGCAGCTAAGCCCATGCGCCACATCTACTGAGCCCACATGCCACAACTACTGAGCCTGCGCGTCTGGAGCTTGTACTCAGCAACAAGAGAGGCCGTGACAGTGAGAGGCCCTCACACCACGATGAAGAGTGGCCCCTGCTCTCCGCAACGAGAGAAAGCCCGTGTGCAACAGTGAAGACCCAAAACAGTCAAAAGTAAATAAATAAAATAAAAATTTAAAGAATAAAAGAATTATTTGGAAAAAAAAAAAAGAGTGTTCTATAACTCTAGCTTTTCTTGCCTCACTGTGAAATGAAGTAGAATAGAACTGCTACTGCTGTTTATCACATCAGGATATTAGGTTGTCTGTGTCTAAACAGCAATGATTATTTGGATAGGTAGAGGGAATAGTCATACAGTGAATATCAAGATAAAGTTGAATTTTGGGACAAAGCAATAAGTGAAACCAAGAGCACAATAGAGGATTAAATGAAAATCTTACTGTTTTTTTTTTTTTAGTTTAATTTTTATTTATTTATTTATTTATTTATGGCTGTGTTGGGTCTTCGTTTCTGTACGTGGGCTTTCTCTAGTTGAGGTGAGCGGCGGCCAGTCTTCATCGCGGTGTGTGGGCCTCTCACTGCCGCGGCCTCTCTTATTGCAGTGCACAAGCTCCCGATGTGCAGGCTCAGTAGTTGTGGCTCATGGGCCTACTTGTTCCATGGCATGTGGGATCTTCCCAGACCAGGGCTCGAACCCATGTGTCCTGCATTGGCAGGCAGATTCTCAACCACTGCACCACCAGGGAAGCCCCCTTACTGTTTCTCAAGAAGAGTTTGTTGTGGCAAATTTGGGGTATGTTATTTGTTTTGTCATTTTTTTGGAATTACATTTTAGCAAAATTAAAATACAAAACAGCAAATTTGGATGAGAGGAATGCACTGCAGTACAATCTGTTTGTTAGAAACAAGGCAGGAGCTACCAACAATGGCGAGGCTATCATTGCTGTGGACAGAGTACCCTTGCTACTCTCTTCTAGTGAGAAAATGATATTTCCTCTATGTTGAACTTTCTGAGAATATGGATATTTTTATATCTCTAAGGCCTAATTTGTATCCCCAGTGCCATCGTAGCACCATAATTTAAATTATATTCCCCTCCATATGCAATCTACCTGATTAAACAGGAACACTTACTGCTCTTCTGTGGTGAGACTTAGGGAAGGATTTGGGAATATAAAGAATAACATATGTAGCTTTATGGTATTCAAGGCGGTCCAATGTGAGAAAAATTGTGTTTTTATTGAAAATAATTTTTGTTTGTTTTTTTGGCCAGACTTCAATAATGGAGATATGTTTACAGCAACTCTCTTTGCCTAGTGAGGCATAGTACACAACTCATTGAGAAAGGGTGCACTACCTCACCACGCACTGTATTGGAGAGGAAACCAAAGCTCTGTCTTTGAATACCCTATCCCAAGAGAGGGAATCCTAGGTTCACACTGGACACAGAAAGCATTTCTTCTTATTGGAAGAAGCCAGCATCCTTAGCATTTCAGTGCTAAGTATTACTTAGAGAGACCTTATGAATAAATGTTCACTTAGATACCGAGAGTGAGGTACCTGAAACGTGAAATTGACTGCCTAGCATTACACATGGAATATGGAATATAAGATGTACAGCAAAAGTTATATAGACCTTAAAGAAGAAAATTCCAGTTGTGATAGGTAGAATTCTAAGGATGACTTCCCTAAGATTCTCTGGTTATTCAATGAAACATAAATCTAGGTACTGCTGAGAACAGACTTTGCTCATGGAAATAAGTTGGTAAGTAGATCAACGGACCTTAAAATGGAGAGATTATCCCAGGTTTTAGGAAATTTATCCCAGAGATACTATCTGGAAAGTCCAAACATGCCTGATGCTTAAGTTTATATTCAATAATAATCTTTTTTATTTAGTTCCTCTTGATCTCTTTGAAATTCTTGAAACAGTTGATAAATACTGCAATTCTCCTCTTCCTTTGTTTCATTGCATTTGTCCTCTTATTCTGGAACACTTATTATTTTTTTCTATTTCCTTCACTATCTTCTATTCTTTACACCCCTCTCTCCTTAAAATTATGCTCTCTAATTTACTTCTTGGTCTCTTCATATCTTTTTCAAATATGTTTCATGGTCCTCATGCAATTCTACATCTTTACCTTATCTTCTAGCTATATACATACTATCCATACTACAAATTAATGGAAGCCAAATTAAATTGATAGGTCTTTATTTCTACTGCTAACTCTAGACATGCATTTTATCTGCTTATTGTACATTTCTCCCTAGATTTTTCACTAGCATCATAAATTTAGCTTGTCCCAAACCCCTTTCTTAATGCAATCAGTTCTTTCTCTTTACAATATCTGCAAATGAGACTATCTCTTAATAAGTTGGCTAGATTCCTTTGGGCGATCTTTGATTCTTCAGGAATTTCTCTCTATCCAATTATTGTCAAATTGGTGTAGCATCTACCTCCACTACCTCATCTATGTATAATGTCTCATTTCCTTTATGATTATTCTCTTACCAAGATTATTGCAGACCTTGTAAATAACTCCACATTTCTCCAGCTCATCTGTGTAATGCTGTAGCTTATTAAACAGATCACTGCTTTTGTCACTCACTTAGTCAAAAACTTTCCAGCTGCATTGCAGATAAATTCTCCCTTTCCCTATTTGGCTTCACTCAAGATATCATTTTAAACTTTTCTTCCCTCAAATTTCCTATATATTCAGCCAGGTAAACCACTTCTGTTGTTTCCTGCCATCAGACTTTCCCCAATGTGATAATATCCACCAGGAATTCCAACCTAGTATCATTAACAACTGATTACATTTTATCTTTTCTCTATGAATTTCCTTTTGATTTCAAAGCTAAATAATGTTATCTCCCTCTCTCTGTCCCTCTCTCTCTTTTTTATATCCACTGGTATTCTTTAATGACACATTCTTTTCCATGGATTTTTCTCCTGTTTATACCTCATGTGCCCCAACCAAATTGTTAGCTCTTTGATAAAGACATCTTATCTATCTTTCTATGCAGCCCCCAGCACATTACCTTGTTCTCAGAAGATATTTATAACAAGTTTACTTAATTAGTTTGTTGAGTTGAAGGAAGTATTAAGCAGAAAAAAAAATACTGCTAAATTTACCTTAACAATAAATAATATATTTACATTCATCTTTCAAAAATATTTTACCTTTCTCTAAGTAAACATGATAATCCACCTATTCATTTATAGAATTCCATATAGATTTCAGAAGGACTGAAGGAGTAGTGACATAACTATTGATGTCTTGACTTTCTTGCAAAATAAAGTAGTGAAAGTTTTATTATTCTGTCAATTATTTCCGAAGAATGACCATTCTTTCCTTGAACTGGTGTATGTGTACTCTAACAATTCTAACACAACATGACACTAAATGGAACTAAATGACAGAATAAACTAATGTTAGAAAAAGACTGCATGTTGTTGTTGACCTGTACACTGGAACTGGCTCACACACACACACACACACAAATGAAAGAGCTGCAATTCACTTTCCACATGTGATATTCACTTTGAGTATCACTTCACCACTTGAGGGGGAAATTTTCTATAAGATAATATAAAGATATATAATATATGAGCAGTTGCATATACATGATCAGCACAACTGTAAACAAAATAACTCACCTATTAGATGGTCTTTTAAAAGTCTTATTATTTTTCTTGATTTCTCCTGTGTCAGCTTTATTTGGTTTCCATTAGTTTTGTAGCATGTATATTATTTAGGATTTCTCATAACGTAGGGCACTCAGGTATCTCCTGAGGATCTTGCGAATCTTCAGACTTCAACTCAGCAGATCTGGGAGAGAGGATGAACTTCTAGATTTTTAATGTGCTCTCAGTTAATGTCAATACTGCTGATGTGATGGCTGAACCTTCAAGAAGCCAGAAACTAAATAGATAAAAGAAATAAAAGGTTAGCTTAAGAAAATTTAAAAATACCCTAAATCTATCTTTTGAGGTAATATGAAACTGGATAGAAGTTGAAGGGATAGACAGAAAATTAATGTGTATCGTATTTTAGGATAATTTAAGGTTCCTCTATTTTGAAAGAAAGTACATTCTACTTTATAGAGTGATTTTTAACCCTGGCTATATATTATAATTATGTGGTGAACTCTGAGAAAACAATGTTGATTTCTGTTTTAGCGGTGATGAAGTAAATCATGTTATTAGGTGTAATTTTCATTCTAAGAAAATAGAATTTGGATAAAATATGAAGCAATAGTTTTCAGTCATTGCACAATAGAAGCACAGTAGCATGACCCCAGAGGAAAGGAAAACAAATAAAGGAGCCCTATAAATGCTCTATCTTCTGCCAGGGAGCACATTCGGATCCCAAGAGATTATAGAGTGATTTGCAGAGTTTAGGTCACAGAGATTAGCATTCAAACATCTAGGTGGTTGGAAGTTCCCTGAAAGAGTCCTTAATATGAGAAAAGCATACACTGAAAAGAGCTCCAAAAATTTGCATTAAGAGGACTAACTAATTTATTGCTATTGAGTGGAAGAAATTGTAGAAAGGAGAAAACTAAATAAGCCTCACACACATTATTCAAAGGTAAACAGTAGAAGATTTAATAATAGTATTAAATGTTTGAAGCCAAGAGAGGGGAAAAGTCTAGGCAGTATTTTAACTAAACCCTCGCCTTTTGTACAGATTCAATAGATCACCATTAAAGTTAAAGAAATAGAAATAAAATTGCTGTGGAACCTTTGTTTATTTAACAGTCTCATGAGAGCATATGTTAGTCCGTTCTACAGAAAACAATCAAAAAGTGTAAGAAAGGAATGTGCAATAAGTAACATCTCATTTGCAGATATATTTGTTTCCAGTTGAACTTTATTAACCATACAATAGGTAGAATACTCAAGGAATTTTTATTTAAAATAATTTAACATATTTTAAGAGACATTATTATTAATACATTAAATATATTAAACAATTTTTATTATCTAGCTGCTATAAGATGTTCTTTTAAAAATAAGCATAATTTGCTGTATAAAATCAAAGTGCAATATTGGAAGTGCCTAACCCTGAAAGACGTCATATATAAAATGAGGATAATACACCTTTTTTATATAAGCGGATAGAGGAATGATAGAGAAGTATGGTTGAAATTTTATATTCTTCTAAAGTAAATGTAAGTGTTCCTATTTCTTTCTGATTTTATCACCCATGGGTCTGTAGGGTAGATTACATCGGACTGTTTTTCATGTGTCTTTCACTTTTTAAAAAATTCCAGCACCTTATCACATGTTATACTGTCAGCAACCAAACCAAAGCATATGTTAAAAATCAACTGTGATCCGAAACCTAAAACATAAACACATAAAAATTCTTGAATGGATAGGTTGCATTTTATATCACTTTAGCTTTACATCCTACTTAAAGTGATGGTATATAATGGAGAAACATTCTCTGATCTTTTTCCACTGAAAAAAAATATGTTGTCATTCAGCAGTTTGTTCAATAAGCTCTTATCTCACAAATGTTTGATAAACCAAGTGTTAGTGTTTCTTATGTTCAAGTAAGGAGGCGAAAAAGGCAAGTAAGAAAAACCATAGTTAAGTGAAAGAGAAAAACTTTTTGTGTATATCCTTTCTACAAAACTTCTGTTTTTAACTTTTGGTTACACAGTGATAAAAATCATTCAATTTCATTCTTTTAAATCAGATTATACAAAGTTTATTTTATTTTCACAATTTTCTAGTTTTCTGGTGGTGAATATAAAATTTAAAAACAACCTAACTCATTTTCAGAAATTTAATTCAAGTACTGTTTCTTTTCCAGTAAAGGATGTGAGTTTTCCCAGTACTCTGCTCTGTCCTTCTATATGTCATATTTGATTTCATTTCTGTTTTCTATTTCCCTGGCTGCTTTTATCAGTCCAATGCTTGATACAGGAGAACAGCCCTGACATTTAAAGCAGAAGAGCTTGAATACCATGAACTTGACATTCAGAATTATATTTTCCAGCCAGAAATCCCCAACCCTAACATCATTCTAAGGCTGAAACCATTTATTTAGAAAGCTCAATATTTAGAGGCAACATTCACGTCTTTGATCCCATCCTGTTCTCTAACAGTGTGAGATATCTAACACATTAGAAATACTTTATTTAGAGAATTATTTAAACACAAACTTATTGTGGTTCAGTGTAACATAATGTTTCTTTTCATTTATGTGTACTCAATACTTGCAAAGATATTCCTGTTTTTCCAGTCAATATAAAATAACTATATGCATGTTTTAGATTCAATCATTTCTTTAGGGTTAGGGTTTAAGAATATGCACATTTTGAATATTCATTTAGTATTCTCAAAATTAAAGAAATTTTTGTTTGATATCATTTGATCATATTAAATTACATAACAATTTTATGTGAAACAGTAAATGCTGTTATATTTTCTGTTTAAAATTATTTAAAAAATCTAATTTTGGAGAAAGTATTATATCATGACCAATAGATAAAATGAATTGCTTTAATTTGCTAAAGATATTTAGTTTGTTAGACAATCTATAATTAATCATATCCATTCTTTATTGAATAAATATAAAGTATAAGGTAGAGAAAAAAATAACGGAAGGCTTTTTCCCATCTACCCCATATTTCTTCCTATAATACATAAATGTAAGATAAATGTCTAATGAAATACGGAATAAAGTAAAATGTGTGGATATATTTATTCAGAAATACTGAATGTACTTTTGTATATAACACAAGCAAATTAATTGTGAAAATGAATTTTATTTAGAATTACTGAATGTATTCAAATAATATAAAGATGCATATTCAAAATCAAAACACAAAATTATTTTTTAAATTATGCATGACATTTTTATCCTTTACTGAAGAGAATGAGAGCTTTTCACACAGCAGTGACATGCAGTTTTAAATATGGTATATTTCCTTCTGCTGAGTGGTAGTATATTTATTTAATTCTTCATGTTTTCAGGAATTTAAAGCAGTCCTGATATATTAATGCAGATCCTTTATAGTATATTAGATTCCCAACTTCGAAATTTAATTAAATTAAAATTTTAGAATTTTAATATAATTAACTATGTTATAATCAATGAAAATATACTCACACAAATCTTATTCCTTTGCCTAAGGAGTCTCAAAGCAGTAGAAAACCCAGATGAATATTATTCTGCCATGTCTCTCTGAATGCAGCTGTCTTCCTGTCTAGAGCAGTGGTTCTTCAATTGGGACCCTAGGCCAGCAGCATCAGCTCAACCAGGTGCTAGTTAGAAATGCAAATTTAGGCCTGAGGTGTTTGTGATATGTGCTGAATTATGAGAACCACTGACCCAGAATATCTCAGCAGTTTCTCCCTCTTACTTCCCTGTAATCAGTCCCAAATATAGCTGTAAAAATATCTCCCTACCACCTTTACAACAAACACACCTTACTCCTCAGAATTATAGTTTGTCTTTCATGAGAAATAAAGACAAAAAAAAAAAAAAAAGCTTACCAACCTCAAAAATTCATCTCTGTTACATTTAAATATACTATACAATTGTTTTCATTTTGTTTCCTCACACTTCAGAACCCTGTAAAGATTGATACCATGTGGGTGTTGTAGTGAAAATGACTTTTTTTTTTTTTTTTTTTTTTACTTATTTATGCCCGGTCAAACCCTGACACTCTGATGACTGGAAGTGTGATCTTAAAGCTCTCTTAATTGTACTGACTACAACTATAGAAAGGAAATAATGCTATCTAAGGCTTTTAGTGTGTAGATTAAATAACGATAGATTAAATGAATATAAATGAAGTACTTCATGTAAAGTGCTTGGAACAACGTAGGCACTCAAAACCTACATGCCCTTTCTTATGTTTTCTTAAGTATAATTTCTTCTTTTTCTTGCAAATCACGTCTCAATGGGTCTCAAAATAAGGTTTCAAAATAGTACCTAAAAGAGTAATTTTACTTCGGTAGCTCTGATAAGAATAAAGCAAGCCCCCTGTTATCTCCCACTGAATATGTAGCACTTTCTAAAATGCTCCTCTTTCACTAGATTATATTTGTTCGTGTGTACAACTCAGCTTGGTCTATTTGTCTTTCTATGAAGGTAGCAAGAACTTGAAAATAGAAAGCATCATTAGCTTTTGTCCTTAATATTACATTGCCTAGTGGAATGTTTTGCAGATAGTATGTGCTTATTTACAGCAGACCACATAGCCTCATCTGTACAAGTCTATTCATCTTGGAAGAAAAAAAAATCATCTTGGAAAAAATAAAGATCATTTAAGCATTTTAATAATTAACCTTCATTTCGTTCTGAATTAATACAATCTACAAGTGCTAGTAAATTTCACTTTTTTGAATTTTAAATATTAACCCTTTTTGTTTTGCTATCACAAATATCTAACTTATTTTTTTACATTGATTTAAATTCTAGTAACAGGTAATTTATTTACCTTGCACAATTTTATTTTGCAATGTTCTACTAAATCAAAATGTTGCCACTAAAACTTATTTATTACCTGTCATGTGTACTTGAAGACATTCCACTATTCTACAGTTTTCAGAAATTATAATGTATTTTATTATATATTCAATAACTGTGTAATCTAAATTTTCTTTTTTTCTTTAGTTTCAACTCTTTACATTATATACCATTGAACTTAACACTAAAACAGTTTTCTATTTCATATTTTCCAATAATGTCTATTTTGTTCCTTCAGGACCATTTTCATGGCTTATACTCACTATTTCAGCCATCTCCTGTATGTATTAAATCAGAAATATATTGAATAAGTATGGAGGATACTAGAGAGAGTATGACTTTTCATGAAATTTATGGGGAAGAATGTAATATAATGTCTAAAATTTTAATTAAAATATTCCTATAAAAGGAATTCATGTACTGCACTAATTCTGTTAGTAAGTATTCTTTCACGAAAGTATTCTCTGTATGTGTATCAAGAACAGCTGCATTTAAATCCCGACCCTATAACTTGCAAAGTATATGATTTTGGGTAATTTATTCAAGCTCTCTGTCAACTGAAATTAAAATGCACAACATGAGAGCTGTGAATTTCAGTTTTATTTAGGAACTTATTAGGACCACAGTCCTGGAGATAGCCTCTCAGCTCTGTGGAATTGCTCTGAAGAGGTTTGGGGTGGGGGGAGGTCAGTATATATGTGATTTTGGAGAAGGGGTATATGCAGGCAAGCATATATCTTGGTAGAAGGTTACTGTGAGTCAAGAGGAATCCAGTAATGATTTTGGTGCTTCTCTAAATATGGGAAGATGCAGTAATTGAGGTTCATAAAAATTTCTTCTGAAAATATCTATTAGAAGGCCTGTTCTGACAGTTTCCACCGAGCACAGAATCCATCATTCCTGATTTCCATCCTGAATTCCTTTCAGGGTGTGTTGAAGTTTAGCGACTGCAGGGGCTCAATCCTTGTAGCACCAGATGGCGAGTAACATTCTTTACTTGGCAGTATTCCCTCATGGTCATAAATTCAACCAAGGTTTAGGAGGCATTTCGTGACCATTTTGTCCCCTGGTACTAGGAATCCTCACTCCTATGTCAGGTCCAGATTTTGTTGATAAGTCAATCAATGTGCTATTAGTAGACTATGCCCTGTTAATTGTAGCCAAATATCACTGGACTGCCTGTTTTACTAGTTTATTATGGTCCAGGAAAAGTTTCCTTCTTGTTGCTTCTTCCCATACCTAGAGTTACACTATAACAGTCAGTGAATTCATATAGAACTATATATTTGGTCAATCATTTTAAGTCGCCTAGTCATCATTAGTTTTATTAGAGGCTCAGTCACACATTTGGTAAGGTATGAAACCATAATCTTGTAAAATAAGCAGAATACAAGTAATATAGATAATAGGATTAATTGGGTCCTTACTAAGAATTTAAGCCAAGAACTTCCATTAGGTGTGAGCCAGTATATTTCCAGGTCATCTGACTCAGTCTGTCCCACATGAATCACTATCTTAAAAGTAATGATATATTGACCTTCTTCATAAGACACCCAGCCCAGTTTCCTAGTGTTATTAAGCTGATTATCCTTAATATGGTTTAAATGTTTCCAACATAAGGGAGCTTTTAAACTTACATGATTGTAACCTGATATTAACTTTATATATGCATCCATAATTATATGAAGGTTCCTTCTAATAATGGGAGAGCATGGCATTTGACAGATGTTTAGCTCACTGTTCTGACTGAGATTGAATAACCTTTAAAGAAAATTTTTATTCATGACCGTGGTCAGAGCAAGTATAATTGTTTGGCCAAGTGAGGGGGATCCCATTTAGTAATAGTAATAGTGGCCAGAAGAGAACTATAATTTCTTTCTTCTAGAGTAAATTTCCTACAGGCTGTCCAGTTAGAGCCTTGGAGAGGAGAAATCCACCAAGGTAACCCAGAAGTACTAGATGTAGATAATTGATCATAAACCCAATAATTGGATTAATTTTAAAACTGCATAGGAGTGTGCTCATGATAGAAAAAAAATGATTCATATGCAAAAGTCTAAGAAATTAAGAAAACATGTATAATTATGCAGGTGAGTTTTGGCATCTTGTCTACTTCTGCTGTTGTCTTCTCATCCTGGTGTGGGAATTGTTTCATCTCTGTTTGAGCATTGTTTTAAGGTAAATTTGAGGTCAGCAGCATTGGCCTCTCTATAGACCAATGTGGTGCAGCTTTCCCTAGGTACCTGTTATTCACTGCCAAATAAAACTCAGGATCATCAACCAATATTCAGGAGATCTGAGAACCAGGAGAGACTCATCTAAATTCAGCTGGCCTCAATGAGGAAGTGGATGGGAACGAGGGCACCTTGATTGTACCAAGGCTCTGAATCCTCATAGAGTTCAGGTGAAGGACAGAAGTCTGTTCTGGGTCCTTTCGTGGTCACCGAAATTGTTGACAAATAAAAACGCACAACATGAGAGCTGTAAGTTTCAGTTTTATCTGGGGATTCACTGGTGTCCATAACCTGGGAGACAGCCTCTCAGATAGTTCTGAGGAACAGCTTCAAAGAGGTGGGGGAAGGTCAGTATATATGTGATTTGAGGGACAAGGTACGTGCAGTCAAGCACACATCTTGGTAGAAGATTACTGTTAGCCAAGAGGAACAGATATCTCTGTTAATAAATTTAGTGCTTTTCTAAGTATGGGAAGATGAAAGATTTGGTGTTCATAAATTTTTCTCCTGACTGTCAGAAGATCGATTCTGCTAGTTTTCCCAGAGCACAGAATGCATCATTCTGTATCTCCACATTGAATTATTTTCAGGATGTGTTGATGGTCAGAGACTGAAGTGGCTCAAGCCTCACAGAACTAGATGGCCAGTGACATTCTTTAATTGACATCACCATCCCTCTTTTTAATCATCTATAAAATGTGGGCAATAATAACAGTACCTACTCTCCAAGAGTGTTTTGAAAATTAAATGTATCCATAAATATAGAGTCCATAGAAGACAATTGTTATATAGTCACTGTTGGGTTAATTAATAAGGATTTAAAAATAATATTTGGCTTCATATAAAGAATGAAAGAAGTGCAAATACATAATTCTAGAGTTTACAGTCTTATTTGGAAAATATGCCGCATACCTGAGAAATCAAGAATTTAAGTGCCCTATGCTAATTTACACATAGTTAGGATATGTAACAATTACCATGTAATTATAATGCAAGTATATATTTAAGTCTTAGTGGGGGAAAATACCCCAAATCTATAGTTAATAGTCTCGTGTTAACATTCTGGCATTTCCAATTATCAGATGACTAACATCTAACAAAATCCATAAACTACCCAAAATTTAGCTTTTTAATTGTGGTAGAAAGAGTAACTATTATATTTAGTGGTTGTTTTGAGATTAGATCTAATCTATATAAAGTACTTAGCATGCCAAGTCAGGGGAACACTCTTGGTAGATAATTTTATTAGTTATAATTCAGATATCTATAAAGAATGCAAAGCCAGAATTTGAATTCATAGAATAAAAAATGGAGTTCTTCACAATGATCTTGAAGCACATAGAGAATTAAAGAATATATACATGAATCAACTAGTTCCAGACATATCTGAATCTGGATATAGTATCAGGACTTCAACTGTCAAAGCAAAAAAATAAAGTCATCATTATTGTTAGATACTCTCATAATAAATGTTTTCTTAGAAAACATAACATTGTCTACCAGCAGTGTTCCCCTGACTTGGCGTGCTAAGTACTTTATATATATACTTTATATAGATTATATCTAAATCTCAAAACAACCACAAATGATAATAGCTATTCTTTCTACTTACAATTATAAAGCTAATTCTTGGGTAGTTTATGGAATTTGTTAGATGTTAGTCATCTGATAATTGGAAAAGTCAGAATGTTAAAACGAGGCTATTAACTATAGATTTGGGTATTTTTCCCCACTAAGACTTAAATATATACTTGCATTACAATTACATGGTAATTGCTACATATCCTAACTATGTGTAAATTAGTAAAGGGCATCTAAATTCTTGATTTCTTCAGGTATGCAGCATATTTTCCAAATAAGACTGTAAATTCTAGAATTGTGTATTTGCACCTCTTTCATTCTTTATATGAAGCCAAATATTATTTTTAAATGCTTATTAATTAACCCAACAGTAGCTATAAATATGTTTTCTTAATAAAAACAAAGTTTTAGAATCAACAGGTAATTCACTCTAAGTTTGAAACTGAAATATGTTTCAAATTATAAAGTTACATTTATAGGTAGCAATATTATCTTTAAATATGATGGAAAGTCTAAGTTCTCATATATAACTTATTACTAACTATAGTTAAGTATATATAGGAAAAAAATAATCAGTAAATCACTTATTATAATGGCATACTGATTTGTTGAACATATTTGTGAACTGTCATGGCTAATTTTTTTCTTCATTTATTACTTAATATCTAATTCATCAGAAAACACTATTTAAATTCTTTAAAACATTTTTCCAAGATTTAGTTTGTTTAAGTGATGATTCTTTGATATTTTTGCTTCTCTTTATAGAAAAATTGCTGTGAACAGTTAATGCTAGAGATTTTTTGCATGTTCCAAATAAGGAAAGGGGTGAATTTATAGGGCATGGATCATCCAATTTATTTAGAGGAGGACTTAAAATTCAGTTTACCTTAATTTTTCCTGCTTATTTACTTCAGACACTCATAGTCAATTGCTCTCTCAAATCTTTTAAATTATATGTTTTACATTCTTTTAGTATATTCTTGAATAAACTTCCAACATTAACAGTCAGATTGTAGGTTTTCTTTCCTTCATCATATTAGATAAAATATTTAATGTACTCAACCAAAGTTGCTCAATAAATGTTAATTTCCCATTCCACTAACTTTCCAATCTACTCTCTTTTATGTTATCTATGTTTCTTCTTGACTACTGCAATTATTATACAGATTAGAAGTAATGGACTCTCAGATATATAATAATTGTATAAATGCTTAATAATTATATAAGTGTAGAGACATTTATCAATAGTCACTAAAACCCAATATTGTTTAATGATCAAAAATAATTTCAAAGATTTTAAAAAAGTTCTTTTGGAAATGTCTCAGCTAGAGTTGTTTTAATAATATAGGTTTAAAAATATGCCTGCTCTGAATGCATTCCCTTTAGTCAGAAAAATCAGGAAAAAGGCTCTAATATGGATGTACACCTCAAACCCAATGCAAAGTGCCTTGTGAGGGGAAGACAGCTTGATTTCACTCTCATGGGATCCATGAATGAGGTGGTTCTATGTAAGGCAAAAACCACATAATTATGGAAGGCTTGGCCTCAGACAAAGTGAAACTCCCTGTGAGCTTTTGACTAGAGATTTATCATTAACTAAACACTGCTGGAGAAACTTTCCTGATTATAACTTAGGCAAAAACAAGGTGAAAAGGAGGGAAAACACTTTGTAATAAGAGACTTCCCACGTTCTAAAAAGTGTAACACATAATTCAGATAGAATTTTAACACAATGAAGGTATAGAAGAGTTTTAATTTTTAAATTGTATTATTTTAGATCTAAAAAAAAAGGCCAGTAGTAAAATTTATAAAATGGGGAAGATGAAATGAAGAAAACTAAAAACAGAAACATTTTGAGGAATAGTCTAGCTGTGACGTTTACATTTTAAAATGTTTAGGCTTAATTTATTATAAATTATATACATGTATTTAATTATAAAGAAATTATATGTATGTACTTTTCATTTCCAGCTTGTTTTTTATTTTTTGGGGAGGGGGAACAGGATTTGTCCTCCCTATGTCTTTGTGATTAAATGGCTAAGCTAAACTTTTATTTTTTAGCAAAAAGTACAATTTTGCTTGCTTTAGCAGGCTTATGACCATTTAAACATACAATTAAAAAGTAGTTCACTTTGCAAGAAACAGACCAAAACATCTGACAACAGAGTAAATATTTTTTCTCTATTGTTAATTTGACATGAACCCATTAAATCACTTGGTTCTCTCACTAAGAGTTTCTGATGCTTTATTCTCTACTCCTTTATCCCATGTTGATAAATAAAAACACCCCAGAGAAAAACAAATATTGTATGGTATCACTGATATATAGGATCTAAAAAATATAACAAACTAGTGAATATTACAAAAGGAAGCAGACAGATACAGAGAACAAAATAGAGGTTACCAGTGTGTGTGTGTGGGAAATATAGGGGTAGGGGAGTGTAAGCTATTGGGTGTAAGATAGGCTCAACAATGCATTGTACAACATGGGGAATATAGACAATATTTTGCAATACCTGTAAATGGAAAGTAACCTTTATAAAAATTTTATAGTTGTCTAAAAATTTTAAAAATCTAAATTAAAAATATAAATACATAAATAAATATAACTAAGTAAAAAATAAATAAATAAAAAACCTCAAATTATACATACCTTTCTATTCTCTCTTTTTGGAAATTTACTTTGCTAGACTTCCTGGAATCATCCTTAATTCTCTCTTGTCTTCTCTAATTTCCTCTTCTCTCTTATCTTTTCACCTGTTCTCTCCCTTCCACATTCACTCTCTCTCTTCCTCTTTTCCATAACCTTAATTGTTTTTTCTATTTCTGGAACATTCTATTAAAATTTATTTTTAATTTCTTAATTTACAAAACCTATTTCTTGTTTTATAAATAAAACTTGTTATAAGCTTGTTACTATTATTTATTAAGCTGAATGTTTTCTTTTAACTCTGAGTACATTCATTGTTTTGTGATTTTGTGTCCTTGTTTTCAAAGACATCTTTTGCTGCTACCATTTTTTTTTTTTTTTCAGTACACGGGCCTCTCACTGATGTGGCCTCTCCTGTTGTGGAGCACAGGCTCTAGATGCGCAGGCTCAGCAGCCATGGCTCACGGGCCCAGCCGCTATGCAGCATGTGGGATCTTCCCTGACCAGGGCACTAACCCATGTCCCCTACATCCGCAGGTGGACTCTCAACCACTGTGCCACCAGGGAAGCCCTGCTCCTACCTTTGATTCAGTTTCCTCTGAGTTATTTTTTTTATTTGTTAGTTTGACTTTCGCCTTTTATTATGGAGACTTGCTTTAAATGTCAGGTGATTTTTGACAGTCTTCATATATTTAAGAGCCATGTACTTACTATAAAACTAATTGAGAACTCTTTGTAGGTGATAAACCACTAGTGAACTTCACTAGGAACTGAGTTAATTCAATTCTTTCACTGGCAGATTATTCATCAAAAATAACTGCAGTTCTTTTTCCTTGAGCTGGTTGGTTTTTCCCAAAGAGGAAAACTTAACATGTTTTGCCAATAAATGAATAAGCCTGGTGACAGCATTCTTGTATTTGAGTTGTGATATGGACTGGGATTTCACTATCAACAGTATAGAATTTCATTTGATTCCTCTATTTTAGTTCAGTACTTTAGCCAACAAATATGCCTGATGTACACAAATTTAGTTAACTAGTTCAATATTTTCAGAGAAGAGTGGTCATTTTTCTGTTTGGATTTCAGCTGCACAAATACTTGTTTTTATTGATAAATGTTGTCTTTGTTGTCATAGCTGTTCTGTGGGTCTGGGCATACAATTCCCACCCATAATTAGCTTTCTGTTTACATCATTTTGTTAAAGCAGTTATTACTCATTTATCAATTTCCTCTTCTGTTCCTTTTTTTCGGATCTCTTTTTTTCTTACCCATTTGTTTTATTATTGTATATGCATGCCTAACTTTGTCTTCTTTATGCTTGAATTATTTGAAGGAACACAGATAGTTATTTGTATTTTAGCCACTCTGTCTCATTGATAGTGCTAAAATATTTAAGGTACTTTTAAAATTGTTTTCTTTTCTTATAAACTCTTCCTTTACCTTAAGGGTAAATTGTAATTGCTTCTCTGACTAGAAACACTTTACTCTATCCTGAGCTACCTAACATTTATGAATCGATAGAAGTGTATCTTTCAATTAAGTTTGCCTAATGCAATGTTTGCTAACGACATCAATTGCATGGTACATAGCAACAAACATTTCTTTAAGAAACATTAAATTATTGAGTGAATTGTAGCTTTTTCTGTACTTGCATTTCATTCATTGGCTCATTTAGTAGAATGATCAAGTTGAGGAGTGATGAAAGGGAAGCATTTCCTAAATTTTATGTTGTTGTGTTGACAACAGGGGCTGTGTAGCATTCATGTTTATATCTCCAAATTTCCTTTATTCAATTAATAATATTTGAAGTCCTGTTATGGATAAGACCCTGTTAGTGACAAACCTATGATCCATTGAAGCTTACATTCTACATGAGAAAAGTCAAATGGTAAGCAAATTCATATATATGTTGCATTAGTGGTTAGTGCTTTAAATTTGGACAAGGATAATGAGGATGATAATAAAGATATTCCTCCCTTATACAGAGTACTTAATGCACACTTTTGCAATAATGTGGCATTTGAGTAGATTCTGAAAGAAGTGTGGGATTGAACATGTGAACATCTAGACAGAGCACATTCTAGGTGAGATTAGAGCAATTGAAAATACCCAACAAGATGAAGCAGGCTTTTTGAATTTGTGGGATTACAAAGAAGCCAGTGTCTGAAATGCAATAAGCGAGGGACGCTAGATGGATAGCAAGTTCTAGCTCATAAAATTCCTTAATGACATAACAAGGGCTGCAGAATTTACTTTGAGTGAGATTAAAACTTATTAGAAGATGTTTAGTGGAGCTGTAACATGATCCAACATACATTTTAATAAGATCTTTCTATTATATGGATAAAAGATGTAGGGACAAACCACAAGGAAAAGTACAAGTTATTAAAACTAAATTAAGAATCAGATAAAAAAATTAGCATGGCAGGACATGATGGAAGTGATGTAAGTTATCAGTAGTGATTGATTTTGGAATATATTAAAAAGTCAACAGGATTATTTTGTGGAATGAATGTAGTGTTGGAGATTCAAGAATAACTACAAGTAACCACTTGTTCCAAGCTCAGAAAGATAGACTTGTCATTTATAAAGAAGAGTGGAGGAAGGGAGCTGTTGAACAAATATGGTGGTTGGACAGAAAATAATAGTTCAAATTATTTACATATTCTGTGTTGAGGTTCCTATTTTACATCCAAACACAGATGTTGAGATTTCAGTTGGTTAAGTAAGTCTGGAATCTTGAAGTAGAAGCTAATTCTTAGGCTATGTTATGTACTATAGTTACACATAATTGTTATTCCTCTATTATTTAATAGGGTTACCAGTTTAGAATAATTTTTTTGAGGGCTGAGGATTCCTCGAGTTCAAACATGAAAATCCTTCCTGTATATTAAGACATCTTAGGAGTTCTCTGACAAATGCCAAATGAATGGGATAGGAACCAAATTATTCCCTGAATGTGAGAAACAGGAAAAGATGTGTCTTTCCTAATGTAACTGACAGGTTTTTAAAAAATAAAACAACTCATTAAACCAAGTTTTGTGTTTTTTTCCTATTTCTGTATAAGCTCTGAAACTATTAAAAAAAATGTGTGCTAATGAGTTAGAAAGAAGTTAACAGGGGAAATTCTGTTTATGCTACACCTGTCAATGTCTATTATTATAAATAAAACATGGTAATTTACATACTTAGCAGAATGATTATTTATGTATGGAAACTAACACATTTCACTGTTGTTAATAATAACAGACAGAGAAGAAACAACTCCATTTCTCTCTCAAATACCTCCTTTCTAGATAATTAAATTTCTTGTAAAATTATGTCTCTATTTGTCCCTTTTAGGAACTCTTCCACGTTTGTATGTCAATTTGTAGTAGATATGTGTAAACTACTTTCCAAATAGATCTATAAATTCTGTGGATAAGTGTACTTTTCTAAAATATACTTACAACATTTATCTTAAGACAATTATATTTAATAAATCTGAAAATATAATGTGGAGCTATCCTATACCAATAATTCCTTTGTTACCTTATTAATATCCACAAACTCACTAAGATCTATATTTCTTCAACTACCTACAATTAATGCTATTTTATAATCTGATGTAGTCAGATTCTACCTCCATATTTTATGAAATATAATGGCAACCTCTAGATGGTGCTTATTAAGTTTTCCAGACACACAAAATAGGGTGAAGTACACTTAATGAAAATTCTGTTTAGCTCCTTTAAAAGTGGCATAGAATTTTTATTCCTATATAAATTTTTATTTTATTTAGATAACTAGAAGTTTTATTTATCTGTTAAATATTTTGAGTAGCTTTCAAAAGTTAGAATTTTGTTTTGGACTAATTTGAACATATCTAGATAAGAATATACCTATATCTATATCTATATATAGATATATAGATATAGATATTTGTATGTATAAAGCAGACAATAGTTTTATGCTGATATAAATTTATTTTTTATTTACCAATTGCACTCCTAAGTGCTGTATCTATGACCGAACTCTTAACTATTACCTTAGAAGATACATGGTAGATAAATTTTTAAACTTTATGCATTATATGTACATAGCCACAGTTCAAACCTGTAGAATGTCTATAACTTATTTTATGTTGTTATTTTTAGCTCAAGTTTAATTCATGGGTAATAAAAGAGTACTTATGAAATAATTAAATAAAACAATTCTATGCAGCCATTTAATTCTATCATGGTTGTTCAATCAGAATTTGCTTTCCTACTTAATCAAATTTAGGCATATACATAGTGAAAAGCATATCCAGTGTACTTAAGTCAGATTTATGAGTCGTATTATTCTATAGAAAGGTCAGGCTTATTTTTCAAAAGGGAAACTGATTAAGCAAAACTTTTCACTTAAGAGAAAGAAAAATGATGGAACAATGTCTTCAATAATATTTAAATATCCTAGCCACCTCCTTTCTGGGTCATGATTGAAACCCAAGTAAATAGAATTAGCATTTTCAAACAGAAAAGCACCTGTTAATATCTGAACAACTTTACTCATTATATGCAAATTAATCAATTGAGTAAATATATGAGATGACAGCAAAATGTGTACCTAATATTTTTAGGAAGAGTACAGCTATTAAAGGATTCATGATATAGGCAACGTCTTCTAATTCATATTATCCTTGTCCATTAGTTTTACACTTATTAGATATGAAGTCCTCAATTTTAAAATGATACATTTATTTACATCTCCCCCAACTACTTTACATTGAATATTTACAATATAAATTTCTTATAAGTCTCTGTGTGCTAATGTTTATATGTGTATATACATTCATATATATTATAGAATGTGTGTACACATTTATATATACACATATGATTATATAAATGTATATATAACAGAAGGCATACCCACTGCTTTTTTTGTATTTCCAAGTTCTTTAAAATGTTCTAAATTTATTGACATAAAATCATTCATAATATTCCATTATTAGACTTTTAATATCTTTACTATCTTTCATTCCTGACAAAACTAAGGTTTTGTTTCTCCCAGTTTTGCAGTACAAATAAGAACTATAGTAGACTGTTTTTCTATTTCAGTCCTAGGGATTCCACGATAAATTCCCTACTGACAAATATCCTGAAGGTAACATCAATCTGGGCATGCTTTATGCATGTGCTCATTATAATCACTACTTTGTCTCTGGAAGTTGGGTGCTACACCAGAATTCTGCTCTCTAGTAGCTATTACTAAGATATAAATCGGATTTAATGGTAGGATCTTTCATTGCCATCTATTACTGATATTTTTAAAGATTCATGTACAGTCTTATAAATGTATTTTTTATACTTTGGTAGAGTATCTCCATGCCCTTCCATTATTGAAACGGTGGGAAAGTGAGTCATACTTAACACATTTGCGTCAACATTTCTATTTTTTGAAGTCAATGGATTCATGTTTTTGCACTAGGAAAAGTTCTGGTATCTTTTTAAAAATTTATATATATTTTTAAACTTATATATCACATGCCTTTACGTTTTAATACAAGTTTATTTTTAAAATTTATTTATTACTTTTCTATTAAGTATAATTGGCATAAAATGGTAGATTATTTTCAGGTGTACAGCATAATGATTCACCATTTATATACATTACAAGATGATCACCACTATAAGTCTAGTTACCATCTGTTGCCAAAGTTATTACAATATTATTGAGTATATCCCTTATTCTGTATATTACATCCCCATGACTTTATTTTATAGCTAGAAATTTGTGCCTCTTAATCCCCTTCACCTATTTCACCTGACCTCCATACCCCTACCCTCTAGCAACCATCAGTTTGTTCTCTATATCTATGAATCTGTTTCTGTTTGTTTATTTATTTGTTTGGTTTTTTAGATTACATATATAAGTGAAATCATACAGAACTTTCCTTTGTCTGACTGACTTATTTTGCTTAGCATTATGCCTTCTAGGTCCAACCATGTTTTCACAAATGACAAGATTTTATCCTTCTGTTATGGCTGAGTAATATCCTGTTATCCTGACACATACATAATACATGTTCTATGTCCATTCATCTATCCATGGCCACTTTGGTTGATACCACATCTTGGTTATTGTAAATAATGTTGCAATGAACATAGAGGTGTACATATTTTTTCAAATTAGTGTTTTTATTTTCTTCAAAAAAATACCCAGAAATGGAATTGCTGAATTGTATGATAGTTCTATTTTTAACTTTTTGAGGAACCTCCATAATGTTTTTCATAGTGGCTGCAACAATTTATATCCCCACCAATGATGCAAGAGGGTCCCCTTTTCTCCACATCTTCCACAATGCTTGTTATTTGGTGTCTTTTTGATAATAGCCATTTTGACAGGTGTGAGGTGATATTTCATTGTGGTTTCGTTTTGCATTTCCCTGATTATTAGTAATGTTCAGCATTTTTACATGTACCTATTTGCTATCTGTATGTCTTCTTTGGAAAAAAAATGCCTATTCAAGTCCTCTGCCCATTTTTTAATCAGATTATTTATTTATTTGTTTGATATTGAGTTGTATGAGTTCTTTACATATTCTGGATATTAATCTCTTATCAGGTATATTACTTGCAAATATCTTCTCCCATTCAGTAGGTTGCTTTCTTCATTTTGTTTATTATTTCCTCTGCTGTGCAAAAGCTTTTTAGTTTGATTTGGTCCCATTTGTTTGTTTTTGCTTTTGGTGCATTTTCTTCTAAGAATTTTATGGTTTCCGTTCTTACATTTAAGTCTTTAATCTATTTTGTGTTTATTTTTGTATAGGCTGTAAGATGGTGGTCCATATTTATTCTTTTACTGCACCTGCTCATTTTTCCCAACATCTTTTATTGAAAAGAATTTTTCCCATTGTAATTTTTGCCTCCTTTGTCATAGATTAATTGACCTTATGTGCATGGGTTTGTTTCTGGACTCTCTATTCTGTTCCATTGATCTATGTGTCTGTTTTTGTACTGGTATAATACTGTTTTGATTACTATAGTTCATAGTGTAGTTTGATGCCATGGAATGTGACACCTCCAGTTTTGTTCTTCTTTCTCAAGATTGCGTTGGCTATTCAGGGTCTTTTGTGGTTCCATACAAATTTTAGGATTATTTGTTCTTGTTCTGTGAAAAATACTTTTAGTGTTTTGGCAGGGATTGAATTGAATAGATACATTGCTTTAGGTGTTATGTATATTTTAACAATATTGATTACTCCAATCATGAGCACCATATATCTTTCCATTTATTTGTGTTTATATCAGGCGGGAGCCACTTTGGAGGGGCAGCTGGATGGGGCATGGTGAGTGGTGCTAGCAAGGTAGATGACCAATGTCAAAAATGACACTCACCAGTGCTTCCAACAGATTCTTTCCCCTTAGGTGCTGGCCCTAAAACTAGTCAATGAATCTCTTTCACGTATGGCCTAGGTGTTTTCAAACCACTGCCTTTGCAGTAAGACTCAGAGAGAGCAAGTTTTTGTATTAGCCTTTTAAGAGTAAACTCTCTGTTTTCTATAGCCTGCCAGCTCTCCAAGAAGTAAACACTGCTGGTTTTCAAAGCCAGTTGTTATGGATTGTATTCGCAGTGCAGGTCCTCAGGGCTGGAATGCCCTATGTGGTGTTTGAACTCATGGCTCCTTAGGGAGGATCTCTTGTTTGTGATATTCCTTCTTTTTTTTTTTTTTTCTTTTTGAGGCGGGGATCCCTGCACTGGGGCTGAGGGTCCTGCTTAGATTGGATCTCTACTCCTCCTACTCATCTCTATGTGTTTTGTAACTTATATCCTTAGTTGTGGAAATGCTGATTCTGCTACCCTTCAGGTTATTCCCAGAGTTGTTCTATATGTAGTTGTAGATTTGGTGTGTCCCTGGGAGGAGGTGATCCCAGGATCTCCCTAGTCTGCCATTTTGTTCCCATCTCCCAAAGTTCTGGCATTTTAATTTTGCTTAATATAGGCCACAGTTGCTTTCAATTCCCAGTGAACCAATCAATCACACTATTAAAAGCCCTCAGAGGCATTTAAGACAGAACACAGAACTCTGATACTCTGGTAAGTACATATGAACTAACGTTATGGAGACATTTTTTAACTTGGATCCCAAAGAATTTTCCAGTGAGTTTTAGATACCATTACAATGAATGGCTAAATGTTTATTAGTAGTAGTATTGGCAGTATGTCCTCCATTATGTATTCTGTATTTGAACTTGTTCCCTTTGAATCAAAATCACTATAAGGTTTTTGAAGGGATTAGTGACATCATAAAGTTGAATGAGTAGGTGACAAGAGATAAATACAGTTCTCTAGCTATTAATACTGAGGTGTGGATACACTTTGATGTTGGCATGATCTTTTCTCTGTGCAGCTCATGGCTGTCTCTACATTGTCAAAATTCCTAATTTCTTGACTTCAAATCTGCCTTCATAACATGGTTCTTCATTTTGATCCAGACCCTGCATTTGGTGCTTCCGGTTTTTAACTCTTCAAAAATACCTTTTCTATTCTCCTGGATACGACTTTTGTTGCCCAGTAGTTCACAGGTACCCCATCTTGTTGTTCTTCCTCCCTGATTGACAGCAGAAGAGTATCAGATTAAAAGTGTGTGTGGGCAATTATGAGTCTTATTTGGCAAGTGCCAGACATAGTTTTCCCTCAGCTGGTTGAGTTTGCCAGAAGTCCCTCCATTAACTTCTTCTTAATGTCAAACCATATTTTGGTTGAGGTGGATTTGTTTCTGATTCCAAAATAACATCTTGAATAGTCTCCCTGTACCAGTCAGGCTAAAAAGTAATTTTTAGATTGGGTTTTTTACTCAGGAAGTCACAGTTATTTTCTTAATACAGTAAAACCCTAATTTCCAAATAGTTCTGATCAATATGTTCAACCAATAGGTACAAACTAATTAACACACAATTTTAAAAAATACGTTTATTTATTTTTGCTATGTTCCAAGAGCCTGTAATCTAACTTCATACATCACAAAAGCTGGACACATAGCTGAGGCTTGTACTTCCTTTAGGAGGCTGCACTCTTCCATCCTTACTCTCCACAGTCACATATTCCCTTGACCCCTTTCTTAATACATTTGAGACCTTCATTTTTACATTTTGACTCCCTTTACACATGTCTTCCACCCAACAACTCTGGCCACCACTAATATGATTTCTATATCTATGAACTTGTTTTGTTTTTGTTTTTGTTTTTGTTTCCACATATGAGATATCAAACAGTATTTGTCTTTCTCTGTCTGATTTATTTCACTCTGCCCAATTACCTTCTAGGTCCATCCATATTGTTGAAAATGAAACAATTTCATTTTCTTTATAGACAAATTATATATATACATATACACACACACACACACACACACACACACATATATATCTCACAACTTCTTTATTCATTCATCCACGGAGGGACACTTAGGTCATTTCTGTATCTTGCCTATTGTGAATAATGCCATAATGAACATGGGAGTGCAGATATCTTTTCAAGTTAGTGTTTTGTTTCCTTCAGATAATACCCAGAATTGGAATTGCTAGATCATATATAAAAATATTTTTAATACATTTTGGAAGAGGATTAAAAGCTTACTTAGTCCCAACATTTCAGGAATGTAACTATTAAACAGACCAAATACGTTGAAATTTTATCTTTAAAAAATAGAAATAGGGCCTCCCTGGTGGCGCAGTGGTTGAGAGTCCGCCTGCCGATGCAGGGGATACGGGTTCGTGCCCCGGTCTGGGAGGATCCCATATGCCGCGGAGCGGCTGGGCCCGTGAGCCATGGCCGCTGGGCCTGCGCATCCGGAGCCTGTGCTCCGCAACGGGAGAGGCCACAACAGTGAGAGGCCCGCATACTGCAAAAAGAAAAAAAAAAAAAAAAAAAAAAAAAAAAAATAGAAATAAGTTAATGCCTTTGAATAGTAACAAAGGCACAATTCACAGTAATCATAATTCTGACTACACATGGAATACACTTTGGAGTACAGTTCCTTTTAGCTGATGCAGTTAACTTCTGGGCATGTTTAGAGTCTGAGTTATTTCTTCCTATGCATAGAGAAGACACGATGTATTCAGATTATTCTAATAAGAGAATCATATTGATGTTCATTAATGCCCTAAATCTGAATGATGGGTCTGGAAGTGGCTGAGACTCTTTGGATGTGGATCCTCTTCATCCATAGACTTATAAACTGAAAAGGATGAGTTATGTGTCCCTCACACCCAAATACAATGTTAAAACAGTAATAGCATAATTTGTATATGCAAGATTGCAGCAATTACATCAGACAAAATTTCAATGACAGCTGAAAATCCACAGGGTATACTCATATGAGGTTCTAATAAAGGTGAAGAATATAGTTCCTCAGGAGAAAGGAAACTCAGGCAAACACAGAGAGGTCTCAGTGCCCCAGTGCAACTTTTAGAACTATTTGTCGATTGTAGAAAATGTGCTTTGTCTTTGGACAGTGAACTGCCAGAATCCATCTGAGATACATTAGTTATGATAACCAAGGCTCAAGTGTACTGAGGAATCTTTTATAGCCTACTGGTAAGATAGCTAAAACTCTGTGCAAAAAACAGTTAAACCAGGTGTTAATGATATATTTTCAAGAGTAAAGTTGACTACCCATGGCTCCAAGACAGGGAATTTTTAGACTTCAAACAGCAGGTTATAGTAAGTCACTTTCTAGTAGATTTCATCTCTATCTTGACCAAAGTAAGACCCAGAGTCCCAGGCATTTATGGATATCACTATAGAGCTGCCATAGACAAGATTCATACTAACCCTATCCATTCAATTCAAAAAGAGAAAAGAACAGTAGGCACACAGCAGCCACTGGTCCTGAAGAGCAAATGTTCCAGGTCCACCCTGAGAAAGGAAATGTGTCTTCAGTAGGGTCTGATTCTGCTTTCTAAGAGTTCTTCTCCATTACTCTGTTCTCTCTTAGTTTTGTCTCATTTCTCCCAATCTTGATTTGCCCTGCGAACACTTTCTTTTCTATAACAAATGGCTCATAATTGAGGCAAAGTAGCTTTCTTAGCCTGTAGAAAGTTGGGAACCCAGAGGCCATTTTGTAATTTGAGTGACCACAATTTCTCTTAGCTCAAGCTAGTAGCTCTTTTACTGATACAACTTTTATGCAAGCTTTGTGGAATTTATGTGTATCCAAAATTTTATCACTTCACATGGCAAAAGTCACACCCACAACTTTTTTCCAGACAGAATTTTCTCACTTTCAAGTGGCTTGTCAGGCTGCTAAAGAACAATCCCCATGAGATTCTTTGAGCCTCTTTTGTCTAGGTTTTGTTTTTTGTTTTGTTTTGTTTTTGTGTAGGACCTGGTCTAGTAGGTCCTGCCTTAAATCTTCCAGAGTTCTTAAGGATCTTACAGCCGCACTCTTGATTTGAATTTTGACCCCAAGCCTCATATTACTTTGAGATTATTTTACTAGCTGAGAAGACTGGGGATGAGAGACAGTTTTATTCTTCCAACCTAGCAAGTCATATCTCCTCTATATTACCCCTCAATTCCACTTGCAAACTGAAAGTTTCTTTATTTATCTCTTCCCTCTCTGATAGCTATTTATCATTCACAGATAATAAAACCAAACAGCCACTTGCAACATTAGGCCTGATGGTCCCCTTATGCAGATCCAAACATTCACTGGATGCATTTCTTATTATCCAAGATATCACACATGAGAGTTTGGCCATTCATATATTCACTACTATGTAGCATGCGCAGGCAGAAACTGGAAAAGCATAGAGGAAACTATTAGCAAAGGCTGATAATAAGCCAATGATTATCAGAGGCCAAAGGGGCAGTGAAGTAAGTAATTGTATAAGTAAGCTAGAAAATGAGGTGCTGTCACCTTCTCCCAAAGGCAATGCTACATGTTTCATGCTTTATTATTATATTTTTTTCTTTCTTTCTTTTTTAACAGCAGTATCCCAATTCCAGGAACCAATTTCTATATGAGTTTCCTACTCCTGGCACCAACCATCCTACATCTGGGTGGCTCAAAACAATGGCCATTTGTTTAGATCACAGTCCTGCTATTAATGTGTTAATCTGGTCTAGGCTAAGTTCAAATGATTTGAGCTGGTTTGTTCCTGTGTCTGCTGATGTTTGAGAGATTGGCTGGTGGTGAATTCTCCCATGTGGTCTCACTCCCTAGTGTGGAAGTTAGCTGGGATGACAGTGGCAATTACCCTTGTGCTGCTTACTACACAGCAGACCAGTTCAAGCATCTTTACAGGGTAAATGGGTTCCCAAAGCAACAAGAGATAAATCTGCAAGCTTTTGGAGGCCTGGGAGAAGAACTTGCTTAAAGTTATTTCCACCTCATTCTAATGGTCAGAACAAGTCACAAGGCCAGGTAAGTGATTTAAACTCCATATCCTTATCTTTTTGGAGGAATTGAAACATCATGTGGCCATTTTTTTTTTTTTTTTGCTTTATAACAAATTTAATCAGTTATACATATACATATGTTTCCATATCCCCTCCCTTTTGCGTCTCCCAACCACCCTCCCTATCCCACCCCTCCAGGCGGTCACAAAGCACCGAGATGATCTCCCTGTGCTATGCGGCTGCTTCCCACTAGCTATCTACCTTACGTTTGGTAGTGTATATATGTCCATGCCGCTCTTTCCCTTTGTCACAGCTTACCCTTCCCCCTCCCCATATCCTCAAGTCCATTCTCTAGTAGGTCTGTGTCTTTATTCCTGTCTTACCCTATATTCTTCATGACATTTTTTTTCTTAAATTCCATATATATGTGTTAGCATACAGTATTTGTCTTTCTCTTCCTGACTTACTTCACTCTGTATGACAGACTCTAGGTCTATCCACCTCATTACAAATAGCTCAATTTCATTTCTTTTTATGGCTGAGTAATATTCCATTGTATATATGTGCCACATCTTCTTTATCCATTCATCCGATGATGGACACTTAGGTTGTTTCCATCTCCGGGCTATTGTAAATAGGGCTGCTATGAACATTTTGATACATGTCTCTTTTTGAATTATGGTTTTCTCAGGGTATATGCCCAGTAGTGGGATTGCTGGGTCATATGGTAGTTCTATTTGTAGTTTTTTAAGGAACCTCCATACCGTTCTCCATAGCGGCTGTACCAATTCACATTCCCACCAGCAGTGCAAGAGTGTTCCCTTTTTTCCACACCTTCTCCAGCATTTATTGTTTCCAGATTTTTTGATGATGGCCATTCTGACTGGTGTCAGATGATATCTCATTGTAGTTTTGATTTGCATTTCTCTAATGAGTAAAGATGTTGAGCATCCTTTCATGTGTTTGTTGGCAGTCTGTATATCTTCTGTGGAGAAATGTCTATTTAGGTCTTCTGCCCATTTTTGGATTGGGTTGTTTGTTTTTTTTTTTTTAATTGAGCTGCATGAGCTGCTTATAAATTTTGGAGATTAATCCTTTGTCAGTTGCTTCATTGCAAATATTTTCTCCCATTCTGAGGGTTGTCTTTTGGTCTTCTTTATGGTTTCCTTTGCTGTGCAAAAGCTTTTAAGTTTCATTAGGTCCCATGTGTTTATTTTTGTCTTTATTTCCATTTCTCTAGGAGGTGGGTCCAAAAGGATCTTGCTGTGATTTATGTCATAGAGTGTTCTGCCTATGTTTTCCTCTAAGAGTTTGATAGTGTCTGGCCTTACATTTAGGTCTTTAATCCATTTTGAGCTTATTTTTGTGTATGGTGTTAGGGAATGATCTAATCTCATACTTTTACATGTCCCTTTCCAGTTTTCCCAGCACCACTTATTGAAGAGACTGTCCTTTCTCCACTGTACATTCCTGCCTCCTTTATCAAAGATAAGGTGACCATATGTCCGTGCGTTTAACTCTGGGCTTTCTATCCTGTTCCAGTGATCTATCTTTCTGTTTTTGTGCCAGTACCATACTCTCTTGATTACTGTAGCTTTGTAGTATAGTCTGAAGTCAGGAAGCCTGATTCCTCCAGCTCCATTTTTCGTTCTCAAGATTGCATTGGCTATTCGGGGTCTTTTGTGTTTCCATACAAATTGTGAAATTTTTTGTTCTAGTTCTGTGAAAAATGCCAGTGGTAGTTTGATAGGGATTGCATTGAATCTGTAGATTGCTTTGGGTAGTAGAGTCATTTTCACAATGTTGATTCTTCCAATCCAAGAACATGGTACATCTCTCCATCTATTTGTATCATCTTTAATTCCTTTCATCAGTGTCTTATAATTTTCTGCATACAGGTCTTTTGTCTCCTTAGGTAGGTTTATTCCTAGATATTTTATTCTTTTTGTTGCAATGGTAAATGGGAGTGTTTCCTTAATTTCACTTTCAGATTTTTCATCATTAGTATATAGGAATGCCAGAGATTTCTGTGCATTAATTTTGTATCCTGCAACTTTACCAAATTCATTGATTAACTCTACTAGTTTTCTGGTAGCATCTTTAGGATTCTCTATGTATAGTATCATGTCATCTGCAAACAGTGACAGCTTTACTTCTTCTTTTCCAATTTGGATTCCTTTTATTTCCTTTTCTTCTCTGATTGCTGTGGCTAAAACTTCCAAAACTAGGTTGAATAAGAGTGGTGAGAGTGGGCAACCTTGTCTTGTTCCTGATCTTAGTGGAAATGGTTTCAGTTTTTCACCATTGAGGACGATGCTGGCTGTGGGTTTGCCATATATGGCCTTTATTATGTTGATGAAAGTTCCCTCTATGCCTACTTTCTGCAGGGTTTTTATCATAAATGGGTGTTGAATTTTGTCGAAAGCTTTCTCTGCATCTATTGAGATGATCATATGGTTTTTCTCCTTCAATTTGTTAATATGGTGTATCACGTTGATTGATTTGCGTATATTGAAGAATCCTTGCATTCCTGGAATAAACCCCACTTGATCATGGTGTATGATCCTTTTAATGTGCTGTTGGATTCTGTTTGCTAGTATTTTGTTGAGGATTTTTGCATCTATGTTCATTAGTGATATTGGCCTGTAGTTTTCTTTCTTTGTGACATCCTTGTCTGGTTTTGGTATCAAGGTGATGGTGGCCTCGTAGAATGAGTTTGGGAGTGTTCCTCCCTCTGCTATATTTTGGAAGAGTTTGAGAAGGATAGGTGTTAGCTCTTCTCTAAATGCTTAATAGAATTCGCCTGTGAAGCCATCTGGTCCTGGGCTTTTGTTTGTTGGATGATTTTTTATCACAGTTTCAATTTCAGTGCTTGTGATTGGTCTGTTCATATTTTCTATTTCTTCCTGATTCAGTCTTGGCAGCTTGTGCATTTCTAAGAATTTGTCCATTTCTTCCAGGTTGTCCAATTTATGGGCATAGAGTTGCTTATAGTAATCTCTCATGATCTTTTGTATTTCTGCAGTGTCAGTTGTTACTTCTCCTTTTTCATTTCTAATTCTATTGATTTGAGTCTTCTCCCTTTTTTTCTTGATGAGTCTGGCTAATGGTTTATCAATTTTGTTTATCTTCTCAAAGAACCAGCTTTTAGTTCTATTGATCTTTGCTATCGTTTCCTTCATTTCTTTTTCATTTATTTCTGATCTGATTTTTATGATTTCTTTCCTTCTGCTAACTTTGGGATGTTTTTGTTCTTCTTTCTCTAATTGCTTTAGGTGCAAGGTTAGGTTGTTTATTCGAGATGTTTCCTGTTTCTTAAGGTGGGATTGTATTGCTATAAACTTCCCTCTTAGAACTGCTTTTGCTGCATCCCATAGGTTTTGGGTCGTCGTGTCTCCATTGTCATTTGTTTCCAGGTATTTTTTAATTTCCTCTTTGATTTCTTCAGTGATCACTTCGTTATTAACTAGTGTATTGTTTAGCCTCCATGTGTTTGTATTTTTTACAGCTCTTTTCCTGTAATTGATATCTAGTCTCATAGCATTGTGGTCGGAAAAGATACTTGATACAATTTCAATTTTCTTAAATTTACCAAGGCTTGATTTGTGACCCAAGCTCTGATCCATCCTGGAGAATGTTCCATGAGCACTTGAGAAAAATGTGTATTCTGTTGTTTTTGGATGGAATGTCCTATAAATATCAATTAAGTCCATCTTGTTTAATGTATCATTTAAAGCTTGTGTTTCCTTATTTATTTTCATTTTGGATGATCTGTCCATTGGTGAAAGTGGGGTGTTAAAGTCCCCTACTATGAGTGTGTTACTGTCGATTTCTCCTTTTATGGCTGTTAGTATTTGCCTTATGTATTGAGGTGCTCCTATGTTGGGTGCATAAATATTTACAATTGTTATATCTTCTTCTTGGATCGATCCCTTGATCATTATGTAGTGTCCTTCTTTGTCTCTTCTAGTAGTCTTTATTTTAAAGTCTATTTTGTCTGATATGAGAATTGCTACTCCAGCTTTCTTTTGGTTTCCATTTGCATGGAATAACTTTTTCGATCCCCTTACTTTCTGTCTGTATGTGTCTCTAGGTCTGAAGTGGGTCTCTTGTAGACAGCATATATATGGGTCTTGTTTTTGTATCCATTCAGCCAATCTGTATCTTTTGGTGGGAACATTTAGTCCATTTACATTTAAGGTAATTATCGATATGTATGTTCCTATTCCCATTTTCTTAACTGTTTTGGGCTCGTTATTGTAGGTCTTTTACTTCTGTTGTGTTTCTTGCCTAGAGAAGTTCCTTTAGCATTTTTTGTAAAGCTGGTTTGGTGGTGCTGAACTCTCTCAGTTTTTGCTTCTCTGCAAACGTTTTAATCTCTCCATCAAATCTGAATGAGATCCTTGCTGGGTAGAGTAATCTTGGTTGCAGGTTTTTCTCCTTCATCACTTTAATTATGTCCTGCCACTCCCTTCTGGCTTGTAGAGTTTCTGCTGAGAGATCAGCTGTTATCCTGATGGGGATTCCCTTGTGTGTTATTTGTTGTTTTTGCCTTGCTGCTTTTAATATGATTTCTTTGTGTTTAATTTTTGACAGTTTGATTAATATGTGTCTTGGCGTATTTCTCCTTGGATTTATTCTGTATGGGACTCTCTGTGCCTCCTGGACTTGATTAACTATTTCCTTTCCCATATTAGGGAAGTTTTCAACTATAATCTCTTCAAATATTTTCTCAGTCCCTTTCTTTTTCTCTTCTTCTTCTGGAACCCCTATAATTCGAATGTTGGTGCGTTTAATGTTGTCCTAGAGGTCTCTGAGACTGTCCTCTGTTCTTTTCATTCTTTTTTCTTTATTTTGCTCTGCAGCAGTTATTTCCACTATTTTATCTTCCACCTCACTTATCCGTTCTTCTGCCTCAGTTATTCTGCTATTGATCCCATCTAGAGTATTTTTTATTTCATGTATTGTGTTTTTAATCGATGCTTGATTCATCTTTAGTTCTTCTAGGTCCTTGTTAACTGTTTCTTGCATTTTGTCTATTCTATTTCCAAGATTTTGGATCTGCGAAATAGAATCTTGGATCATCTTTACCATCATTATTCTGAATTCTTTTTCAGGTAGACTGCCTATTACCTCTTCATTTGTTAGATCTGGTGGGTTTTTATCTTGCTCCTTCTCCTGCTGTGTGTTTTCCTGTCTTCTCATTTTGCTTATGTTACTGTGTTTGGGGTCTCCTTTTTGCAGGCTGCAGGTTCGTAGTTCCCGTTGTTTTTGGTTTCTGTCCCCAGTGGCTAAGGTTGGTTTAGTGGGTTGTGTAGGCTTCCTGGTGGAGGGGACTAGTGCCTGTGTTCTGGTGGATGAGGCTGGATCTTGTCTTTCTGGTGGGCAGGTCCACATCTGGTGGTGTATTTTGGGGTGTCTGCGGACTTTTTATGATTTTAGGCCACCTCTCTGCTAATGGGTGGCGTTGTGTTCCTGTCTTGCTAGTTGTTTGGCATAGGGTGTCCAGCACTGTAGCTTGCTGGTCGTTGAGTGAAGCTGGGTGCTGGTGTTGAGATGGAGATCTCTGGAAGATTTTTGCCGTTTGATATTATGTGGAGCTGGGAGGTCTCTTGTGGACCAGTGTCCTGAAGTTGGCTCTCCCACCTCAGAGGCACACCACTGACTCCTGGCTCCTCAATTTGGGATGATGTGTTGTCTATTCATGTATTCCACAGATGCAGGGTACATCAAGTTGATTGTGGAGCTTTAATCCGCTGCTTCTGAGGCTGCTGGGAGAGGTTTCCCTTTCTCTTCTTTGTTCTCACAGCTCCTGGGTCTCAGCTTTGGATTTGGCCCTGCCTCTGCGTGTAGGTCGCCGGAGGGCGTCTGTTCTTCGCTCAGACAGGACAGGGTTAAAGGAGCAGCCTCTTCGGGGACTCTGGCTCACTCTGGCCGGGCGGGAGGGAGGGGCACGGAGTGCGGGGCGAGCCTGCAGTGGCAGAGGTCGGCGTGACGTTGCACCAGCCCAGGCGCGCCGTGCGTTCTCCCAGGGAAGCCGCCCCTGGATCCCGGGACCCCGGCAGTGGCGGGCTGCACAGGCTCCCGGAAGGGCGGTGTGGGCAGTGACCTGCGCTCGCACACAGGCTTCTTGGCGGCGGCAGCAGCAGCCCCAGCGTCCCACGCCCGTCACTGGGCTCCGCGCTTTCAGTCGCGACTCGCCCCCGTCTGTGGAGCCCGTTTAAGCAGCGCTCTTAATCCCCTCTCCTCGCGCACCAGGAAACCAAAAGGGAAGAAAAAGTCTCTTGCCTCTTCGGCAGCTCCAGAGTTTTCCCGGACTCCCTCCCGGCTAGCTGTGGCACATTAGCCCCCTTCAGGCTGAGTTCTCGCCGCCAGCCCCAGTCCTCTCCCTGCGCTCTGACCGAAGCCCGAGCCTCAGCTTCCAGCGCTGCGTGCCCCGGCGGGCGAGCAGACAAGCCTCTCGGGCTGGTGAGTGCCGCTCGGCACCGATCCTCTGTGTGGGGATCTTTCCGCTTTGCCCTACCCAGGTATGTGGGGAGTTTCTTGCCTTTTGGGAGGTCTGGGGTCTTCTGCCAGCGTTCAGTAGGTGTTCTGTAGGAGTTGTTCCACGTGTAGCTGTATTTCTGGTGTATCCGTGGGGAGGAAGGTGATCTCCGCGTCTTACTCTTCCGCCATCTTACCCGGAAGTCCCATGTGGCCATTTTTTAAAATCACATCATTGACCAGTGTAAAGAAACCTTACCCCTTGTTTTAAACTGATATTACTGAAATGGTCTTGGAACCTAAAACCTACTTATTTTTCTACGGATTCAAGTCTTTTCCTTGATCAGTAAAATCTCAACGTTTGTGTTAGAAATAATAATCTGCATTCTCATTTGCAAAAAAAAATTAAAAAAATAAATTACTGAGACACACTGTAAAGAACCATATCAGATTGACTGCAAATAAAGCACATAATTTATTTTTATTGATATTTTAATCTATATGCTGTAAGTTGTTCTCAGTGTGCTAAATATATTAGGTTAATTATACATTAGGTAACTATACTTAATAAAGAACCCTGCTGTAAGAAACATTTAGTAAATGAATAAATGTGAATGTGTGTTGAATGGTCATTCTTTTTTATAATATATCCTGTACTGATTTGTACTTGCTGTAATCTTTGAGTTAAGAAATAATATGACAGGTCAATCTAGGTAGTAGTTTCACATAATAATGTTATACCTGAAAACAGTCTAATAGCTGTCTAATAGTTATGAGCTAACAATATGATTAACAATATAAGTTCATATCAACATTTAAATTTAACTGTATAGAACATAAGGCAGTGAAAACACCCAGAAACATGGCTATGGTTCTAATACAAATGTGAATAAAAGATTGTTTCTTTTCTATCTTTATTCTGTCTCACTATATAAACATACCTTCTGACCATGACACCCTGTGCCTTATGGCTTTCATTAAACTGCTTTTAATCATAAATTTGGGAACCATGCAGATAAATGTGATCACAATATTTTCTTTTTTAGGTTTATTAGAAACGTCAAGATTACCTGTCACAATTAGAATGTAACATATTCATTTTAGATTATTGTCATTATAGTGATGTTTTCCATTTGTACATTGCTATATGTTTCAAAACACTTTCATACATAGAAGAAACATTTTTCTGTTTAGAATGAGAAAAATAAGATTCAGTAATTAGACGAGTATATTATTTTGTGAGGGCTGCTAAACAGAGTACCGTAAACTGGGAGGTTTAGAATAACAGAATTTTTTTTCACAGTTCTGGAGGCCAAAAGTCTGTATCAAGGTGTTGGTAGGGCCATGCTCCCTCTGAAGGAGCTGGGGAAGCAACTGATCTAGGCTTCTCACCAACTTTTAGGTAGTTCTTTGGGTTGTTTCTTCCAGCCTTCCCATGGCATTCTCTCCATGTGTGTGTCTACTGCCTCTCTAAGATTTATCAATTTTATCTTAATCTCATAAACCATTTTTGATTTATAATAACATGTATAAGAATTTATTTCTATTTAAGTTTATAAGTATATGTAATCTACCTAAATATAAATTTTTAATTTGTATATAGCAGAATGTGGTGACCACATGTGCCATTTTTTTTTGTACCCAGGGTTAAAGAATATTTCTCTTATTTTTAAATACTTGTATATATAAAGTTGTATAAATATATACAATATATATTAAAATATATAATCACCATTTGGTACAGAATAAAATAAAGTTATATAAAATCCAATTGCAGGGAAAATCTAGAATTTGTAACAACTACATTTAAGGTCCCTAAGGCTATAAAGGCTACCAAAAACTTTGGTTGAATATAAGAAATGATTTATGAAATCTTAATGATTGGCAGTGATTAACGTGATAGCAGTTTATCTCAATGATCTATAGTAGGAGTCTTGACGTTGACATAGGTATGCCTCCTCTACATGTGGCAACTCTCCTAATGAAGGAGAAAGGACACATTTTAGGGAGATGTGAGAAAGTTTCTGGATTTTGCTCAAATGCTTCCTCCTCCTATGGTGTTCTTATTGCTGCTGCTAGTATTAACTAGTATAAAAATGTCACACTGTGAATGAATACTTTTCTAAGAAATATTGGCTGCTGCTCACATTATCTTCTGTGACACTGGAAGGATGGAAAAACTAGCAACAATTCCTCATGAGAAATTTCCATAAATAGTTCCTTTGGATGCCATTCAAATCAAGAATATACTAATTTCTTTAATTTGAATGCATTGCTAATCTAGAATAAAAATAGAAGAGTAAAATATCTTATGTACCTAAAACTAAAACTCAGGGAGTTACAGATATTCATGTTTAGAAGCAACCTTATAGATTTCATTGTTCTTTCCTTTTACAGATCATAAACCTCTCTAAAAATCTTAGAAAGCTATGACATCTTCTTCTAGAAAAATCCACATGTGTACTTTGCAACACAGTTCTAAAAATAATTTCCAGGAATTTCATGGACTTTCTCAAGCCAATCTATAGAACTTCACAAATTATAGACTTCATATTAAAAAATAATAATCTGAATCAACTAAATGCCTTAACTTTTAAAGGAGCTGTAATCCAATAAATACGGTAAATTTTTTGCAAAATATAGTGGTTTTAAAACAATTTATGAAAAATATTATGTTGATTTTTTTATCTGTGATTTTATATAAAGTTGTTTTTAATGTTACATTTTTGTTCTTTAATCAATTCCTTGAAGAGAAAGCTACTTTTTAAAAAAGATCTAAGAACTGTACTTGGACACTCTTATTTACTTGCTGAAAATCTATACTCTGTAGTTAAATATAAAATTTTTAAACACAAAATGAATGCTCTTCTATTATCATTGTATTCATTAATCCTAGAGCAATGATTAGCCTAGCACAAAATAGTGTCCTTCACAAAGAAATATTAGATAAAACTAATTAGGCTGTGTTGATTTTAATTAGCAAATGAATTCTACTATGACAGGATTTAAAAAACAAAATAGGAAAGAGCAAAAGCACATTAAAACCTTGTTAAAGGAAATATAGTTGCCCCAGAGAAAGCCATTAATTGGTTAGATTGAGATATTTTGATATCATTGGCTCACACTCAATTATATCTGATTTGTGTTGAATTAATCACCAAACAAAAATGTACTACTTAATAAAGCCAATTATACACAAGTAGCTTTGAATAATTTTCTGAAAGGTGCAACATTTCAGAAAGTGTTGACTATAAAGGTAGTTAAGATAATTTTTTTAACTTTGCTTATCTCTCTTCAGGGTCAGTAAATTAGTCATACCTATAATTAAATGACTATAAAGTACATTTTGTCCACTTAAATAATATATAATGAATAAGTAAATAAATATTGCAGTGTTACTGAGAACATTCTTTGAATTGAACTATGTATTAAAAATTAACTTATGTAGGCTCTGCAGCTACTCTGAGCTAATTACCAGTGTTATTTCCATAATTATGCACAATATTCATTTCACAGAACAATCCTTAGGATGAAAATCACATAATTTAGCATACACACTTCAGTAAACTGAAGAGTTGAAAATATGCATGAATAAATTTTAAGGTATATGAGTTCTTGGAACTGCAGTGTCACAAAAAGTCGGGGAAGTAAACAATCTCATCAAATTCGTTATTTTAAACAACCTTGAGCTCATGACTTTGCTTAAGACTTTATTTAAATTCAAAACAGTTAAATATAATTAGTGCAAATTCCACTACTATGAAATCTGTAATTAGATAGATAAAACTAGGTTTAATTTTACCCTAGGAAATATTGATTTATATATAAGCATTATGATCGGTATTTCAAGAAACATGCTTAATTTTGAATAAAAAAACTTTTTAAAACATGTTTCTTTTTAAGCTTAAGAACTGACTTCTCCATGTGACAAAAGAAGAAATGATATAGTGGATTTAGCATATTCATCAGTAATTAACATGATTCTTTAGAAATGAACATTCCTTGAGCTGGCATACATTGTATTATTTAATCCCGAAATAATCCCGTGACAAAAGCACGAATATCATTATTTCACAAATGAAAAAAGATAAACATTAGAAGGGTTATTTGATTTCTGAAGATAACACAGATAGCAAGTGCTAAACAAGGAGGCTATCCTGGGTCTTCTGGGCCTATCCTGGTCCAAATCTGGTATGCTCTCCACATACCACATTGACATAATCCTGACATTTCACTGAGCCTTTTGAAGATGTTTTCTGAAAAAATGCACATTGATGTTTTAAATTAACACAAATTAAGTGCTTGGCAGAAACTCAGAGGAAAGCCAAATAAACTATAAACACATTGGGAAAAAAGTTTGGTATTTACCAATTCCCTTTCCTGCTCCCAGCTCCCCACACTTTGCCTTTCACATTTTTGCTTCAGTCTTCTTAGTTCATCCATAACTGAACTAACTCCACATAGCATTTTCTAATTTCCTGTGTTCTGGGCAAGTTATGTAGGGCCATCCACCATGTTGATTTTACAATGTTTACAACTGATCATCACATCACTAATTTATGGCTGAGTGAGCAGTCTCATAACCGACTGTTAGATTTCAAGGGTTTTACAAAAACACACAATACAGATTTTTTTCCATCCTTTTTTCAGAATCTTAAGATATATTTCAATGTAACTCAGGACAAGACTGAGAAGAAGACTCTCATACAAAGCTCAATTCTTTTTAGTAACTAACAACACAGATTTTCCTTACTAGTATATAGTGTTTTCTCATTTGAATAATTTCAGTTCTTTTGTATCTTCTCATTCACTCATTTTATAGCTTATTTCTATGAAAATTGTGAAAAGTGTTTTCTTTTGAAAATTGGTATACATAAAGTTAACATTTTAAAATGCATAATATATTGGGATATTTGCTTTAAGGGTCTTTAATACAATCAATTTATATTCTAAAACCATATCAACTAGCATAAACCACCAGCAAAACATTTTTATTCTTCTCCTAGTCTTTCCCATTGCCATATATATGCCTAATCTACAATATTTTGCTAACCACATTGTTGTATCACCATTTATTTCATTTTATTTATTAACTCAACATGTTTAATATGTGGAATTATTCAGTTTAATATCTGTCCTGCAGTATGGGCTCTAAAAATTCATCTTTTGTGTATTCCCACTGTAAAAGTATGTTGCATTTTCTTTAAAGATAAAAAGGCAATATTTTAATATTTTTGAATATTGAACAACTGTTTTTGAATCCTTCCCATGTGTCAAATGATCTGCTAATTACTTTATGTAACATATTTAATTCTCACAACAAACTGGTGACAACGTACTATGAAATATAAAATAATACATTTCTGTATTTACATTATTAATTAATTTATTTAGTTGACAACTTCTGCAGCTTCCATATGCCACACCAACTACTAGATTATTTATTTTTTATTTCTTTCTTGGGGTATTATTTTCTAGCAATAGAGAGTTGTACATAAACAGAAAATAAAGAAATAAATGTAATAAATCCTCTGGTAAAGTATGTAGAGGAATTGTGCAAGCACTGATAATGGAAGAGTGCATTAGAAGGGAAAGGAGATCATAACTAGTAGCCATGTATCCATATAAATAGCTATTAGAATCAACTCTCAACATAGTTTGTGGTTAATAATAATAAAAAATAAATTAGTACACCAATTATTTTTATTCCTACCATTTCATTTTTAGTTAGTATAGAAGAGGAAATTGACCTGATTTCTCGTGATGCTGTAGTTTTCATATTTCTAGCAATAACCATAAAATATCATTAATACAAGGTCCACAGAAACATGAGGATTTTTTTTATTCTTAATGCACTGCTAAAATAATATCATAGTCTGTGAGACTCAAACAGATTTGTACCTGGCCTAGCTGTAATTAATTTTAAAATTGGATGGAAATAATTAGCAATAAATAGAGTTTCATACAAGAATTCCTCATTTTTTTACTTATCTGTTAGAATCATGTTATTTTGAGTTGAAAGGATGATTTGTTGAAGTATGCAATTTTGATGTGATCTTTGAAATTTATCTGGGTAAATATAAAATCTGAGAGATTAAATGATATGTCTTTGTGGTAGAACAATAAGATATGAAGAACTGAATTCAGAGAACAAGCAGTCCTCCTTCTCCCTTTCTCCCTAGTGCTATCACCTAGACCATATATTTTAAATTTACAGTGTAAGAATTAAAGGCAGACACACTTGCTTCAACAACTAGATATTATGAATAGAGCACACCAAAAGTCTAAGGCCTTGCACTTCTATGATCTCATTTATATCAAGTAGTCATTAGCAAAGGCATTTTCTCTGAGTAGTCAATATTGTTTGAAGTCAGATAAATTATACAGTTAAGAAACTTAGATTGTAAGGGTGCAGATGAAGAATGGTGCAGTGAGTTGTCCATTATCAAAATGTCTAAGGTTAAGTGGAAAGTTAAACTGAACAAGGTCTGAAATCTAATTTCCTAGCCAGACAGAGTGGCAGCTAACTGTATTTAACAGAAAGTTCCTTTATCTATAATTGCCTACCATTTTTAAGTCTTCTAACATCTGCCAGCATGTGCCTTCTAATTTTATAAATGACTGCACTACTAGACAGATTTCAATTTTTTTCACTTTTTCTAGTGAATTATCTGGAAGAAAGTTAGGAAAGTCCTTTCTTTCTTTTTGGTTTGCTTTGTTTTTCCAAACTCCACTGCTTCACAAACTGTAATCAATGTGGTAATATGAAAAAGTGACAGATTTTGATAATATCTATTCACACCCAAATTTTACAACAACATTCTACTACCTTATCAATGCTGTCCGTGGGAAAAGCTACACTGATTGGCAAAATGGTTTCCTTAAGAATTGCAATCTTGAGCTTCCAAAATTATGGAAAAAAAAAAACAACCAACAAAACAAAACTAAAAAACAGAGTGGCATTGCATATGTATTTCCAATTTACCAATTGCCTTAGATGAATTTACAGAATTATTATCTATATACAACAACAAAAATAATTTGCCCTCTAAGCAAAATTTACATTCTTAGAAGATATATAAAACATATATATATATGAAATAGAAATATTTAGAGTGTAATATTGTTTTAACAACATTACATTGTATTACAAAATTCACAGATTTAACATATCTATCCATCTATTTAACCTGCTATTATTATTGGTTATAAATCTAGATGAAATATAGTTATAATCCAATTTAATTATGAAGTGGATTCCAAGGATAAAATGTACAGGAAAATGCAAATAATAAACAAATTTGGAATTTGACATGGGAAAGTATAAATAAAGATACTATATGAAGAAAAAGTACAGAAAAATACAAATAACAAAGGGAATGTGGCTAAAGATTAGGGCAAAGACTCAAGACTGATGGCCTGGTATTTAATTCCAACTTTAAACTTGGTTATCTGTGTGACTTGGGCAAGTCTGGCAGCTGTTTCCTTATTTATAAAGTCCCATATCTTATACTGAGAATTAAATAAGTTAATATATACAAAGAGCTAAGAACAATGCTTATCATATAATAAAAGCAATGTGTTTATTACCATGAAATATGCAGGTAATAAATCATCAATGGCTACCATAGTTGAGTTTAAATATAACACAGCTCATTCTAGTAATAAAAGTAGAAAGAAGTATGTGGAAAGAAATTCAGTTTTTTAAAACAGTTTCTTCATCTGAAATTCTTTTTTTCTCATGTGAGAATTCCTAGCCCACAGAATGGTAAAAAATATGAAGTATGTAAATTACTATCTGGCATATATTTAGTGTTATTAACTGTTTGTTTTTACTATTCTTTTTTTTTAACATCTTTATTGGAGTATAATTGCTTTACAATGGTGTGTTAGTTTCTGCTTTATAACAAAGTGAATCAGTTATGCATATACACATGTTCCCACATCTCTTACCTCTTGCATCTCCCTCCCTCCAACCTTCCCTATCCCAACCCTCTAGGTGGTCACAAAGCACTGAGCTGATCTCTCTGTGCTATGCAGTTTCTTCCCACTAGCTGTCTATTCTATGTTTGGTAGTGTATATATGTCCATGCCACTCTATCACTTTGTCACAGCCTAACCTTCCCCCTCCCCACATCCTCAAGTCCATTCTCTAGTAGGTCTGTGTCTCCATTCCCATCTTACCCCTATGTTCATCATGACCTTTTTTTTTTCTTCTTAGATTCCATATATAAGTGTTAGCATATGGTATTTGTTTTTCTCTTTTTGACTTACTTCACTCTGTATGACAGACTCTAGGTCCATCCACCTTACTACAAATAACTCAATTTCATTTCTTTTTATGGTTGAGTAATATTCCATTGTATACATGTGCCACATCTTCTTTATCCATTAATCCGATGATGGACACTTAGGTTGCTTCCATCTCCTGGCTATTGTAAATAGAGTTGAAATGAATATTTTGGTACATGACTCTTTTTGAATTATGGTTTTCTCAGGGTATATGCCCAGTAGTGGGATTGCTGGGTCAAATGGTAGTTCTATTTGTAGATTTTTAAGGAACCTCCATACTGCTTTCCATAGTGGCTGTATCAATTTACATTCCCACCAGCAGTGTAAGAGTGTTCCCTTTTCTCCACATCCTCTCCAGCACTTATTGTTTCTAGATTTTTTGATGATGGCCATTCTGACTGGTGTGAGATGATATCTCATTGTAGTTTTGATTTGCATTTCTCTAATGATTAATGATGTTGAGCATTCTTTCATGTGTTTGTTGGCAATCTGTGTATCTTCTTTGGAGAAATGTCTGTTTAGGTCTTCTGCCCATTTTTGTATTGGGTTGTTTGTTTTTTGATATTGAGCTGCATGAGCTACTTGTAAATTTTGGAGATTCATCCTTGTCAGCTGCTTCATTTGCAAATATTTTTTTCCCATTCTGAGGGTTGTCTTTTGGTCTTGTTTATGGTTTCCTTTGCTGTGCAAAAGCCTTGAAGTTTTATTAGGTCCCATTTGTTTATTTTTGTTTTTATTTCCATTTCTCTAGGAGGTGGGTCATAAAGGATCTTGCTGTGATTTATGTCATAGAGTGTTCTGTCTATGTTTTCCTCTAAGAGTTTGATTGTTTCTGGCCTTACATTTAGGTCTTAAATCCATTTTGAGCTTATTTTTCTGTATGGTGTTAGAGAGTGTTCTAATCTCATACTTTTTCAGGTACCTGTCCAGTTTTCCCAGCACCACTTATTGAAGAGGCTGTCTTTTCTCCACAGTATATACTTGCCTCCTAGATGTCACAAAGAAATAAAACTACAGGGCAATGTCACTGATGAACATAGATGAAAAAATCCTCAGCAAAATACTAGCAAACAGAATTCAACAGCACATTAAAAGGATCATACACCATGATCAAGTGGGGTTTATTCCAGGAATGCAAGGATTCTTCAATATAAGCAAATCAATCAACGTGATATACCATATTAACAAATTGAAGGAGAAAAACCATATGATCATCTCAATAAATGCAGAGAAAGTTTTCAACAAAATTCAACACACATTTATGATAAAAATTCTGCAGAAAGTAGGCATAGAGGAAACTTTCCTCAACATAATAAAGGCCATATATGACAAACCCACAGCCAACATCGTCCTCAATGGTGAAAAACTGAAACCATTTCCACTAAGATCAGGAACAAGACAAGGTTGCCCACTCTTACCACTCTTATTATTCTTATTATATAATTCTCATTATTATAAATAAACACAGTAGAAATTTGAGGTTACCAAAGGTTGTTTTATATTTCAGTTTGGGTTAACTTATGGCACTAATTTTTTATATGGTGATTAGGAAAATAATATTAATAATAATGTTAATAATATTAAAAATAATGTTAGAAATTTAGAACATTTCTTCTAAAACACATAACATCAGAAATTTACTAAGAGCCTTTACAAAACGTTGAAGTAACAATGTTTAAATGCAACATGATAGGCATAATTTCTGAGAAGATTTAAATTAATACATGTTGATATAGACCAAGACCATATCTGCCTTGCTTCTGAATGGCTCACATATCTTTTTCTAAGCCATGTTAAATATCACTTCTCACGGGAGTTTTTAGGCAACAACAGGTTAGCCGACAGTTTAAGACTGACTCTCTAAGAAGAGTTTCAAGTCCTGGGGTTCTGTTACTCATTGATTGTGGATAATTATATTTTAGAAGCCTCACAATGCAAAGTTGTATGCATGTGAGTATGTATGAGTGTTGTTCCTTAAATATAAGTTATCTAACAAAGAATCTTGACTAGGTTATGAACTTCCTTATCTCCATATAAATGTGACCTCCAGAAGTAACTCCTTATCTCCATATAAATGTAAATAAAGTCAGCATTTTTCTTCAAGAAAAAAGTCACTATTCACATCAGTAAAAATGCAAACACTCATACAGTCTGAAAAGCTTAAATGATAGTCTGGAACCAAAATAATTTTAGTTTCAAACTTTTTTTAGTTTGGACTTTTTTCATTAGTTGTCATTAGCACTCTACCTTTACTACAGTAGATTTTCAGTGTTGCAACATTTAAATATGAAATTTTGAGAAAGAATTTCTTAGTCAATTCTACTGACCCTAAAATGTATGGATTGAAAATGAGTGCCATAGTAACTAAAAAAATGAACCAACAAAATCTTACTGTATGAGGTGATCAGATTTGAACTACATTTTGAGGTATATGTTTAAGGATAATTTATTATGTTTATAATTCCTTCTTCAATGCTGTAGCTAGTCACTCTTTTTTTTTTTTTTTTTGCGGTATGCAGGCCTCTCACTGTTGTGGCCTCTCCCGTTGGGGAACACAGACTCTGGATGCACAGGCCCAGCGGCCATGACTCACTGTCCCTGCCCCTCCATGGCATGTGGGATCTTCCTGGACCGGGGCACGAACCTGTGTCCCCTGCATCTGCAGGCGGACTCAACCACTGCACCACCAGGGAAGCCCTAGTCACTCATTTTTAGTTGAGAGGATTTGCAGTTCATGAATGTAAACATTTACATTACTTATAGGATCAAAAGTGATTGAAAATAATATGGACAGAAGGGAAATAGATTGGTGGGAGTCTGACATCACTCTCTTTTCCCCTCTAAGATTTTTCATTTGATTTTTCAAGATCAGTGTTGAAGATCAGTTGTTCTCTTATCCCTGAATCTCAAAGTGTTATTAAAATTCAGGACTGAAGCATACATTACTAGCTAGCATTTTATATTGAGTTAGTATAGATTAGGTAGTAAACAGTTTCTACCCACGGAGGCAAAAGCCAATGAAAAATCAATAAAAGTTTCAACCACTCATTTTATTCTTGATGAAATTCTCTAGGAATTGAGTGCATCGCATAAATAAATAGTTGAGTTGTGGATCTAAAGTCTATTAGATTTTACTATAAAGTGATGGCCCAAAATATCCGAGTTTTAAAAAGGAAATGGCACCACACTTAATGGGCTTTCATGAAAACGAAAATATAAATGTATCTTGAGTGGTTGGACAATTTCCCTTTTGAAACAAAAATCAACATGGGCTATGGTTTAAGTGTTTCTCTTTGAGAATATAGCTACAGAACGGTAAAAAAAAAAAAAAAAGAAAAAAGAAAAAAGGAACCTGTAACAGTCTTGATATCTAAACTTAGGAGTTTTTGTATTCATTCCTTAAAGTAAAAGGATTAGTGGGAAAGATGATTACTTGGAAAATATATTTAAAAAATGATTTTCAGAAAACTCTGAAAAAATACTCTATACCCTACCTTATTTTTAAAACATTGTCCTAGATCAGGGAATTGTAAAGAAACCTTCACAGCAAGGTGATCAGGGAAAGAAAACTTAACATAGAAGTAGACAACACGTAATAATGTCACAGAAAACAAAAGTTGGGCACTTTAAAACAAATTTTAAGTCAAAAGAGGCCAGGATATCTAAAGGGATAAGATGGAAACTATTATCTGAAAGCAGGAGTGAAAAGCCTCTATTTAGCATAAGAAATCATTTAAGGACAGAGTCCAGAGTTTCCTGTCATTAGCTGTGCTCTGTCATGGGATTTGCTTGTGTGGTCGAGATTCTGTTATTTACAAATATATTACTGTGCTTATCTACTTGGGTTTACTTTTATGTAATCTCTTCCCATTCTTACAGAGACAACTATTTGCTTTAGGGAGGTTCAGATTCTTATGAAAGGAATTAAAAGGAAAAGAGAAGATGAATATTCAGTTTGGGACATCAAAAAATTTTTTCCAAGAATACAGAATATAATGGTTGTTAAAGTAAGGCTTTGTCTAGAGAAAAAATGTTTTATAACTCCAAATAATTTAACTTTACACGTCAAGAGGGAAAACTGGCCAATTCAGGAATTATACAATTTTAATTTAATTCATACATTAGATGGAAAGGAGGAAATGTCATAAAGGGAGTTCCAAAAGAAAGTGAAGGAGGTTGGTAAAACTTTTCCTCTCTGATTCAGAGGGGAAGCGAGGAGCTTGTATTATATATGGTGGAAACCAGCTCTAGGCTGTGTGTTAGGAGGAATGAGTTCTAACCTTGAATTTGATAAATATGGGTTGTGAGCCATTGGTTTTTGAAGTATAGTCCACAGACGTCTAGAAGTCCCTGAGACTTTTTCAAGGTGTCTTCAAAGTTTAAGAAAAATACAAAGAAGTTATTTGCCTTTTGAAATTATATTGACATTTTCACTCCTGGTACAAAAGCAATGGTGTGTAACACTACCTGTCTTACCAAGATTCAAAATGTAGCACTAAAATCATACTCAAGAGTCATATTGAATTCTTCACTACTACACATTCAACGTAACAAACAAATAAACCAAAACCAGAATCAAAACCAAAACTCTCATCTAAGACTGTTATTGATTAAGCAGCAGTAAAAATCATTAATTTTATTAAACATTAACTCCTGAGTGCCATCTTTTTGATATTCTGTGTGCCACAATTAGAAGTCTCCATAATTCAATTCTACCACATACATAACAGTACCATGATTTTCTTTAGAAAACATATCAGGACAATAGTTTGAATTGCAATCTCAACTGTTTTTTGCGTGAAATATCATTTTTGTTTGAAAAACAATTGTCAGAAAAACTATGATTATTCAGACCTGGACATCTGGCAGACCGTTTTTCAAAAAAAATGAAGTGAACTGTCACTTCAAGGGAAAAATATAACTAACAGCATTCATTGTCAATGACAATCATTTTTTATCTTAATATTCATAGTTAATTTGTATATCCAGATACTATCAGTCCATTGTCTAATGAAATTTCTAAAAGTAGAACTTTAAAAAGCTTATATTCACCATTGTGACTTTTACAGCTTCTCAATACTTTGACTTATCTGAAGAGATTAATGGAGACATTAATACTTATGATCTTTTAAAATATGTTATATATATATATATTTTTTTAAAAAAATTTATTGGAGTATAGGTGATTTACAATGTTGTATTAGTTTCAGGTGTACAGAAAAGTGAATCAATTACATATATACATCTATCCATTCTTTTTTAGATTCTTTTCCCATATAGGCCATTGCAAAGTACTGAGTAGGGCTCCCTGGGCTGTACAGTAGGTCCTTATTAGTTATCTATTTTACATATAGTAGTGTGTATATGTCAATCCCAATCTTCCAATTGTATCCCTCCCCGCACTTACACTCTGGTAACCATAAGTTTGTTTCTTATATCTGTAACTCTTTTTCTGCTTTGTAGATAAGTTCATTTGTACCTTTTTTTTAGATTCCACATATAAGTGATATCATATGATATTTGTCTTTCTCTGTCTGACTTACTTCACTTAGCATTGCGATATCTAGGTCCAACCATGTTTCTGCAAATGGCATTATTTTGTTCTTTTTTATGGCTGAGTAATATTCCATTGTATATATATATATATATATATATATATATATATATATATATATATATACCAATATTATTTACCCATTCATCTGTTGATGGACACTTAGGTTACTTCCATGTCCTGACTATTGTATATAGTGCTGCAATGAACATTGGATGCATGTATCTTTTCAAATTATGGTTTTCTCCAGATATGTGCCCTGGAGTGGGATTGCTGGGTCATATGGCAGCTCTATTTTTAGTTTCTTAAGGAACCTGCATACTCTTCTCCATAGTGGCTGTACCAATTTACATTCACACCAACACTGTAGGAGAGTTCCCTTTTCTCTACACCTTCTCCCACATTTATTGTTTATGGATGTTTTGATGATGGCCACTCTGACTGGTGTGAGGTGATACTTCATTGTAGTTTTGATTTGCATTTCTCTAATAATTAGTGATATTGAGCGTCTTTTCAAGTGCTTTTTAGCCATCTGTATTTCTTCTTTGGAGAAATGTCTGTTTAGATCTTCTGCCATTGTTTGATTGGGTTGTTTGCTTTTTTGATATTGAGCTGCATGAGCTATTTGTATATTTAGGAGAATTATCCCTTGTCATTTGTTTTATTTGCAAATATTTTCTCCCATACTGAGGGTTGTCTTTTTGTTTTGTTTATGGTTTCCTTTGCTGTGCAAAAGATTTCATGTTTAATTAGCCCCAATTTGTTTATTTTTGTTTTTATTTTTATTACTTGAGGAGGTGGATTGAAAAAGATCTTGCTGTGATTTATCTATGTTTTCCTCTAAGAGTTTTATAGTATCTGACCTTACATTTCGGTCTTTAATCCATTTTTAGTTTATTTTTGTGTATGGTGTTAGAAAGTGTTCTAATTTCATTCATTTTCATGTAGCTGTCCAGATTTCCCAGCACCACTTACTGAAGAGACTGTCTTTTCTCTATTGTATATTGTTGCTTTCTTGTCAAAGACAAGGTGACCATATGTCCGTGGGTTTATCTCTGGACTTTCTATCCTGTTCTATTGATCTATATTTCTGTTTTTGTGCCAGTACCATGCTGTTTTGATTACTGTAGTTTTGTAGTATAGCCTGGGATGTTCAGGATACTTCTGGATGTCAGAAGTCTGAAATGGCTCTTAGTGGATTAAAATCAAGGGTTCTCCATAGCTGTGTCCCTTCTGGAGACTCTAGTTGAGAATTCACTTCTTTGCCTTTTCTAGATTCTAGAGGCTGTCCATATTCCTTAGCTCTTCTTCCCTTTTTGGCAATTGCATCACTCCTACCTCTGCTTCAGTCATCACATCTTCTTCTCAGACTCATACTTTGGTTTTTCTTCCTCCCTCTTCCATCTTTTAAGGACCCTTGTGCTTACGTTGAGCCAACTAAAATGATATGGGACAAGTTCACTTTCTCAAAACTCTAAATTTAATCACATTTCGAAGTCATTTTTGCCATGTAATGAAACATATTTACACTTTCCAGAAATTAGGGCATGAACATCTTTGGAGAGGGTGTACTATTCTGCCTAACACACAGTGCAGGAAGAAAAGGGTTTGAGAAGGTAAGAAGTTATGACATGGGCTGGAAAACCATATTATTCATGGAGTAAGGATGGAGAAGAGTGCCAAATGTCAACACTGCAATTGTTTTTAGGGCTAAACACATTTTTTTGGTAGACAGTTGTAAATGCTAAAGCAAAGAAATAATATCAAATTATCATTCTTTTGGAGCTGGGAGACAGGATTCTTAATCTATTCATTGCATTTTAAAAAGTCATTTCTCATACTAACCATTTATCTTTTGAAAATTTGTCATATTAATGCATTGAGTCATTTAGGAAAATATCCTTATTTTTCCCCTTTAGAATTAAAGTAAAAATTCTCCTCTAATTTTAAATGCTGTGAAAGCTGAAACAATCCATTTTTTTAACTACAAAGGAATTAATATATTTTTCTCACTTTTGACTCCTGAAGAAAAAAATATTTGCCCTGGGGACTCGGGGAGACAGGACTGATATAGGGAGATAAGAATGATGATGAGGAAGGCTTGTCATTTGCCAATGGTCTTTTATCAGTATCCAAAATATCTTGAGCTGAAGTTAGACTATTGCTTGCCTTATTTCTTCAAGTATGTGTCCAACCATGAATCACTTTCAGTTTGACCTGAAAGTCACTAAAAATATTATTGTATGTGCCCACATGCCATATCAGAAATAACACTGTCATATGAAGGAGTTTTACTTGAGGATACAAAATTATGTAGCTCTGTAGCCATTGACAAATCACTCAGCTTCTTTAAGTCTTAAGTTTCTTAAGTATGATGACAATTGTTTCCCTCTGTCCTTTCAGGATTGTTTGATTGACCTATGTCATCATTTATGGAAAATGTTTTTACCTTTTTTAAAACCATTAATTACATTGCTATTAATCAGGAAGCTTCTATGCATTAACTTTTCCTACCCTCTCTATGAATATTATTGTACTAATATCTCAAAGACCAATTATGTTATTTCCTATCAAAGGCAATGGGCAATATTATTTCAGTAGGTACTGGGCCAGAATTGTAAGTGAATCATTTTTATAAATCAGATTTTAGTCACATTCCATAGGCTTTCAATTGCTTTAAAAGACAAAATTATTTTCTTTTAAAAAAATTCTCTTCAAATTATTTCCAGGTGTTTGTCCAAAGACTAAAGTAAAATTTCAAAGTTAACTATGTTGCGAAGATATTGTGTTATTAAGTAGCATGTATAATATATTCAATTTAAGTGCAACTCATGTAAAGATTTTATTTAAATACTTTAGAAAACTAAGTTCAATTCATAGCTTTAGAATTGTAAACACCCAGATTAGCAGAATGGAATTCTTCTTTAATAGTGATTAACTAACTTTATAGAGTATTTTCTTTAAGTATGCAATTAATAAATAAATAAAATCACCCAAAATAGATTATTGTAAAAAAAACAGTCTTAAATATAAATATATATGTGTAAGATATATATGAAGCTGATCTTCTGAATGAGAAGTCACTTGTCTTGTATCTCATAGGAAATAAAAAGTAATCTATAAGAACCTGTTATTAGATTCTGTACATGTGAGTTATATCAAGTACTATATATTCTCTCCAAAAGTATATTTAGAGGGGAAACTAGAAATTCACTTTTGATTTATACCTTCCATGATATATTCATTTTTTTCAAATAAAACATGATTTGTTTATGATTATATGGTAGAATAGTTCAAGAAGGAATTTTTACAAATATTGACAACATGCTAGGTTTATGAATTTTGAGTCTTTATTTTGAGGATCATGAAAAGCCTAATTAATTTAAATTGCTGAATGTAATGTATGAAATATACACATATAAACATATGCATACTTTCTTATATTTAATTATAAAGTTCAAAACATGTTAATTCCAATTTTTGGACTCAACCAAGTGATCATTATCTATACTATCCCATACAACCTACCATCCTTTCCATACCAGTCATTTCTCAGGGCACGGCCAAGCAGAGATGATCTCTTTGTGAGGAAGGCCACACTTATTAACCAAACTGCCTTTCTAAGGAATAGCACAGGAGGGGGAGAGAGAAGCATAATCAGAAACCTTTCAAGTTAATTTTTTATTGTAAAATATACAGAACATATTTACCATTTTAATATGTTGTAAGTATACAATTCAGTTTAGTGGCATAAGTGCATTCACTAGTGTTATCAATTCATTGTTATGCAGCTGTCACCACTATCCATATCCAGAACTTTTCATCATCTCAGACTGAAACTCTGTACACATTAAACTAATGCCCTGTTAAACCATTACTCCCATCCCCTGGCAACTTCTATCTTATTTCCCATGTCTGTAAATTTGATTTAATTTTTTTAAAGGTCATTTCAAATGAAAAATACCAGGTGCCTAAGGATGGGAGGAAACATGGAGTATCCATCAAATATCTTGATTACCAGTCCAAAGCTTTCTAGTATTTGCAATAAAATAATCCCTTTGTCAGTCTGTAGATGGTATAGGAAGGTGAATACATAACACAGATTCATTTCAGGTGCCATAACGATGCTTTAAGAGTAAACTGATTAGACTGGGCCACTAACAGCTGTGTTAGGCAGAATTCTAAAATGACTTTCAAGATTTACTACATTGTCCCTGTTCTGCATAATTCCTAGTACTGAAAATAGTGTTTTGTTTCAAGATTATGTTATGTCCTCTACAATTCAACTTAAAATAGGAATATTTTCTAGTTGAGACTGAGCTAATCACATGATCCCTTGAAAAGCAGAGTCTTCTCTGACTGGTGGCAAAAGAAGAAGTCAGAGATTCAAGGTATGAGAACTGAGTCTACATGCCATTGCTGGCTTGAAGTTGGAAGGGACCATGAATCAAGGAATGTAGGTGGCTTCTAGGAGCTGAGAGTGGCCTCCCACTGACAGACAGCAAGGAAACAGGGACCTCAGTCTTCCAACCTCAAGGAAGGGATATACCAAGAATACAATTGGAAGTGAATTTTCTTCCAGAACTCATCTTGTCCAACACTTTGGTTTTGGCCTTGGAATAATACCCTGAGTAGACAATCCTGCCAATTAAGCCAGACTTATAACCTATAGAACTTTGAACAACTCAGTGGGTTCACTTTTTTATTTGTGATAATTTATTACACAGCAACAAGAAAGAAATACAATAGCATAGCTTGAGAAAGTGTCACAAGTGGTGAGGCACTATTAGAAGCCCCAGGAGGGGGTCAAAAGTCTGATGTAGTCAGTTTGCCAGGGAAGGGAAGGGGCTACATCTAATTTAATGTGGTTTCCTTCATAGTGAGGGTAACAGGCTAACCTTTTCAGGAGTTACAATTCTTGCATGCAGTGGTGGCTTCTGTATCACAGCACGTAGTCCTTTATGGGGTGTCTTCCATTGACATGTTTAGATCAGTAAGCATCCAAGTGTCAATGATCATGACCCAATCACTCTAGATTTGAACAGCAGCATGATTTCAGTTAGTCTCCTCAAAGGATGGGCCTTTGCCATGGGCATCTATATGAGTGATCCAGACTGTGCAATCAATAGCCTCAATATCATTTAACAGTTTGTGGCCTCAAAGAGGCTATCTTTAGTCTGCCTATCCGTAGTGTCTAAAGTGGCAGACCAGTCAGCTAAGCCATTGGTAATTGTCCAAGAGTCAGTGAAAATATAACATAATTTATCAATGGTAGCATTGGCCAGAGCTATGAGAATTCCCTTTATTTCTGACTAGTGACCAGTACAATCATGCCTGATTTTAGTTTTACATGGTTAACACCCAGGCTGAACAATAGTAAAATCACAATAGCCACTACTGAGTTTTTTTTTTTTTTTTTTTTTTTGCGGTATGCGGGCCTCTCATTGTTGTGGCCTCTCCCGTTGTGGAGCACAGGCTCCGACGCACAGGCTCAGCAGCCATGGCTCACGAGCCCAGCCACTCCGCAGCATGTGGGATCCTCCCAGACCAGGGCACAAACCCGTGTCCCCTGCATCGGCAGGCAGACTCTCAACAACTGAGCCACCAGGGAAGCCCACAGCTACTGAGTTTTAACTTTGCTAAACCAGCAGTGAATCAGGGCCAGGTATTTAGGAAAACCCATCAATCAAGACCTATAATGAGCCCAGTGCCTTTGCTTCAGGTGGTGGAATGCGACATAAGATTTTCCTCAAAAGGATAGCTGCCACTCCATCATGCAAAATTGAGATAGCACTAGGACTAGGCCATTTACACTCTTGAATTTTCATTTGAAAGGTGAGCTTGGTTGGGCCCTTCTCATCTTAGTCTTTAGTCAGAGTCAACCCATCTCAAAATGCTGATATCAGATCAGAGAGTCACAAGGATCTTCATGAGTCAAACTTTCAGTTTTATTGAGCAATCAGAGGCAGGCCAGTAGCTGCTTTACAAAAGGGATTTGCCTGGTGGCTCTGCGAGAGAAGCAATGTGTGCAAAACCCCAAGGGATGCCTCTGGGAGGAGGCGGCCTACTGTTGCCAGAGGTTCCAATCAGCAGAATAGATCTCAGGGGACACTAGGTTTGTGGGGCCCCAAAGGTAAAGAGAGAGCCATAACTGAAGTCAGCTTCCACCACAGCTGGTTCATTCAGGCCTCGAGCAAAAAACTCTGATTTCTGGGTAATCTGTATGAAGGTCCAAGTAAAACGCCTAAGTGAAGTACACACTGTCTCTAATACTCAAAAGATTCATATGGTGCTTATCTTCCTTTTGGTGGTAGATGGCTAGTGATGTAACAGAGGAATTTTCACATATTCAAACACCTATTCTTGGTGAGCAGGAACCTGATTTGTGTCAGGGTTTATCAAGCACCTCTTTTGTTGAAGATATGGTAATACTACATTCAGAACTGAGACTGAAGCTTCTGACTTGGCCTCCAACTGGACCTGGTCTATGTGGTAAAATCTTTGGACTCAGACAGTATGGGCTTTTGTGTCATATTGTGACACCTCAGTAGTGGCAAATGCCAGGGAAGTTTAAGCGTCCCTAGGGGAACATGGCAGATGTATACCAGAGGACTTCTCAAAGGAATGTGAAATAGTGTTGGTTCTTAAGTGTCACTGGAATAGAATAAAAGGGTAATGGTAATGTCTACAGCAGCATATCACAAGTCAACAATCCTGGCAATAGGTTCCACTCTAGTCACTTTTTCTGGAAGAGCTGGGGCTACAGGAGCCAACACTGATGATATTCCACTCTGGAAATCTCCAGCTCTTGTTATCCTTTCCCTTGCCCATGCAGGGCTGCTATATTGAGATAGTGCATCTTTCAATACTCCTGCTGTCTTTAATTCCTTAATCAGAATTGTGATTTTCCTTTCAACTCTTGGGATTATACATTGTTTTTCTTGGACCACATGGGGACGGACAAGAATCACTCTCCAAAAACCATAATTCAAAAGGAGTCATGTGCCACAATGTTCATTGCAGCTTTATTTACAATAGCCAGGACATGGAAGCAACCTAAATGTCCATCTACAGATGAATGGATAAAGAAGATGTAGCACATATATACAATGGAATATTACTCAGCCATATAAAGAAATTAATTTGAGTTTTTGTAGTGAGTTGGATGGACTTAGAGTCTGTCATACAGAGTGAAATAAGTCAGAAAGAGAAAAACAAATACCATATGCTAACACATATATACGGAATCTAAAAAAAAAAAAAAAGGTTATCAAGAACCTAGGGACATGACAGGAATAAAGACACAGGCATAAAGAATGGACTTGAAGACATGGAGAGTGGGAAGGGTAAGCTGGGATGAAGTGAGAGAGGGGCATGGACATATATACACAACCAAATGTAAAATAGATAGCTAGTGGGAAGCAGCCGCATAGCACAGGGAGATCAGCTTGGTGCTTTATGACCACCTAGAAGGTTGGAATAGCGAGGGTGGGAGGGAGAGGCAAGAGGGAGGAAATATGGGGATATAACAAAGCTGATTCACTTTGTTATACAGCAGAAACTAACACACCATTGTAAAGCAATTATACTCCAGTAAAGATGTTAAAAAATAAAAATCACTCTCCATATGCAGCAGTCCCTAAATGGAAGAATCTCCTTTGACACTTTATGAGCACTTAAAGGGCAAGCAGGTAAAAAACATGAATGCCAGTTATACATTTCACATCAACAGTACATTGATTTGGCACTGACAGAGTCACTTTTGGTTCATAAACCATATAAGTTGAATTTGTGTGTGTGCATGTGTGTGTGTTCAGGCACGTGTGTGTTTTTTTCTACAGGAACGAAAAGCAGTCTAACCTTCCTCCCAAGGGGTGTGCAGAGCAGTCAGTAATGCAGGGGAATCTAGCCTGGATCAAGGAGGTTTTTATCTTTTGGTTTTTTGCTTCAGAGACAGCCCTGCCTCCTCTGCTGTGTGCCAGTTGGTTTCTGCCAGAAGTCAGAAACTCAGAGCTCATTTGCTCTCACGTCTTTTGCTTCTTGCTTTCAACTACTTCTGCACATGGCTCCTCATTATCCACAGATACATTGCCTGCCAGCTGGGGAGTGGGAATTGCTGTCCCATTGACACAATAACTTCTCTTTATCTTCCCATCTAAGGAGAGTGTGCAAGATTCAGTGCACCAGTTTGGTGGCTTAATTTACTCTTAACTCTTACTGCTTATCCTCTAAATCTACACTTATTGGTACACCTAGGACAGTGGGAGGCCCTTACTTCCTCTGAGTCCTGTGGGATAAAAAAGGGTTTGGTTTGGTGTCTATTCTCTCTCCAGGTAAACTTCATGAGGAAAGTCATATTGTAGCAGACATTTACTAAGACTTAGAATTGCAGATATTTAGAGCAATTTTTAATGCTTCTGTATATATTTCAAAATCCACAGGTTTTGATGATGGATTTGGATGTGAAATATGAAAGTGTAAAGTGAAAAATTACTCCAACATTTTTTGTCAGTTCTACTGTATGGATGGAGTTGATTTTTAAAAATTACAAAATATTATGAGATTTAATTTGTAAGAAGTTCATTCAAAATTGGAGTTTTAGTAGACCTGGTTGATGAACAGAGAATGGCTTAAGGAGTTTGAGGGAAATGTGTGATTATGAATATTAGCCATGGAACCAAAATGGACAAAGAGGGAAGTGAGAATTTGAAGAAGTTTAGCAAGAGTGAAGAGGGAATAGAAACAATGGTTTGTATATTCTAATAGAATTAATGAATTGTAGGTGATGGCATACAAGAAGGAATTGTCTTGACATACAAGAGGTAAATTTGTCCGGGTGGAATTGTTGAAGTTGTGACTACAGAGTTATTTCAGTAATAAAAATTACTAAGCCAAGTGTACTTAATTTTTGCTCTTACATAACACATTACCACAAATTTAATGACTTAAAACAACTTACATTTATCAGTTGAGTTTCCACAGGTCAGGAGTCCGAGCATGGTCTATCTGAGTCCTCTGCTCAGGGTCTCACAGTTCTGCCATCAAGGTGGTGACTGGAGTCTAATCTCACCTAGAAGGTAAACTAGAGAATAATCCACTTCCAAGCTTATTCAAATTGTTTTGCAGAATCCATTTCCCTGTGGTTGTAAATCTAGGGGTCCTGTATTCTTACTGAGTGTAGGCTGAAGACTTTCCTCATGTCATATGGTCCCTGTTATGTGGCCCTCACCAAGGGCAGTTCACAACATGGATGTTTGTTTCTTCAAGGCTAGAAGGAAAATCTCTCATTGTAATCTGTTAAGATAGAGTGTAATAGAATGGAATGGAATCAACCATCTCATCCCCTTTGTTGTATTCTCTTTGGGAGAAGCAAGTCCAGGTTCCAACCTTAGTCAGGGGTAGAGGATAACACACCATGGGTCCCCTTAGGATATGTTTGACACACAACATGTTCAGGATTGAGTTATTTATTACTGACTAATGGTAGGTGAATGGGTGATAAGATATTTTTAGACATTAACTTTGTGATTTTTTCCTTTGAACTCTATGAATAATATGTTTTAATTTTGTTGTTCTTACTGAAGCTCTCTATTCCACTTTCACTAACACAGTTGTGTGATGTTCAATTATACATTACCAAAACATGAAATTCTCAATTTATTAAATGGGTTTGATAAATATAACATTATTTTTTATTGTCCTATGAAAGTATTTGGTGCAGTGCCCACAAAAAAATGAATAATTCTTATCCAAAGAATTACAAGTAGAATGCCATAAAACTATGAATAAAACAGTCATGTCCAAAGAAGACATGTAAATGGCCAACAGGCACATGAAAAGGTGATCACATAATTACTTATCAGGAATATACAAATCAAAACCACAATGAGATATCACCTCACACCTCTTACAATGGCTGTCATCAAAAGGACCAAGAGAAAACACATGTTAGTGAGGATGTGGAGAAAAGAGAAACCTTGTGCACTGTTGGTGCGGATGTAATGGTATAGTCAATATGGAAAACAGTATGAAGGTTCTTCAGAAAATTAAAAATAGAACTACCATACGATCCAGCAACTCCACTATTGATCAACTAAACAAAATCAAACATTGACATACATCATACAGTGCTGAAAAATCATTGGTAACTGATTATTTAACTTTCAAAATTGTTAGCTTATGCTATTTTAGATGTAAATAACTATTAATAATAAATGATTATTAAAATTAATAAATAACTACTAATTATTAACTATTTAGTGATAAATAATTATTGATAAATAGAACAATTATTAATATAGCTATATTAATAATATCTTAATAAACAATTTAAAATTATATATTATATATTTTTATACATATATATATAAAGGTAAATGGTACTGTGTTATTTTCAGAAAATGAAAAGCAATTGAATACATAGGTACACTCAAATTTAGAAAGGAAGTAAAAAAGGTATGTGTGCATATAAATATACGTGCATACTAAATTAAAGATATGTATATATGTATATATATATATATATATATATATATATATATATATATATATATATATATAAAATAAGCCAAAATCTTCCATATAACATATCAACTGAAAATTGTTTTCCTCATAAAATAATCCAGAATTTATGGCAACCCCAAATTTCTTATAAACTAAAAATTTCAGTACTTTCTTTATATGTATTCAACAACTGTCTAGAGTTCAATAGATTTGTATGACCCAAGAAAGAAGTGAACCTAATAAAACTGTAAACTCATTGAGTTTTGAAAAGTGATGACCATGGAAATAGAAGTGCAACCTTTCAAATTCACAGGGTAGTGTAATATATGCTACAAGCTCTAGGTATATACCTGTCACAGATAAAACTGAATGTAGAAAGAGAGAATCACTAACTGGCAGGGGTCTTATCAAAAAAAAAAAAAAAAGAATTGTGTGAAAAGAAAAATCATTTTCATTTAAAGTAAAGCTTCTTGCTTTTGTTCTAAAATCATTAAAAGAAAGGCAATCACTTGATTTTATTATTAATTCCTTCTCTAATTAACTACCTAATACAATTATTTATTTGACACAATATATTAGTTTGAGTGTAAGTAAATTTTATGTGGTGTGAGTTTCAGGAAGGAAGAGTTATCCATGTATGCATTTTGAGAATCTGAAAATATATTTATTCTAAAAAATTTTTGAATACCATATTTTTAAAAATCCTTTCTCATCTCTCTGCAGGCAACAGCTGACATAAAGAAAGACTATTTTTCTCTTCATGTATTAATTTTAAATTGCTAAATTTTATTTAAAAGTCTGACACTGATTACCTGCATTTTTATCTAAGCAAGAAAAAAAAACCTGACTTTTGCACTTTACATTGGCAAAAATGTAGCATGAACTAAGTAATGTTTCCTATTGTAAAAAATCAACATTTTTAGGAAGTGTTGTTCAAGCTAACTTCTAAGTATTTGATTTTAATTTATGTGAAATAGTGTGTATTACTTTCCTATTGCCACTGTAGCAAATTAGCACAAACACAGTGGAAAATACAGTTCTGGAGGTCAGAAGTCCAAAGTGGATTTCCCCAAGCCAAAATCAAGGTGGTAGCTGGGCCACACTCCCTACAGAGAGGACAGAAAAACATTTATTTCCTTGCCTTTTTAAGCTTCTAGAGCTGCATTCCTTTTATTCCTTGACTCAAGCCTGCCTTCTCCATCTTAAAAGTCAATGGCAGTGTATACACGTCCATGCCTCTCTTTCGCCTTGTCACAGCCCACCCTTCCCCCTCCCCATATCCTCAAGTCCATTCTCAAGTAGGTCTGCGTCTTCATTCCCGTTTTGCCCCTAAGTTCTTCATGACATTTTTTTTCTTAAATTCCGTATATATGTGTTAGCATACGGTATTTGTCTTTCTCTTTCTGACTAACTTCACTCTGTATGACAGACTCTAGGTCTATCCACCTCATTACAAATAGCTCAGTTTCGTTTCTTTTTATGGCTGAGTAATATTCCATTGTATATATGTGCCACATCTTCTTTATCCATTCATCCGATGATGGACACTTAGGTTGTTTCCAGCTCCGGGCTATTGTGAATACCAAACGTAAGGTAGATAGATAGTGGGAAGCAGCCGCAGAGCACAGGGAGATCAGCTCGGTGCTTTGTGACCGCCTGGAGGGGTGGGATGGGGAGGGTGGGAGGGAGGGAGATGCATGAGGGAAGGGATGTGGGAACAGATGTATATGTATGACTGATTCACTTTGTTATAAAGCAGAAACTAATTAAAAAAATAAATAAATAAACTTAAAAAAAAAAAAAAAAAAAAGTCAATGGCATTGCATCTTCAAATCCTTTTGAGTCTGTCTTCACATAGCCTTCTATCTTTTACGAATCTTTGTGACTACATCTGGACCACCTGCTATCATCCAGGATAATTTCTTGTCTCAAGAACCCTAACTCAATCACATCTTCTAAGTCCCATTTGTCATATAAGGTAACATTCACAACTTCTAGATATTAGTACATAGACATATAGGGGTCCATTATTAAGCCTATCATACAGTATAAAGCATAATTTAGAAAAATGTTTCCAATCTTACTAGTTTCTGATCTAGTACATTTAAATATCTCTAAGGATTATAATAAATATTAGAAAAAAACAAAAGCTATTTGAATAGGAAAAATGAGTTACTACTGGTATTTAGCCTATAAGTTTTCTTTTTCATTTTAAAGGAGATTTTTCTTTCACTTCTCTAAATATTTATATAAAATACTTTACTGATACAGACTTTTCAATAAACTCAAATTAACACAGTAATTAGAATTTATGAAAGAGAATTAGCATAATATGAACGTTTATACTTTGATTGTCTTTATGCGTTATAAGCAAAAAGATGACCACATGAAAAAAGTCAGTCATATTTTAGTGTAGAGTCTTTAAATATACTGTTAGAAAGTCATTATCAGACAGTTATATAGTGAAAAACTAAATTAATTTTAGAAACTCTATTCAATGATATGCCAACCTGGTATATATTCTTGAGCAAGGGAAATATAACTATTAGAAATATTTTTAAAAAAAGCACAATAAAATTCAAGCTTCAGAAGTAATAGAAGTACATATTCTCCAGAAAGAAGTACATAGTTATTTAATCATTTAAAGATTGAGAATATCTGTGTGTACATAAACGTTTAATTCCTTTGTCAAAAAGTCTTTTCCAAGTCATTGATTAGTCTGCATTCTGACATTTAAATTGGTGATGTACTAGTGTAATAAAAAAACTATACCACAAACACCAATCTTATTTGGAAAATGCATATTCTAAGTTATAATATTAGCATAATTGGAGGGTAAAAATCTCAAGTTCAGAGTCATGACAAAGAAGAAAATTTATAATCTTTCATCATATGTGACATCTTAAGCAGATTCATAGCATTTTATTTCCTTCAGAGAATATTTTTTTGTGAACAGTAATACAAAAAAATCTAATTACACAATATATGAGATTAATTATTGTTAATTTACCACAAAATGTGTCTGGTAACTCCTCAACATATTCCTTATATCTGAGTCACATATTCTCTTAATGTAGCAATAAATTGTGAGGTCCCTGAGGACATAAACCTCTAGCTAGCATGGCATTTTGACCAAAGCGACACTGAGTTTGATGAATGTAGGAAGTGATTTTAAATGATCAAATTAACTTAGATCTCTTCATAAAAATCAATTTTCTTGAAAATTTCAGGGCTCCTTTACTACCTGATTTTACTTTTGGGTCCCACAGTTGACAAATATCCACAGAATACAAAGGGAGAGCATGTCTTCAATGGAGTAAAAAGTTGTTCAATAATTCCTAAGCCTGAGGAAAAGCATGCAAACGCATTCTATTTTAAAATTCTATTATACTAGTAATTCAATTTCAATAATATTTTCTTAAGAACACAAGGTTTTGCAATTTTTTTTCTGGTCATATAAAATAAATGCTGAACTATATATCAATATGTTTCAACAGAGACACCATGTATCATTTATGCCTATTCAAATTCAAATTTATAATGTCTTTTGATATACCATTTTCATACTTATTGCTCCAATCAGCATCCCTATACAGCACTTTTTAAAGAAAAATAGAATATCTTATAAGACATGATTGAAATAAGACTGTAAATGGCTTTATGTGTGTTTTCAGTAATAAAAGAATAAGAGAGATAAAAATAAGCTCTAGGTTATATCAAAATCAGGCAAACCAATCATTAATTTATTCTACAAATATGTATTAAGATCTCATTTTGTAGTTTAAGGAACTGCATGCACAGGTCATAAGAGAAAAAAATGCAAATTTTTTTTATGGCAATAAATTATTCAAGGCAAGAAACAAGCATACAGGTATTTCTTAAAACTGTATTATATACTAATACATAAATTTTTCATGTCTATCGTGCATAGGGATGTGTACTTATATGTAGAACCGTATACATGTAGTGAGGTGTGTATACATGGATGTGTGTGTGTAGGTGTGTGCCATTGTGCGTGTGGCTCTGTGAATGTGAACGTGGAAGATGTAGATATGTGTGTATGTGGGTGTCTGGGGTATATGGAAGTAAGTGGGAGTGTTACACAAGCACATATGTTATCTGTGGGCATGTATAGGAGGAGTATATTTGCATCAGTGGTTCACAACCAAGGGTGATTTTACCCATCAGGGACTGTCTGGCAATACGTAGATTTATTTTTGGTTGTCACAACTGGAGGGGACATGTGCTACTGATTTCTAGCAGGTAGAGGTTAAATAGTTTCCCACTAGATGCTGTTTAAACAACTACAATGCATAATGCAACCACGCATAACAAAGAATTATCCAGTGCAAAGCAAAACGCCAATAGTGCTAAGTTTGAGAAACACTGGTATAGTGTGGCGTGTGTGTGTGTGTGTGGAGGGGAGATTTTTACATGTATATTGTAAAAGTTGCACAGAGTAAGCAATCAGTAATCTTTTCTGCGATTTTATGCTTTATGTCATAAACAAAACCAGTGGCCATCTCCTCATGTTCCTTTGCGTCATTGGTATCCAACACCCCCAGAAGGTTCTTGCTATTCTTGCCTGACAAACCATTTACTGAGAAACATTTAGCACCTATTCAATATGAGTGTGAGACACAAAAATTTCCCCAAGCCATAAACAACCTTATCCAAACAAAGATTCCTTTTTGCAGGCTCTCAGAGAAGAAACTTTTTAAGCTACTGAAACAAAACCATTACCTTTAAGAAGAGAATAAGTAATGCCTATTTAAAATTGAGTCTCTATGGAAATGGTTGATTTATTTTTATTTGCTTTATTAATGCATAGATAATTGAATCCATTTTATGTTTGGAAACTATGTATATTGGATGTAGCATATTAAATAGATCAAAGTGTTACATGATCTTTTATTCCTTTGCTCATCCACAGTCCTTGAAAGGCTTTCTAGTATTAAAAGTCCTGCCAGTCGCTAATTATATCTGCTGTTTCCAGGAAAGTTCTCCTTCTCAGCTACATCATAAGTTATGCACTAGGTAGATGATTTAATGCCACCCCTTTCATTATGATTTCTATTTTCTCACTTTCCAGCTTTTTCAGGATCATCTTGGTAGAAGAAAAGGCTGAAAATGATATCACCAATTTATTACTGCATTTGTCTGGGGGCACTTTTCTTATTGAAATGACACTAAATCCACTGGGAGGCAGAAACTGTGGACTTGATGAGGATGCAACCCACACAGCTGTGATCAAAACTTTGACTCTGTTACTACAGCTGTCAAAATAAACTGACATGAAATATGAAAAAAAAGAGAGTTTTTATTTTTAACTGCCAGATACACTCCTATAATCCTATCAAAATATTTTGTCAGTTATATAAAAAATGCATACTTTTTCTGTCAAAAAGATATAAAATGCACAATATATACAGACTGTGTACATGTCAAAGGCAAGTTTGTTTATTAGCACAAAAACATGCATGCTACAATCTCACAGATAAGGTTATTTCTGGCAATCTGAATACAGTTTATTTTTAAAGCATGTATTTATAGTAGCTACATGCTGTCAATTTTTTTTCCTGAAATAATAATGCAGAATGTCACAGTTGATATTTAGCTATTATTACTAAACATTATTCCATATATGAAATGCTCTTTTCTCCCTGTGAAAGAATACTAACTGCATGCCTTTTGGGAATTCAGAGGAAAGATACACCTATTTATTTTTTTGTACTTTCTCTAACATATATAATGGGATCTAAGTGGAAATATAAATAAATGAGTAGTTTTTCAACTATTTCTTAAAAAGTTTATGTTGTCTACAACAAGTTACTGATATAAATAAATTATTTGATATATTGAGTTTGTGTAGTTGTCTTTTGGTCTGCCGAAAATCTTACAGTTTTCCTCTCGTCTTTAAGAATATTTTACAAATACTTTAAAAATATATCAGAGAGAATGGACAATCAGGCTGATATCTGCCTGTGGGCTCATCTTTAATACATTATTATCTGTCTAATTTTCATTTTGATAAGCAGGGCAACCCAGATGATACCAAAGTCATTTATCTCCTGAGGTGACAACCGGTCCTTGATGAGCAAACATATTCACTGCAGAAAAAGACACACTGACATTTTATTTCACATTAAATAGGATTAGACAAAATAGTTATAAACTATCAATCATAAACCATTGGAAATAAAACTGTTCTGCTTTTTTCTATGGAAATTTCTGGAGCTGTGATTGTTTTACGATCATGAAATTTGACATCCAAATAGATAGCAGTCATCCCCTTGAATTGGGAAGATTCTGGAATATGCAAATGAAAGTCAGATGATGTAAGAAAAGTGGCTTTCAGGTAGCAATTAGCATATGAAGAATTAGAAAACATTTTGAGTCCTATCTTATTAACAATGGCTTTTTAACTAGTAAAATAGAGTATTAATGGTTGATAAAAAGCCAGTAGTCCATACTCTACAGGAAGGAGTCTGACCTTTTCTTTTAATTTTCCTATTTCTTTTACATTTCCCAGGTTCTTGAGCCAAATTTTATAGTGAGAGGATAAACAGAGCTCTAATTACCTAAAACGGACCAAACACAGAATGACATCGTACTAGTCAATATAGAGAGCTAGGTGTTTCACCAAGAACCTCTTTAAGAGATTTAATTTTGAAGTGAGACTACAAATATGAAAAGCAGATATTTCCTTCCCTATTAATAATGTATCTAGACTAATGTTTGAAGAAAAACTTTACTAAAAGTGGTTTAATTTCATTTAGGACACATTTAAATATTTAATGAGAACGACATAAAGAAAAGAATGAGGGTACAAAGTGGTGAGGTCATTTTCATATATTTGGGGGAAGCAAAACAAATTTAAAGTGGTCAAAATTTGTTAACTGTGATACATAATTACTACCATGAAATCATTAATAGTTATTTCAGTAAAACATATTGTATATTATGTTAAGCAATTAATTATTGAATAAATGTTTATTTTAAAAATTTCTTCAAAATCTATCTTTGGTGCAAATAGTCATAACTAATGGTTGAGCTGTGCACTGATTTTAGATCTGGAAACATGTCTAGAATATGTATTCTCTCAACTATGTATAACACATGGGGTAGAAACATTTCAAGTGATTTACATGGAGTGATCTTGGGCATGTCACTTTGTGTATGTCTCCAGTTATTCATCTCTAAAACATGGGAAGTAAAAGTGACTGGCCTTGATTATTGTAGTGACAGAATGAGACAATTTGTATTAAAATATTATGAGACTGAAAAGTGTCAAAATTTTAACAAACATTTGTGAAACGCAAGTATGTACCAGAAACTGTGCAACATACTGGGAGACACGGAATTAAACTAAAATAGTTATTTCTTTCAAGTAACCTTACATACCAGTGAGAGACAGGCAGTCACACTTTTAACATAACATGTTGAAGTCTAAACAAAGAGAAGCTGAATGACTCATCACCTACTAAGTTTCCGTTGCATTTAAAAATTACTACAAAAGTATAGTCCTTCTAACTTCAAAATAGTTTAGTATCAAAATTTTATATCTTCCCCATTATTTATCATTTCCTGTTTATTTTATACCTTCAGCCTGGCAAACCTGCAGTATTTTCTCTAACAAAAACCTAATATCACAGAATTATCTTTACCTTATTTTTTAGTTGAAATGTTTTTATTTCATATTTATTCTTAAAGAATATTTTTCCTGAAAAAATTCTGGATTGACAGGTTTAAATTCCTTTCAGCACTTAAAGTTGTTTCACTGTCTTGTGTCCTCCACATTTCTGAGACAAGTCAACATTATTTAAGTATTTATAGTATTGTTCTCTTGCATGAAATGAAACTTTCTCTGGTTAATTTCTCTTAACATTTTATTTTCAGTAGTTTAACCATGACATTCCCAAGTATGGTTTTCTTTGTGTTTATCCTGCTTAAGACTCACTGAGCTTCAAGAATTTGCAAATTTATGTCTCCAACATATTGCAAAATTCTCTTCTATATTTTAAAAGATATTTCCCCCAATATCTTTCCCTCAGCTAACCATCTGTGAATATATATGTACATATATCTTTGATAGTTTCCATAAGTTACTGAGGTTCTTTACATTTTTCATATTCTTTATTAATATATCTATATTTTATTGATTCTTTCCTCTACTGTAATCTCCACTCTTCCATCTAGCCTATTTAGTGAATGATTCTATAACAGAAATTGGAGTTTACCCTCTAGAATTTCCATTTTTCAGTCTCCATTTCTCTGTATTTCTTTATCTTTTCATTTATGTACTATTATTATATTTTCCTTTTTCCTTCAGTTTATGATAATACTTACTAATCTACTAATTCCAATATCTGACTCATCACAAGTTCAATCTCCATAGATTACCTTTTTTCTTGAAAATTTGTCACTTTTCTTCTTTCTTTGGATATTGAGTAATATGTATGATATCCTGGATATTTGTGAGGTTATATTTGGCCACCCTGGATTCTGTTGATAATCCTTCCTTCATCACTTCCTCCCTTCCTCTTCCTTCGTTTCTCCCTCTCTCTCTCTCCCACTTTCTGTTCTCTCTTGTTTTAATAGGCAATGGGATTCATAGAACTGAAACTACTAACACACTGTTGAGTAGTAGATCAAATCTCAGTTCAGTTCTCTGATCATTATGTGCACTGCTTGAAGCCAAGCATTCATTGCTCGGAGGTCACTCAGGTTTTTTGGTTTTGAACAGCAATTATACATGGACTTTTAGACCCACTTTCTATGGCTCTCTCCTTTCCAGAACACCCTGCTCATCTAATTTTCAGTGGTTGTGGTTGACCTGGATCTTTTCCTCTTGTTCTTCAGGACACAAACACTATGGGTTTTTTAAATCGAAAATATTAGCCATGTGGTATGGTGCAGAGGGTAGACTGCAGCCTGCAATTGAGCTAGAGGCTATGAAAATAGGAAATTCACTCAGTACTATCCCCTTATTAAATGTTAAATATCTCTGGGATCTATCTACATTCGGTTGCTCCCTAGTAATGTCAAGTAGTTGCCTTTTGCGTTTTGTTCATAGTGTATAGTTGTTCTTGGCAAGATGGTTTGCCATATAGTATCTTACTCAAACAAAATCGAATTGGAAGTTATTCAGCATCAAAATGATAAATATTACTTTTTCTTTCTGGAAAAGAGAAAATAACCAAAATGTTACCCTAAAAACATAAAATGATTTTTTTATTTAGTTAGTTTTCAAAGGATTTTCTCTATCTCTCTTTCTCAAGCTAAATTGTGAAAACAAGATGTATTAATAGAGTAATTTTTAACTCACAGTTTTCCAACAATGTACTTAAGAAGTACCACCACAAAAAAGACTCTCCTATCATCAAGGGAAAACATAATGAAACATATCTATCTTACAGTGAAATATGGATTAAAGTGAAGAAGATCCCAGGAGTTTGCTCACATCTCTTTAAACCTTAAGGTAGTTAAAGGTTTCTTACTGCTTTTGTTGATTATTCCTGCCTGAAGTAGCACTACATTCTAGACATTCGGCATTTCTGAACAGATGTCTTCACATACAGCCAGAACTGATACCCAAGTCATATATAACAGAGGACTATAATTGGATGTTAAAATATTAAACTACTTCAGAAACACTTGATAAGAAACTGTTTCCTGTGAATCACATGCTGCTTTGACCGTGGTAAACTACCCCATGGGAATTTTCTTACATTTTATTTTTTAAATAAACTTTTTGTTGAAGTCGAAAATACATAGGGAAAGAACAAATCAGAAATATAGAAATATACAACTGGTCTTAAAGTAAACACACCTGTGCAAGTCCACCAGAATCCAGGAAAGTAGCATGGACATTCCAGGAGCTTCCTCATGCAAACCCAGTAAATGTTTCCACAATCTTCCCCAGTTGTGACCACTTTCCTTATTTCTAGTACCAGATTAGATTTTCTTGTTTGGAGACTTTATATAAGTGGAATCATAATGTATGCATTAGTATGTATCCAGCTTCTTTCACCCAGTGTCTTTATTTGTAAGATTCATCCTTGTTGCATTGCCATAATGATTTCTATTGTATGAACAGTGCTCAAATTATTTATTCACTCTACTGTTGATGAATATCTGTGTTGCTTCAATGTTCTGGCTTTTAAGTATAGCACAGTTTATGAATATCTTGTAATTTTACTTAGTGCTAAGATCTACCATATTCTCCTTAGAGTGAAAATGGAGGATCACAGACTGTGGATATCTTCAGCTTTAATAGATGGTGACAAACAATTTTAAAAAGAGTTTTTTTCAATTTACCCTCTCACAAGCAGTGTGCAAGAATTTCAGTTTCTCCAAATCTTTGATAATATTTGATATACTCAGTTTTAAATTTTTTTTTTTTTTTTTTTTGCGGTGTAGTGATAACTTATTGAGGTTTTCATCTGTATTTCTATGATGACAAATGTTTAAATAATGGTTTTATGTATTTGTTGACCATGTGGACAGCCTCTTTGTGAAGTGCCTTATTAGGTCACTTGCTTACTTTTTATTGTGTTGTCTGTCTTTTCTTGCACCTATCTATGGATTTGAATATATTACAAATATATTGCCAACATAATGACAATATATTACAAATATCTTCTGCCACTCTTTGAATTGCTTTTTTACTCTCCTAAGAGTGTCTTTTGATAAATTCTCAGTTTTAGTAGTCTAACGTCTCAACCACTTCTGCAATGGTGAGTAATCATTTTTTTTTTGTAATCTTTTAAAGAAATATTTACTTAGTATAAAATGTGAAAGTACACACCTATGTTGTAATCTAGAATCCTTATAGTTTTGTATTTAATTTGGGGGCATCCAAAATCGGGCTGATTTGCTTTAAAATAAGAGTGAGATTATTTTACAATATCCTACTTCAATGGCATGAGGTCATTTGGGATTGTAATTACAGATTGGACTATTCCTTAAATATAATTCCTCTTGACTCTTATAATTAGTTTATTTACATTGATACTATTTATTAATCTTTTAAATGTTCTCTGTCTTTTATGTTTAGTCAAGAGAAATATCATATGAGGGAATTTTAATTCTGTCAGCTTTTACTTTATATACTTTAGACAGCATTAGGCCCACCATTTTTTGGGAGGTGATGAAAATGTTCTAAAATTAGATTTTGTTAAAGGCTGTACAATTCTGTAGCTATAAGAAAAGAAACACATTGAACTATACACTTTAAACAAGTGACATTTATAATATCTGAATTATATATGTATAAAGCTATTATTTTTTTTAATTAAGTGCAAATATGTTCCAAGATGAATATATTTTAAAAGAAACTCAATCAGTCTTTTTACTAGTATAGAAAATTCACTTTGTTTACCCATGGTGATTATTTGCAAATTATTTTGACTGATATTACAATTGCAAACCAGGATTTTTACTTATTAATATTAGAAACATATCTTTTCCTAAATTCTGACATTTCTTTTTTTAAAGTACTTCTCATAACCTAAAACAACTGTTTATTCATCTGAGTTTTGAACATGTTTTATTAAGAACTAACCGAGTAATTTATATTATTATTATTATTTTTATTTATTTATTTATTTTGCGGTATGCGGGCCTCTCACTGTTGTGGCCTCTCCCGCTGTGGAGCACAGGCTCCGGATGCGCAGGCTCAGCGGCCATGGTTCACAGGCCCAGCCGCTCAGCGGCATGTGGGATCCTCCCGGACCAGGGTACGAACCCGCGTCCCCTGCATCGGCAGGCGGACTCTCAACCACTGCTCCACCAGGGTAGCCCTGCATTATATTTTTTAATAATAGTGTTTCTTTGCTTCCTCCCACTCTCTTTCACTAAATTCTGTTAGATAGATCTAATTTTCTTCTCCAGATTTCAAAGTTTTGTTGGCTTTAGTTTTTAAGTGTAATTTTCCTACTTTGTCCATACCCATATTAGAGCTTATTATTTTGTGTCAATATTTAATGGTACTTCAGTATCATACTGTTTAAAAAACTAAAGTTTAGATAATTTGAGTAAATTGCTCAAAAATACACAAGAAAAATGCTAAAATCAGGACTAGAAATCTGTTCTCTCCATTAAGCACCATCTCTATTACACATTTTTCTTACAGTTGATATAAAAGCAAATGCTTTGAGGTAGTATGACACAATTTAAAACAAGTTAACATTGGCTTAGGTAACATATTAGAAAATGTTGAAAGTGATAATTGGAGAAAAGTATATGAAAGTAAATTAATAGTTTTTTGGCACTCTTTGCAAGATATTTTAAAATGTATAGTCCCATGTAATTCCAGGGGAAACCTTAAAAGTAATCACCTCCATTTCTAGAGATATAAAATCAATGCTTACAACAGGTACATAAAAGTTTATCACATTGGCAGTAAGTGATCATTTGAACTCAGAATTTGTGACTCCAAGCCCAGGAGATAAATTTTTTTAATTTTAATTTTTTGTTCCTTTCGAAGTTCATAATGCTTCTCATTATAGATGGATGGGAGCTTACCTAATTTCCTCTCCCTTTTATTCTTATTTTCTCAAAACAATCCTTTCTAAATTGTGTTATTTTCTCTTTAGCTTAAACTAAGAATTTTCATCATCCACCTACTCACACTAAAAGAACTGCAGACTTCAAGCTGTTCTCTTCCTGACTGATCCTTCCTAGGAAATATTATCTCAAGAGACAACAGATTGTCCTGTATGAAAAATGAAATGGATGTGTCATATGGGAGGGGACTCTCAAGCAGAAAACATTCAGAGAAGTCTCTTTTCTCTATTCCTTGTCAGTTATTTTTTACTCCCTACATAGCAGGGTTTGTTTTAAGGTCTTAGGCAAGCATACTAAATACATTTAAGAATTAAAAAAACAATAATTTTATTAAAAATGAAAACTGCCTTTTATGTACAATTTATCAAGTTCTTGTTAGAGCAAAATTTTGAACTCACAGTCAAAAGTTTATTTACTCATCCTAATTAGATATTTTGAAATAACTTTTGATGCAATCTGCTTCAAGCAATAAACACATTATTCTAGGTCAATACTAGAAGAAAGCGACTTTATATTCATGGAAATATTGCATCAACTGACAAAGTCTCTCCTTGATTAAAGTTTAGTCAGACTCCTGTGAATCATCTTCTCAACCAGGCCTCGACTTTTAGATTTCTTTGTCAGTCTTTGCACTGCCTAGTTTTAGCAAAAATCCCCTTAATTTGGTTTTGCCAGAATTTCCCACCTTCAATACCTCATCACCCTTAATATATGACCAAATTCCTCATCCCTCACTACTCCCACAGAAGATATCTGATCACACTGACCTGTCTATAGCAAGAATCCTTTTAGGTCAGTTTAGCAAAAAGACTTATTCTACCAATTCTTTACCAAAATTACCAAGTAATTTTCCTTCTGTTAATCTCCCCACACTTTTCTTTGACTGTAAATCCCCATTTTCCTTGTATTTGAAATTGAGCCCAGTTCTATACTGACGTCTCTTTTCCCCTGTTGCAATAGTTCTTAATGATTTTTTAACCACTTTAACTACTGTCTAACTATGGTTTTGTTTGACACAGCTTCTCCACAAGTCAGAGTTTTCAGGAGTGAAGGAAGATTTTTAAAAGGCACATTTTCAGCTTCAATAGTTTTGTCATACATAAAAGCAACCTCAAGATCTCCAGGCATTCAAACAACAAATATTATAGTTTTTTCCTGGGCATGTAACCTGAGGTTTGTGGACAACTGCAGATCTGCTGGGCTCAACTGGGCTTGGTTTGTCCTCACATGTCTCCCTATGTCTATGTCCTAATCCAGAATGGAGGAGTAGAGGTACAAATGAAGAAAAAAAAATTTTGTTCTGCTCAGCTAATCCTTAAGGAGTTCATAATTGAGTTCTGGCAAAAGAAAAGTCTTGGGACTTAAAAAAATGACTGAATAAATAGTGAGAAAGTTTCTTCCCTCCACATGTGAGTTTATATTTCAAAGAGGGGGGAGAGTGAAACCCAGAGACCTGGAGCCAGTGGTTTATATTCCAAAGGAGTGTAAATGACTAGGATCTGGTGTTTCTCTCCCTTTGTCAGAGGGGGAGAGGGACTGCTGTCCCACTACCATGTAAACTGCAAGATTCATAATTTCAGGGCTCCACTCCTGTGGAGCAAGAAACCCTTCTGAACATACTAGCCTAACCATCTGGCTTTCATCACAGTGCCCCAGAAGGAAGAGGAACTGGGGTGTGATGAACCACTTCAGTTATTGCTGTAAGTATAAATAATCTATTCTTGATCCAGAAACCTTGTGTTTCTGGATAATATTTATAGAACTATTTCAGGATAATATTTATATAAATAGAGACACTAAGAATTTATTGGTAGCCACTGCTCTTACAGTGAAGGGAAGGAGCAGGTGGTGACCCCATAATATATACAAAGTCTCCCAGCTTCTGCTTAGAACTCTCACATTCATGTATACTTATATTCTATTGGCCTAAGCAGGCCATGTGCCCAGCACCGATTCCATGGGGTAAGGGAAGCGTGGCAAAAACAGGTAGGAAATGAAAATTGTGAGCAAATATTACAACCCACCACAGTCCACTGGGCTCAAATAGTCCTATCCTTCCTGCATATTAAATATACTTATCCCTCTTCAAAACATCTAAGTTCTTATCCAGTCATAGCTACAAACTTAAAACTAAGACTAAAGTCAAGTCTGGGTCTAATTCATTTCTAGAACTGGTGTCTCGAGTCAGAAAACCAAGAACTAAGACAAAAACAGATCATCGGCTTCACACACATGCACACAATCACCCGTGTGGAAAAGAGAGCTATAATGACTACAATAGATTATAGGAGAGAAATGGAAAGTACATAGGCAGTCTCTGGTTCCTGAGAATTTTGAAATCCAGCCAGGGACCTGATGTTGCAAGGTCATCTTATTCTTCAGTTAAGATATGGCTTTTGATTGGACCTTGCTTCTGACCCCTGCAGTTATGTATTCTGTCCTTTATTCTTCATTGGTTTTGGCTCCACACATTAAGTCCTCCTGTTTCATTATCCTCCCTGAGCAGATTTGAAGAGGGAGTTGGGGAATATACCTTATTTGGCAGCCATGCTGCTTCTTCTGACTGATTCCTGCAAAAGACATTTGAGGTCTCTAGAGTCATTTTACATCTCATTGAGTCAAGGTCTGTTTTAACCCAAACTGAAGGCATTTTTCATAATAGAGCCTTTGAAAAACATTGGTGCTTATTTTAGTCCACTCAGCATCATCTGTAAATAGCCACACCCATAATTTTTTTGAAGACATTTCTCTTGCTCTCTCAGCTTAATTACTGATACTTTGAGTTTATCAAGTTTTCCTGGGATGGCACTTTATGATTCTTATATTTGACCCATTGTTATTTAACTGAGAAAATGTACTAAAGTCACTTTGTTCAAATCAAGGCTCTTTTTGAAAAGATCTAAGGGTCATGTTCTTAATTTAACCTTTGACCCTATGTTGTGCCATAATGTAGAATGCTGGGAAATAATCATTTAGGAGACAGATATGGTAATAGTCTTTGTACTTACACATGAATATGAGTTTGCATGAAAAGTATGTAAATTATTGAACGATATATATATTAGCATTTTACACTATACTAATCATTTACCCAGAAAGATCAATTCTTTTGTTTTTTTGAGGTGTTCTTTATGCCAAGTTTGGTAGGCAAATGCTTTCATAACAGTTTTGCATTTAGTTTTAATCTGAATAATTTTGGGACAGATGTAATTATTCCTATTGTCCTTCCTTTTAATATAATGATGGAGCGAATCTTTGTGTTACTTAATGACCATTTTAGGAAACCCAAAAACAAATCTAACATAAAACATCTTAACAGTTTTATTATTCAGAATTTGGGAAACACAAAATCAATTACAGGTGTTAGAGAGAATAAACTAAAACTCAGAAGTATCTAAAATCAGAAATAATTACAGGTAACTTTATAAAAAATATTAAGATAATAGTTATTAGGAATTTAATTGATTATTTATTTATTTATTTATTTATTTTGCGGTACACGGGCCTCTCACTGTTGTGGCCTCTCCCGTTGCGGAGCACAGGCTCCGGATGCGTTGGCTCAGCGGCCATGGCTCACGGGCCCAGCTGCTCCGTGGCATGTGGGATCTTCCTGGACCGGGGCACGAACCCGTGTCCCCTGCATCAGCAGGTGGACTCTCAACCACTTCGCCACCAGGGAAGCCCCAATTTTGACATTTTTTTTTTTAGTTTTTGACAGTTTTTTTTAAGTTTCTCTAATTGTTTCACATTCAGAGATTCTCATTTTTTGTTACTATTTCTACTATTTATTTTTCCTACTAACATCATCAGTATAACCTAATAAAGCAAAGATTTTGAAAATTCAAGACAAAAACTTGAATTTTTTTGAAACCTGGCTGCAGCTTTAGGGGACAATGAATGAAACAGAGTGACAGTGTAAACCATTTCATTTTACTCATACACAGCTTCTGCCTCAATTCATGGGGATGCTCCAGGGTGTAATTTGAATAATACATATAAGCAAAACATGCTTCTAAACCTATTTAATTCTCCCCTGAAGGTGTCATAAACTAATATTGTTGATTCTGTGCATATCCAATTATTTTTCCCTTGGTAGAAATAATGTTTACTCATGATTTGATGAAGGCAGAATGAGTGAAAAATAATAATAATTAAATTCCTGGGGACTAGTAACCTCATTTACTCCTCACAGTATTATGTGGTTGTGATAAAGAAATGGACTGTAACACAGATAAAGTGGCTGTTTTCATTTTAATATCTGGTACTGTGTAAATTGAGATAACCCAGGCTGAATTGCAGGGATAATGAACCAAAAATCTCAGGGACTTCACACTATACATGTTTATATTTTGTTCACAATTTGTGTCTACTTCAGGTCAATGCTTATGGTGAGGGGGTGGAGAACACAGGGGCTGTGACTGACAGCACTGTTATTCTGTGAGTCAGGCTGACCCAGCCTCTGTAAGGAACATTTCTTGGCACTGTGAGTTCAAAGGGATATAAATATCTGCAAATCACATGCTGGAACTTAAAAACTGCCACCTGAAATGACTAGCCCTGTCCGTTTCATTTACAAAAGTCAATCAACTGGTTTGGCTTAACTTCATAAGACCAAGGAAGCACCACCCTACACTCACATGCCAAAAAAGAGAATAGTAGAATATATTTGTCCATAGTCCTAATGAGGTCCACAGGCACTGGGCACATTTTGGTGTGAAAACAAGAAAACTGATTTTAAAATACTGAAGTCAGCTTCCCTGGTGGCACAGTGGTTGAGAGTCCGCCTGCCAATGCAGGGGATGCGGGTTCGTGCCCCAGTCTGGGAGGATCCCACATGCTGTGGAGCTTCTGAGCCCGTGAGCCATGGCCGCTGAGCCTGTGCATCCGGAGCCTGTGCTCCGCAACAGGAGAGACCACAACAGTGAGAGGCCCGCGTACCGCAAAAAAAAAAAAAAAAAAAAAAAAAAAAATTACTGAAGTCATTTTCACTTAAACTTGTATAATTAAATATTTTATGCTCCCCATGGATCTTCAGCTATACAATATCTACATTCCTAAGTATGTGACATAATCAATAGTAACATATTGAATGATTCTTAGAAATCAACAAATTAGGAATATTGATTAGAGATTTAAAAACTGGAGAGCCCTAAGTATCTCAAGAATCAATCAGGTGGCCAGGGCTTCTTGATTTCTAGGAAGGCAGTGATGAAAGAAGAGGTAAAAGTCCAGCAGGGGAACCCCATACTCAGACACTGGTTGTGATCAACAATTATGCTTGTGTGTAAACCAAGATCCTACTGCATTGATAGCATAACTAGTAACTAGACTGGGCTAAGAGAGATATCTCTTCCTCTACCTCTAGATATGCCACACTACAATTTCATGGTATCCAATAATGCTATATTCTACTGTGCAAAATACTATCCCTCACAAGGGCATGCTTGCTTTGTCTTATAAAATATCTCTTTATTTCCCCACATACAATAATTCAGGGAGTAAAACTTAATTTGATCATTTTCATTTAACTAGTATGTGTGATATGCCAGGCACTGGGCTACAGAAGGAAAGAATGAAAGATAAAGTTTTTGTGATGTCTGCGCTGGAGGAGTTTTCTGGGAGGGGTGGAGGAGAAAGGCAAATAAATTAGAATACCATATGGTTAGTACTCTAACATCTCAATCCATTACTAAAGGGACAAAATAAATAAAAGAATGAACTCTGCTACAGAGAGTTCAAAGACTTTTCCATGAAACGCATTCTGTAGTTGGAGTAAATGTTTTCCAAGTGGAGAAGGTCTTTATAAGGAAACAGATCAAGACAAAGGGTATCTATAAAGATACATTGTAACATAGTTCGGGTGTTACAGACCAGAGAGTAGGAACAATTGCCCTGAGGAATTAACAGACGTTTTATTATTGTGGCTGTTAGTATTATGGTTGTTTTAATTAAAGGGTCTAGATGATCAGATTTGTTTCAATGGAAAATAATTCCCTAGAAAAACAATCTCCTTAACATTTAGCTTTTCCTTTTATTTAACTATACCCATGACTAAATGTCCTATCCAATCTCCATGAAGATCTCTATAGTACCTCCATTTCATGCTACTACATGATATATAGCGTATTACATGGTGCACAGATATATATTTTCTTTTTTGATCACCCTGTCTAGCAAATTTTACAGACAACCTTCCTCTCCTTTCCCTAGACCTACACGGACTCTCTTCTGTTTCAGTATCTGACACCTCATCTCGTTTCCATTTCCTTCCCCTCTTTTTGTTTGATTGACAGCTTTTGGACCTCATGTGTTTTGCTTTTCTTGATTAAAGTTACCCCTATAGATTAATTTATGTAGATTTTTAACTCAGTAAAATTATGTTGGAGTTAAGGGGTTCCCAGTTTTGAAACATCACACCTAATTTGGAGGGTTGCCTCTCAAATAATTTAAAGCTTTTTTTTTTTTTTCCGATTTAGTTAAAAGCAAAAGGATGGAAGCACATTTGCCCTATCCACCCACTCCATCTCTACCAGCACATAGTGTGTCAAATAAGGTTAACATAGTGAAAATATAACAGAAAGTGAGTCTCAAGAAGTGGTCAGACAATTCTCAGAGAATCCCGTCACATAGAGGTCATCATATTTTCTACACCCCTGGACAGTTTCATTTTTGCATATGAAATAAACAAAACACAGTAAGTTTTACTAATTGATTACTTAATACTACAAAACTATCAATGAAATATTAATGATTTTTCCCTCAAACATGACAATTTTTTTTTAATATTGGAGTTTAATTTATCTAACACTACATAGAGTATTCAGTATTCATTTGTCTTACTTGGAAGTCAGAGTTTCATCCATAAATGATCAGAGATGAAACAGTATTTGTCCTTGAATTTCCACACGCATGTTAAATGTCTCCTTCAAAATTAATAAATATTTGTTTTAACTGTACATGAGGTATATTGTTATATTTGGTTTGAAATACAGGGTTACCACACCTTATTGTCTGATTCACAACCAGATGGAGCACTAAATTACTTACCCAGAAAACACTATTAGATGTAAATTTATATTTTATATGTTAACATAGATTATATCCATGACCCATTCCTCAATGAACTCCCCTGTCAATGACCTATTTCCTGAAGACTTGGAAAAGTTATGAAATCTTCCAACATTCTCCCCTGGGGCATTCTAACCCTTTACACTAGTAGTATTTTCAAATGGAATCAGCCACTGACTTACAAATGACCGTTGTATTAACTTTATGCCTCCATTATAAAATAATCTCCACAGAGGCCATCTCTGCCATAGCTATTGAAGTCAGCAAAAACACACACATACACACACACACTGAATGTAGCTGTTCTGAGTAAAGGATCATTTTCTCATGGCTACTTACTGGGTCATGATCAGTTATGAAATCATTAGAGAGCTACATAAATCTATTTTGAAAACTTGGCATTTGACCCTGACCATCATTAAGCATGGTGCTTCTTTCTTGCTCCTAATGACAACACTATGCCAGCCCAGTTAGTACATCATCCAGACGGCAGTCTTCTAAAAAAGGGAGCCAGAGGATTTAAATATAAATCTACTTCAACAACCTGGATTCTCTTATTGAATTGATGTAGTCTTAGATCATAAGTATGACAAACACTTGGCTGAGTCACTGTGTGCCCAGTACCCCTATATTAGCCAACAGTAGGATCAAAGTAGAGACATAATGATTCTATGTAAATTTATAAAAGTACCTTTGTCCCTCTTGCACCTATCTGTTTCAGACTAAAAGTTTGTGTATGAGTAAGATATGATTGGAATATAAGGGAAGTTATAGCTCTTGGGATGGAATGTACTGATTTTGTTTTGGTGGAGTGTGAGCAAAAATATCAGTACCTGTGTAGGAAATATCATAGATCCTTGGAGGTAAATGAAATGAAAGAGCATTAATATTATTTCTCTTTGAAAGTCATTACTGGAGCACTTCTCATGAAGACAATGTCTTGGTGAGGTTCTCACAAATGGTTGCAATCACTTTATTATTTCTTAATTTTTAATTTTTATAAAAACTGAAGTATACTTGACATACAATGTTATGTTTGTTACAAGTGTTCAACATGGTGATTCAACACTGAAATACATTACAAAATGAGCAACATGAAAGTCTAGTAACCCTCTGTACTCATACAAAGTTATTGCAGTATTACTGATCATATTTCTTATTCTGTATGTTATATGCCACTGACATTTATTATATAACTGGAAGTTTGTATCTCTTAATCTCCCTCACTTATCTTGCACAGTCTTCCACACACTCACCCTCTGGTAACTGCCAGTTTGTTCTCTGAGTCTGTTTTACTTTTATTTGTTCATTTGTTTTGTTTTTTAGATACCACATATAAGTAAAATCATAGAGTATTTGTCTTTCTCTGTCTCACATATTTGACTTAGCATAATGCTCTTTAGGTTCATCCATGTTTTTGCAAATTTCACATTTCACTCTTTCTTATAGCTGAGTGCTATTACAATGTGTGTCTGTGTGTGTGTGTGTATATATATATATATATATATATATATATATAATATATTTTATCCATTTATCTATTGACGGACACTTAGGTTGCTTCCACATTTTGGCTATTGTAAATAATGCTGAAAAGAACATAGAGGAGTATAAGTCTTTTCACAGTAATGTTTTAATTTTCTCTGGATAAACACCAATAAATGGAATTGCTGGATAATATAGTAGTTCCATTTTTAATTTTTTGAAAAACCTCCATACTTTTTTCCATAATAGTTTTTCCAATTTACATTCCTGTCAACAGTACATGACAGTTCCCTTTGCTCTAACTTGTCCTCACCAACATTTGTTATTTTTTGTTTTTTGGATGATAGACATCTGACAGAAGTGAGGTGATATCTCACTGTGGTTTGATTTGCAGTTCCCTGATGATTAGTGATGTTCAACATCTTTTCATATGTCTGTTGGCCATCTCTATGTCTTTTAAAAAATAATGTGTGTTTAACTCCTCTGTCCATTTTTTAACTGGATTGTTTTGGTTTTTTTGGATATTGAGTTGTGTGAGTTTTTTATACATTTTAGATATTAACTCATTACTGGCTATATCATTTACAAATGTCTTCTCCCATTAAGTTGCCTTTCATTTTGTTTAAGGTGCCCTTCCCTGTGGAAAAACTTTTTAATTTTATGTGGTCCCAGTTTTTTATTTTTGTTTTCTTTGCCCTTGTCTGAGGAGACAAAGACAAAAATGTTGCTAATACAAATGTTAAATTGTTGACTCTCTATGTTTTAATCTAGAATTTTTTTGACTTACATTTAAGACTTTAGTACATTTTGAGTTGATTTTTTTATATAGAGCAAGAAAGTGTCCAAGTTTCATCCAGTGTTCAAGTTGCATGTAAATGTACAGCTTTTCCAACATCATTTATTAAGGAAGATTTTCCAGTTGTATATTTTTTCCTCCTTTGTCATAGCTTAAATTACCATACAAAGATGGATTTATTTCTGGACTCTCTATTTTGCTACACTGATTCTTGTATCTGTTTTTGTGTCAGTACCCTATTGTTTTGCTTTGTGGTATAGTTTGAAATTCGGGAGTGTGATTCCTCCAGCTTTGTTCTTCTTTCTCAAGATTGCTTTGCCTATTCTGGGTCTTGGGTGGGTCCTTATACAGTTTTTGATTATTTGTTCTAGTTCTATGAAAAATGTCACTGGTGTTTTCATAGAGATTGCATTGAATCTGTAGATTGCCTTGGGCCACATGGACATTTTAAAATATTAATTCTTCAAATCTATCAGGTCAGTATATCTTTCCATCTATTTGTGTCATCTTCAATTTCTTTCATCATGTCTTATAGTTTTCAGATACAGATCTTTCAATTTCCTGGTTGAATTTATTCCTGGATATTTTATTCTTTTTGATGCAATTGTGAATGAGATTGTTTTCTTAATTTCCCTTTCTGCTAAATCATTATCAGTGGATAAAAATGCATCAGACTTCTGTATATTAATTTTGTATCCTAAAACTTTACTGTATTTATTTATTAGTTTTACTAGTTTTTTGATGGGGTCTTTAGGGTTTTGTATATATAAAATTATGTCAACTGCAAACAATGACAGTTGTACTTCTTTTCTAGCTTTGATTTCTTTATTTCTTATTCTTGTCTGATTTCTATGTCTAGGACTTCTAATACTATATTGAATAAAAGTGGTGAGAGTGGACATTCTTGTCTTTTTACTGATCTTAGATAACTTAGAGGAAATGTTTTTAATTTTTTTATTGATGAGTATGATGTTGGCTGTGGATTTGTTATATATGGCCTTTATTATGTTGAGTTATGTTCCCTTTATACCCACTTAGTGAGAGTTTTTATCATAAAAGAATGTTGAATTTTGTCAGAAACTTTACCTACATCTATTGAAATAATCATATGAGTTTTATTCTTCAATTTGTTAATGTGATATATCACATTGATTTGCAGATATTGAACAATCCTTATATCCCTGAGTTAAATCCTGCTTGATCATGGTGTATGATCTTTTTATTATATTGTTGAATTTGGTTTGTTAATATGTTGTTGAGGATTTTTGCATCCATACTCACGAGGGATATTGACCTGTAATTTTCTTTTTTTTCCTTTCTTTCTTTTTCTTTCTTTTTTCTTTTTTTTTTTGTGAAGCTGTCTGGTCCTGGAATTTTGTCTTTTATGAGTTTTAAAATTACTGATTCAATGTCATTACTAGTTATCCCTCTCTTTTTTTCTTCATGAGTCTGGCTAAAGGATTATTAATTTGATTTTTCATTTCAAAGAACCACCTCTTAGTTTCATTGATCTCTTCTATTGTTTTTCTTAGTCTCTACATATTTCCTCTCTGATCTTCATTATTTGCTTCCTTCTACTAACTTTGGACTTTATCTGTTCTTTTTCTAGTTCCTTTAGGTGTAAGATTAGATTGTTTATTTGATACTTTTCTTGTTTCCTGAGGTAGACCCATATTACTAAAAATTTCCCTCTTAAAATTGCTTTTGCTGTATCCCACAGAGTTTGGATCACTGTGATTCCATTTTCATTTATTTCACGGTATTAAAAAAAATATCTTAGATTTCTTCATGTACCCTTTGGTTGTTTAATAACATTTTATGTAGACTTCATAGGTTTGTAGGGTTTCTTCAGTTTTTTTTTCTCTTAGTTGATTTCTAGTCTCATATTTCATGGTCAGAAAAGATCCTTGATGTGATTTCAATCTTCTAAATTTATTGAGACTCACTTTGTGGTCTAACATGATTTATCCTGAAGGAATTCCAGTGCATTTGAAAAGAATGTGTATTCTTCTGTTTTTGGATGGAATGTTCTATATATATTTACCAAGTTCATCTGATCTAATGTGTCATTTAAGTCCAATGTTTCCCTGTCTGGATGATCTGTCTAGATGACCTATCCATTGATGTAAGTGGGGGTGTTAAATTTCCCTACTATTATTTTGTTACTCTCAAATGCTCCCTTAATATTTGTTAATATTTGCTGTGTGTATTTAGGTGTTATTATGTTGGGTACATATATATTAACAAATGTTATATCTTCTTGTTCGATTAATCCCTTTATCATTATACAGTGTTGGTGTTTGTCTCTTTCACAGTTTTTTTTTTTAAGTCTAATTTGTCTGATAAAGTATTGCTACCTCAGATTATTTTTATTTCTATTGGCATGGAATATCTTTTTCTATCCCTTCACTTAATTAACATATGTCTTTATATTTGAAGTGAATCTCTTGTAGGCAGCATACATATGGGTCTTGATATTTTTAACCTTTCAGTCTCCCTATGTCTTTTGCTTGAAGCGTTTAGTCCCTTTACATTTAAAGTAATTTTTTGTAGGTATGTACGTATTGCCACTTTGTTAGCTGTTTTCTGGTTGTTTCTGCAGTTCGTATCTGTTACTTTCTTCTCTTGCTCTCTTCCCTTGTGATATGATGACTATCTTTAGTGTTATGTTTGGATTCCTTTCACTTTCTGTGTATGTGTGTGCGTGTGTGTGTGTGTGTATCTATTTATATTTTTGGTTTGTGGTTATCATGAGATTCATATATAACAACCTATGTGTATAGGTATCTATTTTAAGTTGATGATCTCTTAAGTTTGAATGCATTCTAAAAGCATTATCTTTTTACTCACCTCACTCCATTTTATGTTTTAATGTCATGTTTTACATCTTTTTTATTTTGTATACCACTAAACTATCTATTGTAGATATAAATGATTTTACTTTTTTTGTCTTTTAAACTTCCTACTAGCTTTAAAAGTAGCTGATCCAGTACCTTTAGTATATATCTGTCTTTACCAGTGAGATTATTTCCTTTCCTAATTTTAATTTCTTGTTGTGACTTTTTTGTTTTCACTTAGAGAAGCACCTTTGACATTTCTTGTAAGGCTTGTTTAGTGGTGATAAACTCATTTAGCTTTAGTTGTCTGTGAAACATTTTATCTCTCCTTCTGTTTTGAATAATAACTTTGCCAGGTAGAATATTCATTTTTTAAATTTTTAACATCTTTATTAGAGTATAATTGCTTTACAATGGTGTGTTAGTTTCTGCTTTATAACAAAGTGAATCAGTTGTACATATACATATGTTCCCATATCTCTACCCTCTTGCGTCTCACACCCTCCCAACCTCCATATCCCACCCCTCTAGGTGGTCACAAAGCACCAAGCTGATCTCCTTGTGCTATGTGGCTGCTTCCCACTAGCTATCTATTCTACATTTGGTAGTGTATATATGTCCATGCCACTCACTCACTTTGTCACAGCCTACCCTTCCCCCTCCCCACATCCTCTAGTCCATTCTCTAATAGGTCTGCATCTCCATTCTCATCTTACCCCTAGGTTCTTCATGACTTTTTTTTTTCTTAGATTCCATATATATGTGTTAGCATACGGTATTTGTTTTTCTCTTTCTGACTTACTTCACTCTGTATGACACACTCTAGGTCCATCCGCCTCACTACAAATAACTCAATTTCATTTCATTTGATGGTTGAGTAATATTCCATTGTATATATGTGCAACATCTTCTTTATCCATTCATCTGATGATGGACACATAGGTTGCTTCCATGTCCTGGCTATTGTAAATAGAACTGTAATGAACATTTTGGTACATGACTCTTTGAATTATGGTTTTCTCAGGGCATATACCCAGTAGTGGGATTGCTGGGTCTTACCATATTTCTATTTGTAGATTTTTAAGGAACCTCCATACAGCTCTCCATAGTGGCTGTACCAATTTACATTCCCACCAGAAGTGCAAGAGTGTTCCCTTTTCCCCAAACTCTCTCCAGCATTTATTGTTGCTAGATTTTTTGATGATGGCCATTCTGACTGGTGTGAGATAATATCTCATTGTAGATTTGATTTGCATTTCTCTAATGATTAATTATGTTGAGCATCCTTTTATGTGTTTGTTGGCAATCTGTATATCTTCTTTGGAGAAATATCTATTTAGATCTTCTGCCCACTTTTGGATTGGTTTTTTGTTGTTGTTGTTGTTGTTATTGAGCTGCATGAGCTAATTGTAAATTTTAGAGATGAATACTTTGTCAGTTGCTTCATTAGCAAATATTTTCTCCCATTCTGAGGGTTGTCTTTTGGCCTTGTTTATAGTTTCCTTTTCTGTGCAAAAGCTTTGAAGTTTAATTAGGCCCCATTTGTTTATTTTTGTTTTTATTTCCATTTCTCTAAGAGGTGGGTCAAAAAGGATCTTGCTGTGATTTATGTCACAGAGTGTTCTGCCTATGTTTTCCTCTAAGAGTTTGATAGTTTCTAGCTTTACATTTAGGTCTTTAATCCATTTTGAACTTATTTTTGTGTATGGTGTTAGGGAGAGTTCTAATCTCATACTTTTACATGTACCTGTTCAGTTTTCCCAGCACCACTTACTGAAGAGGCTGTCTTTTCACCACTGTATATTCTTGCCTCCTTTATCAAAGATAAGCTGACCGTATGTGCATGGATTTATCTCTGGGCTTTCTATCCAGTTCCATTGACTATATTTCTGTTTTTGTGACACTACCATACTGTTGTGATTGCTGTAGCTTTGCAGTATTGTCTGAAGTCAGGGAGTCTGATTACTGTAGTTCCATTTTTCATTCTCAAGATTGCTCTGGCTATTCGGCGTCTTTTGTGTTTCCATACAAGTTGTGAAATTTTTTTTCTAGTTCTCTGAAAAATGCCAGTGGTAGTTTCATAGGGATTGCATTGAATCTGTAGAATGCTTTGGGTAGTAGAGTCATTTTCACAATGTTGATTCTTCCACTCCAAGAACATGGTATATCTCTCCATCTATTTGTATCATCTTGAATTGCTTTCATCAGTGTCTTACTGTGTTTACTCCTAGATATTTTATTCTTTTTGTTGCAATGGTAAATGAGAGTGTTTCTTTAATTTCACTTTCAGATTTTTCATTATTAGCGTATAGGAATGCCAGAGATTTCTGTGCATTAATTTTGTATCCTGATACTTTACCAAATTCATTGATTAGCTCTAGTATTTTTCTGGTAGCATCTTTAGGATTCTCTATGTATAGTATCATGTCCTCTGCAAACAGTGACAGCTTTACATCTTCTTTTCGATTTGGATTCCATTTATTTCTTTTTATTCTCTGATTGCTGTGGCTAAAACTTCCAAATCTATGTTAAATAATAGTGGTGAGAGTGGGCAACCTTGTCTTGTTCCTGATCTTAGTGGAAATGGTTTCAGTTTTTCACCATTGAGGACAATGTTGGTTATGGGTTTTTCATATATGGCCTTTATTATGTTGAGGAAAGTTCCCTCTGTGCCTACTTTCTGCAGGGTTTTTATCATAAATGGGTGTTGAATTTTGTCGAAAGCTTTCTCTGCATCTATTGAGATGATCATATGGTTTTTCTCCTTCAATTTGCTAATATGGTGTATCATGATTGATTTGTGTATATTGAAGAATCCTTGCATTCCTGGAACAAACCCCACTTGATCATGGTGTATGATCCTTTTAATGTGCTGTTGGATTATGTTTGCTTGTATTTTGGTGAGGATTTTTGTACCTATGTTCATCATATTGGCCTGAAGTTTTCTTTCTTTGTGACATCTTTGTCTGGTTTTGATATAAGTGTGATGGTGGCCTCATAGAATGAGTTTGGGAGTGTTCTTCCCTCTTTTTGTTTTGGAAGAGTTTGAGAAGGATAGGTGTTAGCTCTTCTCTAAATATTTGATAGAATTCGCCTGTGAAGCCATCTGGTTCTTGGCTTTTGTTTGTTGGAAGATTCTTAATCACAGTCTCAATTTCAGTGCTTGTGACTGGTCTGTTCATATTTTCTATTCCTTCCTGGTTCAGTCTCGGCAGGTTGTGTATTTCTAAGAATTTGTCCATTTCTTCCAGGTTGTCCCATTTATTAGCATAGAGTTGCTTGTAGTAATCTCTCACGACCCTTTGTATTTCAGCACTGTCTGTTGTTACTTCTCCTTTTTCATTTCTAATTCTAGTGATTTGAGTCTTCTCCCTTTTTTTCTTGATGAGTCTGGCTAATGGTTTATCAGTTTTGTTTGTCTTCTCAAAGAACCAGCTTTTAGTTTTATTGATCTTTGCTATCGTTTCCTTCATTTCTTTTTCAGTTATTTCTGATCTGATCTTCATGGTTTCTTTCCTTCTTCTAATTTTGGGGTATTTTTGTTCTTCTTTCTCTAATTGCTTTAGGTGAAAGGTTAGGTTGTTTATTTGAGATGTTTCCTGTTTCTTAATGTAGGATTGTATTGCTATAAACTTCCATCTAAAACTGTTTTTGCTGCATCCCATAGGTTCTGGTCATTGTGTCTCCATTGTCATTTCTTTCTAAGTATTTTTTGATTTCCTCTTTGAGTTCTTCAGTGATCACTTCATTATTAAGTAGTGTATTGTGTAGCCTCCATGTGTTTGTATTTTTTACAGATCTTTTCCTATAATTGATATCTAGTCTCATAGCATTGTGTTCGGAAAAGATACTTGATACAATTTCAATTTTCTTAAATTTACCAAGGCTTGATTTGTGACCCAAGATATGATCTATCCTGGATAGTGTTCCATGAGCACTTGAGTAAATGTGTATTCTGTTGTTTTTGGATGGAATGTCCTATAAATATCAATTAAGTCCATTTTGTTTAATATATCATTTAAAGCTTGTGTTTCCTTATTTATTTTCATTTTGGATTATCTGTCTATTGGTGAAAGTGGGGTGTTAAAGTCCCCTACTATGATTGTGTTACTGTAAATTTCCCGTTTTATGGCTGTTTGTATTTGCCTTGTGTATTGAGGTGCACCTCTGTTCAGTGCATAAATATTTACCATTGCTATATCTTCTTGGATTGATCCCTTTATCATTATGTAGTGTCCTTCTTTGTCTCTTCTAATAGTCTTTATTTTAAAGTCTGTTTTGTCTGATATGAGAATTGCTACTCCAGCTTTCTTTTGATTTCCATTTGCATGGAATATCTTTTTCCATCCCCTCACTTTCAATCTGTATGTGTCTCTAGGTCTGAAGTGGGACTCTTGAAGACAGCATATATATGGGTCTTGTTTTTGTATCCATTCAGCCAGTCTGTTTCTTTTGGTGGGAGCATTTAATCCATTTACATTTAAGGTAATTATCAATATGTATTTTCCTATTCCCATTTTCTTAATTGTTTTTGGTTTGTTATTATAGGTCTTTTCCTTCTCTTGTGTTTCTTGCCTAGAGAAGATCCTTTAGCATTTGTTGTAAAGCTGGTATGGTGATGCTGAACTCTCTCAGCTTTTGTTTGTCTGTAAAGGTTTTAATTTCTCCATCAAATCTGAACGAAATCCTTGCTGTGTAGAGTGATCTTGGTTGCAGGTTTTTCTCCTTCATCACTTTAAATATGTCCTGCCAGTCCCTTATGGTTTGCAGAGTTTCTGCTGAAAGATCAGCTGTTAACCTTATGGGGATTCGCTGGTGTGTTATTTGTTGTTTTTCCCTTGCTGCTTTTAATACGTTTTCTTTGTATTTAATTTTTGAGAGTTTGATTAATATGTGTCTTGATGTGTTTCTCCTTGGATTTATTCTGTATGGGATTTCTGTGTTTCCTGGACTTGATTAAATATTTGCTTTCCCATATTAGGGACATTTTCAACTATAATCTCTTCAAATATTTTCTCAGTCCCTTTCTTTTTCTCTTCTTCTTCTGGGACCCTTATAATTTGAATGTTGTTGCGTTTAATGTTGTCCCAGAGGTCTCTGAGACTGTCCTCAGTTCTTTTCATTCTTTTTTCTTTATTCTGCTCTGCAGTAGTTATTTCCACTATTTTATCTTCCAGGTCACTTATCCGTTCTTCTGCCTCAGTTATTCTGCTATTGATCCCTTCTAGAGTATTTTTAATTTCATTTGTTGTATTGTTCATTGTTGCTTCTTTCCTGTTTAGTTCTTCTAGGTCCTTGTTAAGTGTTTCTTGCATTTTCTCTATTCTATTTCCAAGATTTTCGATCATCTTTACTATCATTATTCTGAATTCTTTTTCAGGTAGACTGCCTATTTCCTCTTCATTTGTTAGGTCTGGTGGGTTTTTACCTGGCTCCTTCATCTGCTGTGTGTTTATCTGTCTTCTCATTTTACTTATTTATCTTACTGTGTTTGGGGTCTCCTTTTTGCAAGCTGCAGCTTCATAGTTCCCGTTGTTTTTGGTGTATGTCCCCAGTTGCTTAATTTGGTTCAGTGGGTTGTTTAGGCTTCCTGGTGGAGGGGACTAGTGCCTGTATTCTGGTGGATGAGGCTGGATCTTGTCTTCCTAGTGGGCAGGTCCACATCTGTTGGTTTGTTTTGGGGTGTCTGTGGCTTCATTATGATTTTAGGCAGCCTCTCTGGTAATGGGTGGTGTTGTGTTCCTGTCTTGCTAGTTGTTGGCCTAAGGTGTCCAGCGCTGTAGGTTGCTGCTCATTGCGTGAAGCTGGGTCTTGGTGTTGAGATGGAGATCTCTGGCAGATTTTCGCCATTTGATATTACATGGAGTTCTGAGGTCTCTTGTGGACCAGTGTCCTGAAGTTGGCTCTCCCACCTCAGAGGCATAGCCCTGACTCCTGGCTGGAGCACAAAAAGCTTTTCATCCACACGGCTCAGAATAAAGGGGGAAAAAAGTAGAAAGAAAGAAAGAAAGAGGATAATATAAAATAAAATAAAGTAAGTTAAAATAAAATAATGTTATTAAAATAAAAAATAATTTGGAAAATATTAGGGAAAAAATTTTTTTAAGTGAAAAGAAACAAAAAAACAAAATACTGATGGCCAGAACCCTAGGAGAAATGGTGAAAGCAAAGCTATCCTAGAAATTCTCACAGAGAAGCATACACATGCACACTCACAACAAGAGGAAAAGGGGAAGAAAATAATATATCTTGCTCCCAAAGTCCACCTCCTCAGTTTCAGAGGATTCAGGTATTCCACAGATGCAGGGTACATCAAGTTGATTGTGGAGTATTAATCCACTGCTCTTGAGGCTACTGGGAGAAATTTCCCTTTCTCTTCTTTGTTCACACAGCTCCCAGGGTTCATATTTGGATTTGGACCAGCCTCTGTGTGTAGGTCAACTGAGGGCGTCTGTTCTTTGCTCAGACAGGATGGTGTTAAAGGAGTAGCTGATTTGGGGGCTCTGGTTCACTCAGGCCGGGGTGAGGGAGGGTTACTGATGTGAGGCATGCTTGCGGCAGTAGAGGATCAGTGTAACGTTCCACCAGCCTGAGGCATGCCATGCATTCTCCCGGGGAACTTGTCCCTGTATCACTGGACCCTGGCAGTGGTGGGCTGCACAGGCTCCCAGGAGGGGAGGTGTGGATAGTGACCTGTGCTTGCACACAGGTTTCTTGGTGTCTGTAGCAGCAGCCTTAGTGTCTCATGCTCGTCTCTGGGGTCCGCACAGTTAGCTGTGGCTTGTGCCCATCTCTGGAGCTCCTTTAGGCAGAGCTCTCTCTTTTTTTTTTTTTTTTCGCTACGCAGGCCTCTCACTGTTGTGGCCTCTCCCATTGTGGAGCACAGGTTCCGAACATGCAGGCTCAGCGGCCATGGCTCACAGGCCTAGCCACTCCGTGGCATGTGGAATCTTCCCAGACCAGGGCACGAACCCGTGTCCCCTGCATCGGCAGGCGGATTCTCAACCACTGCGCCACCAGGGAAGCCCTAAGCAGAGCTCTTAATCCCCTCTCTTTGTGCACCAGGAAACAAAGAAGGAAGAAAAAGCCTCTTGCCTCTTTGGCAGCTCCAGACATTTTCCTGGACTCCCTCCCAGCTATCTGTGGCTCACTAGCCCCATTCAGGCTGTGTTTAGGCCACCAACCCCAGTTCTCTCCCAGGGATCTGACCTCATCTGGTCTCTGAATCCCGAGCCTCAGCTCCCAGCCCCCGCCCATCCCGGCGGGGGAGCAGACAAACTTCTCGGGCTGGTGAGTGCTGGTCTGCACCACTCCTCTGTGCGGGAATCTCACCGCTTTGCCCTCCACACCCCTGTGGCTGTGCTCTCCTCTATGGCTCTGAAACTTCCCACCTCCACCACCTGCATTCTCTGCCCATGAAGGGACTTCCTAGTGTGTGGAAACCAGATTCCTCCCACTGGTGCAGGTCCCGTCCCTATTCTTTTGTCTCTGTTTTTTTCTTTTTTTCTTTTACCCTACCCAGGTATGTGGGGAGTTTCTTGCCTTTTAGGAGGTCTGAGGTCTTCTGCCAGTGTTCAGTGCATGTTCTATAGGAGCAGTTCCACATGTAGATGTATTTCTGATGTATCTGTGGGGAGGAAGGTGATCTCCGAGTCTTACTCTTCTGCCCTCTTCCTCCCCAGGCTAGAATATTCTTTGTTGTGGTTTTTTTCCTTTAATCTCTTTGAATATATCTTGCCATTATCTCCTGGCCTGCGGTGTTTTTTCTGAAAAGTCAGCTGATGGTCTTTTGGGAGTTCCTTTGTACATAACTAGTTGCTTTTCTTGCTGCTTTAAAGATTCTCTCTTTATCTTTATTTTTTGAATTTTAATTATAATGTATTTTGTTGTGGACCTCTTTGAGTTTATCTTATTTGGAACTGTCTGTGCTTCTTGGGCCTGGATGTCTATTTCCTTCCTCAGGTTAGGGAGTTTTCAGATATTATTATTTCTTAAATAAGTTATTTGCCTTTCTCCTATCTTCTCCTTTTGTGACCCCCTATAATGTGAATGTTAGTACATATGATATTGTCCCAGATATCCCTTAAATAACTTCATTTTTAAAAGTTTTATTTTTCTTTTTTCTGTTAAGCTTACATGATTTCAACTACTCTGATTTCCAGATCATTAATCCATTCTTTTCATTATCTAATCTACCTTGATTGTCAATTCCCTCTGGCATATTTTTTATTTCAGGTATTGTATTCTTCAGGTCTAATTGGTTCTTTTTTATATTTTCTAACTCTGTATTGAAGTTCTCACTGTCTTAATCTATTCTTCTCCCAAATTTAGTAAACATCTTTATGATTATAACCTTGAACTCCTTGTCAGGTAAATTACCTGTCTCCATTTTGCTTAGTTATGTTTCTGGCATTTTGTCTTGTTCCTTCATTTGGAACATATTTCTCTGTCTCCTCACTTTAGCTAATTTTCTGTCTTTATTTCTGTGTGATAGATAAGTTCATTATGTCTCTCAATCTTGGAGAAGTGCCCTTATGCAGATGTCCTGTGTGGCCCAGCAACATGCTCCCCAGTGTCCACCAGAGATAGATGCTCCAGTCATGTTTTCTATGTGGGCTGTGTACACTCTTCTGTTGTACCATGACTGACTACAACTGGTGCAATGGTAAGTGAGGCAGAGCCCTGGTCCAACAGGCTGTGAGGTCCTGCTTTATGTGGTTGCAGCCAGTGCACTGGTGGGCAGGACAGGCCTTTGGCACAGTTGGTTGTGAGGCCTGGTTGTAAGTGACTACTAAGGGTGCTTTGATGGGTGAAGTAGGTCCCTGGCTACAAAGTCTGGCAGCGTGTGACAGTTGTGTATGTGTTGATGGTCCCCAGCACTAATTGGTTAGAAGGAGGATTCCAACATTGCACCTGCCAGTGCTGGTGTCAGGACAGCAGAATGGAATCACAAAAATGGTAGCTGCCAGCATCCCAGTCTCTAAGGAGAGCCCCAGCTGCCTTATGCCTCTTTGGAAGACTGTCCAAGATCAGCAAATGAGTCTGACCCAGACACATTTCAAATGTCTGCCTCTGTATAGGACTCGGAACATGTGAATTTTATGCATGTCCTTTAAGAGCTGAGGCTTGGTGGCCCCCAGCCCTCTGATTCTCACACACATAACCTTCAATGGTTTTCATAGCCAGACATTTTGGGAGCTTGTGTTCTCAGGGAAGGACCTGGGAACCCCCAGCCTGGAGAGATCAATGAGGGTCTTGGCCTCTTCACTCCTCTGGGTGTTGCATTGTGTCTCTTTCTTTATATCTTCAGGTGTGGAAAATCTTTTCTGCTTATCTTCAGGTCATTTTCAGAGTTAGTTGTTCAGTCAGTATTTGCTTGGCATGACCATGGGAGGAATTGAGCTCAGGATCTTCCTACTCTGTCATTTTGATCCTGATCCTGTTATGATTGTTTTAAATTTAAGTAATTGTTTGGTTGGTCATTACCTCTCAAAAGATTCTCACCATGATCTCATTGTCATTTTCCTTAATTTTATGGAGAATTTTATAAGAAATAGCAGGGCATGCCCCCAGCTCCAATACATCTCTCAAAAAACACCTGCCACCACATCTTGATTTATCTACTCTGATTATCCTACTTATTTCTTGACCAGTTCATGGGTTGGATGACATGGACAAAGAGGATGTTTTTGACTTATTTTTCTCAACAGTCTCTCCAGGAACAAAGACTAAGCTCAATTATTTTATTTGTTTTGTTTTGTTTTTTTGCATACGTGGGCCTCTCACTGCTGTGGCCTCTCCCATTGCGGAGCACAGGTTCCGGACGCACAGGCTCAGCAGCCATGGCTCACGAGCCCAGCCGCTCGGCAGCATGTGGGATCCTCCCAGACCGGGGCACGAACCCATGTCCCCCGCATCGGCAGGCGGACTCTCAACCACTGCGCCACCAGGGGAGCCCTCAATTATTTTAAATAAATTTGGAATCCTTAGACATATCTGTCAGTCTGGAGGCCATATCAGAAGTTTTGATAGATCTAGATTTTAAACATGGTAGAGGGTTACCATGTGCACTCTCTTGACTCTACTTCTTGTATGTAAATTTAGTCATTAACTTGTCTCTTTCCTGAAACACAGTGGCTTACACATGAGAGGGAGTCACTAGACCTTCAAGAGTTTAAAAAAATAACACCAAAGGATATTTTAACTCTTAGAAAACTGTAGAGGTCTTGCCAAACAATCACCAACATGATTACTCTGGGGAGCTTCCTAGAGAGATACCTTACTCATTTATGACACCCTGAAGGCTGCCTTACAATGGAAGTGATCCCATTGGTAAAGGTGGTACAAATGTTGTTTGTACTTTACTTTAGCTGGAGTGATCAAATATACCACTTCAGCTCAAAGAAGGCATTCAGATCAGTCTCAACTCACTAGCAACCATTGTTATGGATGACAGGCATATTATAGATAATTCCTTGTAAGTCATGGTAAAGTATACAAAACTGGTAATAGATCTTGCTCTACTTTGATTAATGCCTCAGGCAAGGAAAAATGTCACTACAGAAATTTAAGTAGAAAGAAACTTGGTTTTCTAAGGATAAACCTAAGAATTAAATATATATATATATATATATATATATATATATATATATATATATATATATATATATATATATATTTTTTTTTTTTTTTTATTTTTTTTTCAAATTTTGTGTCTGGGATCCTGAGGGGTATGTTTGAAGTGAGTACTGCATTTTGGTCTTGTATTGCTCATTGGAGACTTATTGATAGTAGTCCTAGTTAAATGCCCTATGATAAAAATTGAACAGATTTATTACCAGCCCGCCAGATTGACCAGAGTGGTTAATGAAATAGTGTACTCATGGGATAATTTTCCAGAAGCCAAGATAGAGTAGAAAGGTTATATATTGTTGGGAAACAATCCTGCTTATGTATCTCATGTTTCTGCACATTTTATAAGTGGTGGCACTGATAGGTCTATTTCCTCAGCTAGTTTTTCAAGGATGTTTATATTATACACAGCCTTAAGAAACAGAGGTAATGTCTCCAACAGAGCAAATAATAGATTTTCTTACAGTTTTTAAAAATATGCATAGTGATTCCCTCCAGAGTCAAAGGGAAGTTTACTTACTGCTCATTGTATAATTATTGAGTTCCCCAATCTCAGTGATTCTCTCATATAAAAATCCTCATTACCTAAGTGTCACCCGGCCTTCTGAAGAAGGACTGGTCACTCTGTAGGAATTGGGTATCAGTGAACTGAAACAAGAAAATTCTGGTACTCTGATTACTGGTTATTCTGAGAGTAATAATGCCCATTGTCTCTAACCTAGGATTCTTATGTCTTCTGCTAGCTTCCATTAACTGCAGCAAGCTAATTTCTTAAGTTGGATCCAAGAGCTTCATGTCTTCTGCAGACATCAATGAAACTGTGACAGGCTAGCATTTTAGCTTGTAGTAGAAAGAAATCTCAGATCCCTCACAGTTTTTAACATGGGTTGATGCCAAACTGCAGCACCACTTTTCTTCTTCCAAAATATGTTTTAATTCTATTCATTCTTTTCCTTGCTGCTTCTATTTCTTATTTCAAACTACCATGTCATCTCTGAATTACTGAAAAATCCTTTGTTTATTTCTTCTGTTATAGCACCCCATTTATACTCAATAGAGGAATATAAATTTTAAAGAACATAAATCAGATATGTTATTTTTCTTGTTACAATACTTCAATTATTATTATTTTTTCAAATGTAGATTATAACTTTTCCACTTGCTATGGTCTACAATATTCGGTGCCATTTGACATCTGCTAGTGTTTACAAACTTGTATCATCTTTCTATTCCCCTATTCACTATATTCCAGCAACACAGCCTATGATAATGTCTTTGAATACACACAGGTTTCTTATCACATGAACTATTACACCTGAGAAGAAAGGTTTCTCAGTTACACTGAAGGGCTCATTCTATTGCATCATCTCGAGGGATATCACCTCTGGAAAGGCATTAACTAAAGCATATGGCATTCTGTTCTTGTATATTTATAAAATGATTTTTATCACAGTAATTTTTTAAATATATTGACCTGCATATTAAAACCTTGCCCCCATAAAATACAAGCACTATGGAAACTGGGATCACTGATTATTGGAGAAATGCACACCAAAACCACATCAGGTATCACCTCACACCTGTCAGAATGGCTATCATCAAAAAGCCTGAAAGTAATAGATGCTGGAAAGGGTGTGGAGAAAAGGGAATTTCCTATGCCATTGGTGGGAGTGTAAATTGGTGTAACCACTATGGAAAATAGTATGGAGTTTCCTTAAAAAACTAAACATAGAGCTTCCATATGATCCAGCAATCCCATTTCAGGACTTATAGATTTGGAAAAAAAAACACATTAATTTGGAAAGATACATGCATCTCAATGTTCATAACAGCACTATTTACAATAGCCAAGACATGGAAGCAGCCTAAATGTCCATTGACAGATGAATGGATAAAGATGTGGTATATATATATATATATATACACACACACACAATGGAATGATATTCAGCCATAAAAACTGAAATAATGTCATTTGCAGCACCATGGATGGACATAGAGATTGTCATACTAAGTGAAGTAAGTCAGAGAAAGACAAATATCATATGATATCATTTATATGTGAAATCTAAAAAAAAGATGCAAATGAACTTTTTTACAAAACAGAAATAGACTCACAGACATAGGAAACAAACTTAAAATTACCCAAGGGGAAAGAGGGGGGGAGGGATAAATTACAAGCTTGGGATTAATAGATACACACTACTATACATAAAATAGATAAACAATAAGGATTTACTGTATAGCACAGGAAACTATATTCAATATCTTATAATAACATATAATGGAAAATAATCTGAAAAAATATATATATATACACATATATATAACTGAATCACTTTGCTGTACTAACACAATATTATAAAACAACAGTACTTCAATTAAAAATAAATAAATAGCCGTTAGAGTGGACCCTAATTGCATATGACTGAGGAAATTTGGACAAAAATCGAGATACCAGGGAAGCATATGCTGTGTGGGCACAGCAAGAAAGCAGTCATCTTCAATCCAAGGAGATACCTCTAAGGAGAAACCAACCCCACTGATACCTTGATCTTGGACTTCTAGCCTCCAAAACTATAAGAAAATAAATTTATGCTGTTGAAGCCACCCAGTCTGCAGTGTTTTGTCATGTCAGCCCTAGTAAAGTAATATAAGCTCTATGTTACAACATAATTAATTATCAAAATATATTTAATAAATGAGTTAATGAAAAATGAAACAGAATCCAATAGCATAGCATCCATTTCACAGTGCTCATGTCTTAGCTACCAAGAAATGTTCTTTTACTCTTCATCACAGCTGAATAAGAAAGTAATTCTTTTCATTCAAAAATTGTCCAGAACCAGCTTTACAAAAAAAAAAAAAGGGGGAAGATTGATGATGCATTCTGTGGTGCTGACCATACTAAAGTTGAAGTCTATGAGATAGCACAGCTCTTGATAAATGATGATACTTTTTTGCCCATAAGATTTTTGAATGATGGTGTCTACAGTCAGTAATATCAGAATATTTCTTTTTTTCTTGAAGAATTTTATAGATATAAATCTAGATGTTATCAGAGCAAACAATACCTAGCTCAGTGAAAAGAATGCTAAAGGGTTATAAACATCTTTCTGAGAGATATTTTACTAAATGTAATATTTATAGAATATTACATTTAAGATAATTTTTCTTTGTTTTTAGGATAAAAGTTTGTGCTGAGTGAGAGTGTGAATGTGTTCTTGTAGTTCTTGTCTTTCAAGGCTCTTTCCATTTCCTTATACTTACAATTATCCAGTACTCTTTTATCACTCTTTTCCTTGGTTAAATCTGCCTTCGGAAAATAATTAAATATCAGATATTTATTCTTAATATGAGTTACTATTTAACTACTCCTGAGGAAGTTTATATGTTAGGCCATATCTTTAGTTACAGAATGGAAAAGTCTTGTTAAAATGAGCTGACACATCGTATTTTGGATTTGGGAAGTCTTTCTTAAGGATCCTGAAGATGTATAAGTCCACCTTTGACACTTTAAATGCAAGGCTTAAATACAATGATCTCTACTGACAAGCAAAGGTCCTGCCAGGTTACACAGCATATCTTTCAAGCAGACTCAGTATTTGTGTCACACCAACAGTTTACCCTTGAGATTTTGTGTCACTCTTCTCCCATGGTCCATAACTGATTAGATCAGACATGGACAAATTATTAAAAGATAACTTGCATTGCCTGGTATCATTACAAATGTCAATATTTCCTAATAGGTAAACCATTTACTAGGTTACAATTGGCAAAATCAAGAATTTCCTCTGTTAGAGGCTTTGTATAGAAGATATGGATGAAGGGTAGACAATGAGGAAGAGAGTGACATATACTGCAGAGTAGTTAAGAAGAGACATTAATTGATTTCATGTTCAACAGATACTTCTTGAGAATATGTAGGGAACAGTGTTAGTGAGTAGACACCAGGAAGAAAAGTCAATTAACACAAATGGTAAGTAGGAGAAGCCATGAGGCAATAAAAAGCAGAAATAATCAGAATGTGAGAGTTATATTTTGCTTAGAAATGAAAATATGTAACATTATGCAAAAGTAAAGTGAGTTCTGTATTAAAATGCCAAGTATACCTCAGCTAGCTTCAATATTTAGAAACCCACCAACAATCTTATTTCATGTAGGTGCTATTCCCTGCACAACTCAACACTCCCCAGATAATTTTTAATGAAATTCCAGATATCAAATTATTTCATGTGAATATTTTAATATCCATCTTTAAATAATTGGGCTCAAAACTCAATAATATTTTTTTCTCAATAACATTATTTTGCTTAAAATATTTAACAATAACTTCTCAATAATGCTTAAATATCCAGTCAAATTTTACATATCTCTGATTGTTTACTGTGCTGGTTCTCAAATAATTTGGTATCAGGAAATTTGTACACTTTTAATTATTATTGAAGTTTCCAAACATCTTTTGCCTTATCAGCTTATTATTATTGATATTTATTTTATCATAAATTAAAACTAAGAAATTAATTTTGTTATTTATTCATTAATTTAAAAACAACAGTAAAAATCAAGTCAATTTTAATACAAATTCCACATCTTTAATGAAAAAATAACTATATTTCCCCCTTAAAATTGAGAAGAGTAGCATTCCTTTACATTTGCATATCTCTTCAATATTTTTCATGATAAAATGCTGCTAGTTTCTTATATCTTACGTTGCATCCAATATGTCTCTATCTGTTGTTTAATGAAAGTATGTGAAGAAATACCTTCCTCCCCACACACAAATGTGGTTGGATAAGAAATACTTGGAATAATATTCTTAGATAATCTTGAATATTCATCTTTGACAGTATATCAAAATGCGACAAGTGAAAGTTTCTTTTTTTCCCCAACTTTACTGAGAAATAATTGAGAGATAGTATGTATTTATAGTGTACAATGTGATGATTTCATGATATATACATATATTAAGGAATGATTAACAAGATCCAAATTATTACCACATCTATCATTTCACATAGTTAACTCTTTTATTTTTTGTGTGTGGTGAGATCACTTAAGATTCATTCTCAGCAACTTTCAAGTATTCAATGTCATGTTGTTAACCATTGCCACCATGCTGTATATTAGATCCTCAGAACTTATTCTTCTTACAACTGAAAGTTTGTACATTTCAACCTACATCTCCCCATTTCCCTCTCCCTCCAAGCCCTGACAAACATCATTCTATTTTCTCTATTTGTGTGATATTGGCTTTTTTTTTTTTAAGATTTTACATATAAGCAATACCATGTAGTATTTATCTTTCTCATATGTTGAAATCCTAACATACAATAACTCAGAATGTCACTTATTTGGAGATGGGGTTTTAAAGAGGTAGTTAAAGTAAAATAAAGTCATTGGCCTGGGCACTAATTCAGTATGGCCACCTCTAGAACTGTGATGAAATATATTTCTGTTGTTTAAGCTACCAGAATATGGTACTTTGTTAGGGCAGTCCTAGAAAACTAATACACTCTTCGTCTCTCTTTTCCTCTTTCTTTTAGTTCTTCCTTGTCATGTTTACTAAAAGAAGTTTAATCATTAGTACTGTAGTGGATTGTGATGATTGCTTCCCTGTGATATCATATAACTTACGTCTCTGGTTCTCTGTATTTATGTAAATTAATGGTTCCTTCTCTAGGAAATTTCATGCTCATTTTTTTCAATATTAATTCATAAATTATATTATGTGTTTTCAGGAGGATTCACATAATATCTGTGACCATATCTCTTTTCATGATCTTAGCAGTCATTTAGGATTATCATGTTTAGACATTAATTTATTTTTTTAAAAATTGTAAACCAACCAAATGCAAACATGCCTGAGTTGTGGGGGGAGCTTAATAAAAGGCATATTAAAGTGTTTGGCATTTAACCTTCAATATAATCCTCCAAAGTAGTTATTGTTAGAGTTCACATTTTATAAAGAAAATTGAATTTAAACGAGATTAATTGGTTTATCTAAAATTACAAGTCTAATAAGAATTAGAACTGAGACTTGAACCCGTGTTTGTGTTCTTTCCACTCCAGCACTGACTTCTTGGAAGTCAGAAAAATAAAAACAGTGTGTTAGATGATGAAAGTATATCACAAAATTGAAATATCACTAATAGAATGATGTATTGTTATGAAGAAGGATTATGAGGGAAAATGAAAGCAGGTTGATTTTATTGTGATTATGAGTAAAATTTTCCTAAAATTCCTAGTAATAATATTATACTGCTTAAAAAATAATAGAAATAATAGAAAGATCTTGTTCTTTAAAAATACATCAAAGTTCTTTTGGATATAGAATATTATGGAACATTGGTAAAGTTGACAAATCATTCAGAGATAAAGTAGCCCTTTCTGAAGAAAGATGGATCCTACAGGATTTCACCATTTGGTTATCTTGTTCATAGTGTAAAACTGTAGTTTGGCTAATAGGCTCCTCCACCTATAACTGATCATAGTAAAAATATATGAGGCCAATTGCTAGTACAAACTGTCAGATATTTTTAAAAAGGCAACTCTATGTTTTAGACACCATATACAAGCAAACTCATATATATGTATATAAATTCATATAAAGCTCCCAACAATATAGACATATAAGTACTCTCATGTTTATCTTACAAAGAAAGAAAATAAAGTGAGAAACACTTAAGGTCACTCAGCTAGTAAGTGATAGAACCAAGAATGGCAGAAATTAAACAGTCTTTCATTCAAATAAAAAAATATGAGAGCTATAACACAAATGGTGTAGTGCGTGTTTTGAAATCTTACATTTTTGCCTGCCATTATGCATGCATTCTGTTGTCTCATTGTGGTTTTGATTTGCATTTCCCTGATGATTAGCAATGCTGAGCATCTTTTCATGTGCCTGTTGGCCATCTGCATTTCTCTCATACTATTTTAAAAGGTTATATTTAGAGCCGTCAGTTGCTTGAAAAAAAATTGATGTATTAAGTTATTTGGATTATTGTTCCAGCTTAGTTATATGAACAGTGCACACACCATATATTATGTTTTATTGAAAACATTTGATTAAAAACTTTATCATATTTGGAGAGAGGAATTAATTCCATTAAGCAATAGGTTTATAGAGATAATTTTCTCTTTTATATATCTACCAATAATTACATTTCATATTGTGATCCATTCATTTTAATCAACCTAACAAATTTATACCTTTATTGGGAATTTCCCTAAGATGAAGTTTAACTGTCAGTAGGGGATCTATAAAAGCATAATGCAATGTGCTGTGAAGATCTTTTGTCCTATAACTGTTTCTTTCTATAAAATGCTTTTAGATTTAGTACTTACAATGAATGCGGAACTGAAACAGACAAAGAAAGAAAGATGAGAACTTGCAGACTATTTGAATCAAATAATCAAAATTGTCCCTACAAAGAGAAAAATCGGTAAAGGACATAAGAGTTTATGGAACCCCAAGCCACATATTTAAGGATATTTTGGTGTGCTTTAGTAACATACCAAGAACATAAACATGAAGATTATTTTGAAAAGTAAATGACCCATAACCATCATCTAATTCATATCTTTTCTCTTAAATATATAATATATGAAATAGCTATAGATTTAGATTATCAATCTATCCATCTATCTATCTATCATCATCATCTATCTACCTATCATCTATCTATCTACTATCTGTCAAATAGTATCTATCTGCATTTGGATAAGAAACAGAATTTACTAGACTGTTTTGAAAAGAAAGAAATTTACCAGTTTATCACACAGACAGTTACAGACTTCAACAACATTTAGAAGGGCCGAGGGAAAGAAATTCAGACTGTTTTCCGGAAATATGAAAGCGTGGGGACCCAGGGATTGAGCGAAGCAGCCACCAATGATCCCAGCTGCCTCTGGGAACTAAAACAAATCATTTTCAAGAGCATACCTATAGCTTCTGGCAGTACTGTTGCCAGGTAAAACACAGTATGCCTTGTTAAACTTGAATTTCAGATTTACAACATTTTTCTTAGAATAACTATGTCCCAAACACTGCATAGAATATATCTGTGCTAGAAATTATTTATTTTTCTGCTATTCAGGTTTAACTGAATGCCCTGTGTTTTAATATGCTAAATCTTTCAATTCTAGCTGGAAGCTACCATGGTGATCCTTGCAGGCTGCAGCTCTGCAGTGTGTAATCCACTAAAGGACATCTGGGAACCAGAGGAAGTCACCTCTAGTGATCTCAGCTGGCTGCCCACAGCAACTAAGAGAGAACAATAGCTTCTCATATTCTTTTTTTGGGGAAAGAGTTTTAGGTTTCTCTCCAGGGAAAAATGTGAATGGAGATGATGTGGCATTGACAATAATCAATCTGCTATGTGAGTTTACTTAGAGTAGTCATAGTTCAAACACAAATATTTATTATGATATTTTACTGCATAGATAGTTTGTATTTGGTACTTAAATATCATCATTTTAATGAATGCATATTATTCCATTAACCTAAGTTTTAATATATATATTTTCTACCTCTTCTCCTATTATTGGATATTTAGGTTTCCTTAAAAAGTATGCCAAGTAAAATGAATGGAATTAAGCATTAAGGAAGTAGAAGGAAAATATTATTAAAGATGATTTTCCAAGTAAAATAAAATGTATGGTAGCCATAGCAAATAGAAAAAGAAAAGCGCAAAAAAGATGAGAGTATGAAAAAAATTGGAATTTAAAACTATGAAATAATGATAAAGTGTATAATGGACACATGAATGATAAAGTGTATAAAGGACATTGTAAGTTGGGAAAGAGAGTTAGAAAAGCCACAGATAATTCATGGCAAGCAGTGACATGCCATAACAAAGACTTTTAAAAAATATTAATTCAGACGAGCTATAGAATTAATGGTTTCTTAAATTTTAAATGCTAATAATGGTGCAACAGAGTTAATGTTTGATATTAAATTAAATCATTAGGAAAATTTACAGAGTTAAAATACAGGACCAACCTACAAGAAGACAAGGATTTCACTTATTGTCATAAAAACACTTTGCCAAGCATTTAAAGTCTCTGTTTCGATATTACTATGTCTCCTCCAGCTACACTTCCCCAAAGAGAAATTTAATGTGTACAACTCTGGAAGTCCTTAAGAACATTTAGTTCAAGTTTCTTCTTTGGATACAAAGTTCTTTTCTGATGTAGCCTGAGTGGAAGCATCATACCAATCACGTCACTTCACCAAAAACTTATTCCTTAATAAGTTCTTCACTCTCTGCTTCCTTGTAACTCCTAAACTTTGGTCTCAGTTTCATAGTTAAGTTCTATTTAAAAGTACAATAGCCCTTATGATATCTGATAAAACACAAACTCCCCTTCATTTTGAAATCTGTAGAAGCTCTCTATTATGTGGTTTCCAAACTCATCTTCCTGGACAATTTCCTTTTGATGGTGTATATGTGGCATGGAAGACACTGATGTTAATACATTCCTTGATTTGATGGTATAGCTGATAAAGTTAGTAATTATCATTTTTTAAAAATAGAAATGCCATCTTTCAGTTCAAAATTGAATTGTAAAAGCAAGAAACTCACCTTCTAATCTAGAGTAGAATTTAATGCAATTGTAGGATTTAAAGGCTAATTTATACTTATAGCTAATATTATTTGGCAATGACAAACTATTTTAATTTTTAAATTGTTATCCTTAAATAGTATGTGATTTTACTCAACTATGTGATGTTTTTCAGGCAAGATTTTGAACCAGAAACACTACTTTGTTGTTATATTCTAGTCACTGTGATCAAGTCAGTGTTTTTCAAACAAGACCAATTAATGGGTATCCAGTGGTTAATTTTATCACAATATTACTTAAAAATTACACAGAAAACTGTATCTTAACTATAAACATAACTTTGAATTTATAGCATTTGCATTTATATTATTAATTAAATATAGTGGATACTGTTGTTTTATTGAAATATAATTTGCCTTTGTAGTATGGTATTTACCAAACCAACATTTAAAAAAATTTGATGTACCTAAAACTATTACATTCTGTGATGCCTCAATTCTCCCACCAGTGTTCTCTGTTATTTTTCTTATCATCCTACCTTGTAAATTATTTATTTTCTAACCCTCCTATTTATTATATCTTACTTCTAAAATCTGATGATTTTTCTCTCCCTTTCAATAAATTGTTTGTACATTGTACATATTTTTGCACTGATATTCTGAATATTATTCTTTTCTATATGGACCTTAATTCTTAATCCTTCCACTGTTTTCCTATACTTATGCAGAGAAAATTATCTTCTCATTCTTAAACTTACGCTTAATTTCTATTGCTATTCATAACTCAATTCCTATTCTAAAAGTTGACTGACAGTTCATATTTACTGAAATTAAAGTTCTCACTGTTGAAGAAAATATAAATACATTTGCATATGTCCTAATGTCCTTTAAGGGAAGAGATGGAAGGGGATATTGTAAAGTAACTTTCATTTAACTAACAATCAATGTCATTCACATGAAGCTCTGTACAGAATAAACATAACACTTCTCATATGATTTTAGTTCTAGCACACTTTTTTGTACATACCATTTATCCATGAAGATTGAGTATAGCCTTTTACAATCACATTTGGAAAATGAGTTGCTGAGAAATCAAGCCTACTGTATAAAAAATACTGTTGCAAGACCCATTTGTCAACCACAATATATGATTCTTTTGTATCGATCTGTCACCATAACTTTCTTAGTGGGCTTGCAACTTCACTCATCTATCTTTATATGCTATGAAATTTTCATGTTTTATTAGTTCTATAGCACAATAAAACAAATGGATACTTTATGGTTTCCAATTGAAAATGAAAGTTTCATGGACAGCATTTTTCTTTTCACTGAACCAGCTGAACTACAAGCATATGATTACTTTTCTTTGTGTTTACAAATTTTTAATAGGAAAAAAGCCCACTAAAGTCAGTTTGGTTACTATTCAAAAAAAAAAAAAAAAAACTGCACTACGTTGCTAAGGTATATTCTTCTTAGAGTCATATTACTCCAATGAACATTTGGAATGAGCATTGAAATCTCTAGGGAATCTGAATTGTTAGCCATGTGGTTGGAGATGAAAGGTACCAGTAAGTTTGTGTAGGACCAGATATCATAAGACTTCTTGAGAATTGAAGTCAATCCAATTCCTTTTCCTAGTTTAAACCTTTTTCCTTTCCTTTTCCAAATAACTGATTTTCATTTACTAATTTGGGATTTAAAATTCCATTTAGTTTTTAATAAATCATTTTTGAATGAATAAGTGATAAAACATTTTAAGACAATAGAACACTTAAATGAGAATATTTTGATTAATGTAATTTCATATATAAATTTGTATTATTTATCATAATAAATTTTTATAAAAGACATACATTTTATTATACTTACTTCTCCCTCATAAATAATAATTATACAGATTTGATTATCAATTTCTTATAAGCTCATGGTCAGTTGTTCACTAATTATTGTTTTGATCTTCCAGTCTCTTTACATTAACTTTATGGTTCTTTAGTTTAATAAAATGTCCATTGTTCCAGAGAGTAACTTTTTTGGTGATTTTTTTTTTCTTTATCCTACACATCCTTGTTTACATGAGTCAGCAATTTCCTTATTTTGTTTATAACTTACACATTCATCATTGTCTCTCAAACTTTAATGATCTGGGTCATGGTTTTGGTCATGACACTAAATATTGGGTAAAATGGATAGTAATTTTAGAATATTAACATTACATTTCTGTTCAAATTTTATAGTTTAATTCCCATGTTAAGAAACAAGACTTGATAACTCAAAACAATTTTTTTCTAGAAAAAGTACATGTTTCAGTTATAATAACTAGGCAATCATGCTATATTCTCTGGGTAGGAGAAAACATGCAAAAATTATTCAGACACAGAGATGGAAAAGTTTACTTCCTCTTATCTAGGAGAATATGATTTTTAAAAAAGTAGGAAGAAAAGAAAAAAAAAATATGGTCACCATTAAGAATTTTAGTGGATTGAAAGTGGTTGGATGAAACAACTAAGCAGAATCACCTAATACTACAAGTAAGAGATTTAGGAGAATAAAACTGGCAACTTGGTGTTATAGAAAAAGAGCCCTAGATAACACTCTTAACCTTCTCACACCTCCTTTGTATCATATAATTTATTCAGGAATTTGACAATTAAAGAGACAATCAGCTATCCTGGTGCAGTGGCTACAGAGACCTTCAAAGAAGAAGAAGAATGCTATTAGAGTTGCTGGAAAATTGGATCGATGAACTAGGAAAACAACTTGACATGTAGGGTTATCTACAGGACCTGTGTGGGTCATGTTCAAATGAATCCAGCAACAGGGGTCTCCGTGGATTTTTCTTTTTTTACTTAATTTTTATTGTATAGTTTCTTTACAATATTGTGTTAGTTTCTACTGTACAGCAAAGTGAATCAGCTATATATATATATATCACCTGTTTTTTGGATTTCCCTCCCATTTAGGTCATCATACTGAATTAAGTAGAGTTTCCTGTGCTATACAGAATGTTCTCATTAGTTATCTATGTTATACATGGTATTGATATCAATAGTGTATATGTGTCAATCCCAATCTCCCAATTCCTCCCACCTTCACATTTCCCCCTTGGAATCTATACATTTGTTCTTCACGTCTGTGTCTCTATTTCTGCTTTGCAAATAAGATCATCTATACTATTCTTCTAGATTCCACATACATGCATTAATATGAGATATCTGTTTTTCTCTTTCTGACTTACTTCATTCAGTATGACACTCTCTAGGTCCATGCTCATCTCTACAAATGACCCAATTTAATTACTTTTTTATGGCTGAGTAATATTCCATTGTATATATGTACCAAATCTTCTTTATCCATTCCTCTGTTGATGGACAGTTAGGCTGCTTCCACATCCTGGCTCTTGTAAATAGTACTGCAGTGAACATTGTCATACATGTGTCTTATTTCATTATGGTGTCCTCTGGGTATATGTCCAGTAGTGGGATTGCTGGGTCATATGGTAGTTCTATTTTTAGTTTCTTAAGGCACCTCCATACTGTTTCCATAGTGGATGTATCAATTTGCATTCTGACCAACAGTGTATAAGAGTCCCATTTTCTCCACATCCTGTCCAGCATTTATTGTTGTAGATTTTTGGATAATGGCCATTCTGACCAGTGGGAGATGACACTTCATTGTAGTTTGACTTGCATTTTTCTAATAATTAGTGATGTTGAGCATCTTTTCATGTGTTTGTTGGCCATCTGTATGTCTTCTTTGGAGCAATGTCTATTTAAGTCTTCTGTCAATTTTTGGATTAGGTTGTTTTTTTGATACTGAAGTGTATGAGGTGCTTGTATATTTTGGTGATTAATCCTTTCTCTATTGCTTTGTTTGCAACAATTTTTTTCCCATTCTGAGAGTTGTCTTTATGTCTTGTTTAAGGTTTCCTTTGCTGCACAAAATATTTTAAGTTTCATTAGGTCCCATTTGTTTATTTTTGTTTTTATTTTCATTACTCTAGGAGGTGAGTCAAAAAAGATCTTTCTGTTATTTATGTCAAAGTGTGTTCAGCCTATGTTTTCCTCTAAGAGTTTTATATTCTCTGGTCTTACATTTAGGTCTTTAATCCATTTTCAGTTTATTTTTGTATATGGTGTTAGGGAGTGTTCTAATTTCACTCATTTACATGTAGCTGTCCAGTTTTCCCAGCACCAATTATTGAAGAGGCTGTCTTTTTTTCACTGTATATTTTTCACTCCTTTGTCATAGATTAGGTGACCACAGGTGCATAGATTTATCTCTGGGCTTTCTGTCCTGTTCCACTGATCTATATTTCTGTTTTTGTGTCAGTGCCATACTGTCTTGAATACTGTTGCTTTGTAGTATAGTCTGAAATCAGGAAGCCTAATTCCCCTGGCTCCGTTTTTTATTTTTTTCTCAAGATTGCTTTTGTGCTTACATACAAATTGTGACATTTTGTGTTCTAGTTCTGTGAAAAATGCCATTGTTAATTTGATAGGGATTTCATTGAATCTGTAGATTGCTTTGGGTAGTATAGTCATTTTCACAATATTGACTATTCCAATCCAAGAACATAGTATATCTCTCCAACTGTTTGTGTCATCTTTGATTTATTTTACCAGTGTCTTATAATTTTCTGCATACAGTTCTTTTGCGTCCTTAGGTAGGTTTATTCCTAGGTATCTTATTATTTTTGTTGCAGTGGTAAATGGAATTGTTTCCTTAATTTCTCTTTCTGATATTTTGTTGTTAGTGTATAGGAATGCAAGAGATTTCTGTGTATTAATTTTGTATCCTGAGACTATAACAAATTCATTGATTAACCCTAGTAGTTTTCTGGTGGCATCTTTAGGATTTTCTATAGTATCATGTCATCTGCAAAGACTGACAGTTTTACTTCTTCTCCAATTTGGATTCATTTTATTTTATTTTATTTTATTTTATTTTATTTTATTTTATTTTATTTTATTTTATTTTATTTTATTTTATTTTATTTTATTTTATTTTATTTATTTTTTCTCTGTTTGCCATGGCTAGGTCTTCCTAAACTATATTGAATAATAGTGGAGAGTGTGGATACCCTTGTCATGTTCCTGATCTTAGAAACAATATTTTCAGTTTTTCACCATTGAGAATAATGTTTGCTGTCAGTTTGTCATATATGGTCTTTATTATGTTGAGTTAAGTTCCCTCTATGCCCACTTTCTGGAGAGTTTTTATCATAAATGAGTATTGAATTTTGTCAAAAGTTTTTCTGCATCTATTGAGATGATCATATGATTATTATTCTTCAATTTGTTAATGTGGTGTATTGCATTGATTGATTTGCATATATTGAAGAATCTTGCATCCCTGGGATAAATCCAGCTTGGTCATCGTGTATGATCCTTTTAATGTGTTGTTGGATTCAGTTTGCTAGTATTTTGTTGAGGATTTTTGTATCTATATTCATCAGTGTCATTGGCCTGTAATTTTCTTTTTTTGTGATATCTTTGTCTGGTTTTGGTATCAATGTGACAGTGGCCTCATAGAATGAGCTTGGGAGTGTTCCTCTCTGCAACTTTTGTAAGAGTTTGATAAGTATAGGTGTTAGCTCTTTTCTAAACGTTTGACAGAATTCCCTGTGAAGCCAACTGGTCCTGTGGCTGTTGTTTTTTAGAAGATTGTTTTTACTGTTGTTTTTTAGAAGATTTTTAATCACAGTTTCAATTTCATTACTTGTGATTGGTCTGTTCCATTTTTTCTGTTTCTTTCTGGTTCAGTCTTGGACAGTTGTACTTTTCAACAAATTTGTCCATTTCTCACAGGTTGTCCATTTATTGGCATATAGTTCCTTGTAGTAGTCTTTTATGATCCTTTTTATTTCTGTGGTGTCAGTTGTAACTTCTCCTTTTTAATTTCTAATTTTATTGATTTGAGTCCTCTCCCTTTTTTTCTTGATGTGTCTGGCTAAAGGTTTATCAATTTTGTTTATCTTCTCAAAGAACCAGCTTTTTGTTTTATTGATCTTTGCTATTGTTTCCTTCATTTCCATTTCATTGATTTCTGTTCTGATCTTTAGGATTTCTTTCCTTATAAGTTTTCAACTATGCTGTCTCTTGTAGACGGCATATATACAGTTCTTGTTTTTGTATCCGTTCAGCTAGTCTGTGTCTTTTGGTTAGAGCACTTGATCCATTTACATTTAAGGTAATTATCAATATGTATGTTTCTATTATCATTTTCTTAATTCTTTTGGGTTTGTTCTTGCACGTCTTTCTCTTCTCTTGTATTTCCTGCCTAGAGAAATTCCTTTAACATTAGTTGTAAAGCTGGTTTGGTGGTGTAGAATTCTCTTAGCTTTTGCCTGTCTGTAAACTTTTTGATTTCTCTGTTAAATCTGAATGAGGTCCTTGCTGGGTAAAGTAATCTTGGTTATAGTTTTTTTCCCTTTCATCACTTTAAGTATGTCCTGCCACTCCCTTCTGGCTTGCAAAGTTTCTGCTGAAAAATCAGCTGATAACCATATGGGGATTCCCTTGTATGTTATTTGTTGACTTTCCCTTGCTGCTTTTATTATTGTTTTGCATTTAATTTTTGTTAACTTGATTAATATGTGTCTCAGCTTGGTCTCCTTCGGTTTATCATGTATGGGGCTCTCTGCACTTCCTAGATTTGATTGACCATTTCCTTTCCCATGTTAGGGAAGTATTCAACTATAATCTCTTTAAATATTTTCTCAGTCCCTATCCCTTTCTCTTCTTCTTCTGAGACTGCTATAATTCGAATGTTGGTGCATTTCATGTTGCACCAGAAGTCTCTGAGACTGTCATTTCTTTACATTCTTCTTTTCCCCCTTATTTTGCTTCCTGGCAGTTATTTCCACCATTCTATCTTCCAGATCACTTATTCATTCTTATGACTCAGTTATTTTGCTATTGATTCCTTCTAGTGTATTTTTCATTTCAGTTATTGTGTTGTTCATCACTGATTGTTTGTTCTTCCACGTCCTTGTTAAACATTTCTTGTATCTTCTCGATGCATGTCTCCATTCTATTTCCAAGATCTTGGATCATCTTTACTATCATTACTCTGAATTATTTTTCAGGGAGCTTGCCTACTTCCTATTTATTTATTTGGTCTCATGGAATTTTACCTTGCTTCTTCATCTGCAACATATTTCTCTGTCATCTCATTTTGTCTAACCTATTGTGTTTATGGTCTCCTTTCCTCAAGCTGCAGGGTCGTAGTTCCTCTTCCTTCTGTTGTCTGCTCCCTGGTGAGTGAGTTTGGTCCAGGGGCTTGTGTAGGCTTCCTGGTGGGAGAGACTGGTGCCTGCACTTTGGTGGGTGGAGCTGAGTCTTTTCCCTCTGAAGGGCAGGGCCGCATCAAGTGTGGTTTGGGGTGTCGATGAGCTTAGTATGATTTTAGATAGCCTGTCTGCCGATGTGTGAGGTTATTTTTTCTGTCTTGCTGGTTGTTTGGCATGAGGTTTCCAGCACTGGAACCTGAAGGCGGCTGTGTTGGGCCAGGTCTTGTTGTTGAAATAAATACCTCTGGGAGAGTGCACAGCAATTAATATTCCCTGGGCCTGGGAATTCTCTAGCTGTCCAGCATCCTGGACTCTGTGCTCCCAACCCAGAGACCCAGGCCAGATTCCTGGATGGAGAACCAAGAGCTCACAAGCCACAAGTGCAGCCAGAGAAAAAAAGAAAGAAAAGGAGAAAAAGAGAAAAAAGAAAATAGAAAAACAAAACCCAAGACAAATAGCAAAAAAAGCAAACCAAAACAAAAATAACACAAGCAAACAGCAGCAACAAAATCACAGCACAAACACACACACACACAAAGAGAGAAAAGAAAAACAGAAAAAGAAATATAATTAAAAAAATTAAAAGTATAAAAAAACAGATAACAAAGAAAATAATCCAAAAATGAGAACAGTTAATAAGGACTAAACTAACAAAAACCAAAACCAAAAAATAAAACAAAAACAGAAAGCAAACAAAAAATGAAGAAAACAAAATATACACATAAAAACAATAGAAAATTAAAGAAAAAAATAAAATAAAAAATGAAAAACAAAAAAATCGCAAAACTACAAAAAAGTAAAGTAAAAATAGAAAAATGTTTTAAAATATTGAAAAAAAGGATAAAAACTAATAAAAGCAACAACACCAGCAACTGAACAAAACAGAACAAACAAAAAAAGAAGAATAGTAATAAGGATATTTTCCTGGGGCCTCCTCTGTCAGTGTCCTTGCTCCCACAGTGAGCCAGAGCCAATCCCTGCCTCCCAAGGAGGCCTTTCAGTACTTCTAGGTAGGTTTCTGGACCTGCTGTTGGCACTGTGGGGTCAGCTCAGACTCTGATCTGGCCCTACTCCTGTATGTACTTGCCTCCAAAGTCCACTACTGCGAAGGCTAGACCAGTCTCTTTTGTGGGAACACTCGTTGTTTATTCAGGTTTTCCACAGATCCAGGATTTACCAAGCTGATCTTGGGAATTTAATCCATGGCTTATGTAGATGCACAGAAAAATTTCTGTTCCTCTTCCTTAGCTACACCACCCTTTTCGCTCAGCTTTGGTTTTGACCCCATCTCTGCACGTCCGCCACCCTCAGGCATCTGTTCATTGCTCAGGTGAGACAGAGCAAAAGCAGCAGCTGCTTGGGGCACATTAACTCACTCAGGATTGGGAGGGGTATGGCAGCCACAATTGGTGTTTGCGTGAGTTGCCTGGAGCGGCAGGGACTGGCAGGCAGTTGCAACAGACTATGGCATGCTCCTTCTGAACGGAGTACCTCCCAGTGTCTGCGGAGGCTGAAGAAACCTTCAGGTAAGGAAAGGGGTTGTGATGGCACAGCTGATTCCCAAAAAGGGTTTGGGATGGGTGGTGCTCAGGGCCCTGGAACCCACGCAGGTGGAGGAGACCCCTCCTGAGGGGCAGGCAGGTCCACTCAGATGGGAGCCCCTCCCAGTGCCCACAGAAGCTGAAGAAGCCAGCCAGTGGGGAAAAGGGTTTTGATAGCAACTCTGCCCCTTGTGCACCACTCAAAAATGATGCCTTCCTTCTATGGTGTGCTGGACCTTTTCTGCAGACTTTCCCAGTTGTAAAGCACCTTACTCCTGTCCTTCAGGCTGTCTTTTCATAGTCAACGGCTCTCCCTTCCCTGGGTTCATGCTTCAAACCCCACTTTCCAGCATCCAGTCCCCCTTCAGAACATGAGACTCATGACGCAGGCTGGAATGCACAGAGCTGCAGTGTACACCATGCATGCAGTTCTCACTTTGTCCTGTCTTCCACAGATCATTCGCTGCATTCTCCTTTGATCCCTGAAAGTCCTTTTCTGTCCCAGCTGTGTCTCCCACTGTGAGAGAGTTTTTCTGAGTGCAGGGACCTCCCTTCACCTTCAGCTTCCCACTAACATTGCTCATCCCTTTTTTGATTCCTCTTTTCTTTTTTTCTTCATTCTTTCATCCTACCTGGTTGTGAGGGGATTTTTCTTGTCCTTTTAAGTGTCTGAAATCTTCTGCTAATGTTCAGCAGGTGCTCTATAAGAATTGTACCAATTGTAGATGTATTCTTGATGTACTTGTGAGGAGTAACAAGTTCTATGTCCTCTTATTCTGTTATCTTGACTCCTCCACCTCTATGACTTTTTAAAGGGAAGAGAACAAGACAGAAATTTACTGGTCACAAATTTCCACAATAGGTGATATCAAGGCAACTGGTGATTAAAAGTCAAAGTGATACTGCTATAAAAATCAGAGGATCCCTATTCCAGTGATTTAATTTAAGCCCTTCACAACTCCAATATACAGAGAACTCAATGAAAAGTAGCTTAAAATATAGAAAGTCTAAAAGTCTGAGCATTTATCCAGCCAAGAACAATCATCCAAGGAGACGATTTGAACTGATAAATATATATTTCTTTAAAATGTGTTTTATATTTTCTTGCAGTTTTATTGAGATGTAATTGACATGGCACTATTTAAGCTGTGCAGCATAATGATATAACTCACATACATCATGAAATGATTATCACAAAAAGCTTAGTGAACATACATCATCTCATACAAAGTTAAAGAAATAAAATATTTTTCCTTGTGATGAGAACTCTTAGGATCTACTCTTTTAACAACGTCCTTATATAACATAGCAGTGTTAATTATATTGATCATGTTGTACTTTGTATCCCTAGTACTTATTATCTTATAACTGGGAATTTGTACCTTTTGACTGCCTTCATCTAATTCTCTGTCTCACCCTCGCTGCTTCTGATAAGTATAAACATGATCTCTTTTCTATGTGTTTGTTTATTTGTTTTTGAAGTATAATTGACCTACTACACTATGTTAGGTCCTGTTACACAACATGGTGATTCCATATTTTTATACATTTCAAAAAGTTCACCACAGTAAGTCTAGTTATGATGTCACCATACAATATATTACATAGTTATTGACTATATTCCCCACACTGTACACTATGCATTTCATACCCATGACTCATTTATTTTGCAACTGGAAGTGTGTATCTCTTAATCTCTCTCACTTATTTCTTTCCTTCTCACAACCCCCTCCCTTCTGGCAATCACCTGTTTGTTCTCTGTATCTGTAACTCTTTTTCTGTTTTGTTATATTTATTCATCTGTTTTGTTTTTTAGGTTTCACATACACTTGACAGCATGCAGTATTTTTATTTCTGTGTCTGCCTTATTTCACTTAGCATAATATGATCTATGTCTATCCATGTTGTCACAGATGGCAAGATATCATTTTTTATGGCTGAGTAATATTCCATTATCTATATCTATATCTAATCTCACATCTTCATTGTCCATTCACCTATTGATGAGTACTTAGGCTGCTTCCATATCTTGCTTATTGTAAATAATGCTGCAATGAACATAGCAGTGAACATATCTTTTCTAATTAATGTTTTTGTTTTCTTCAGATATATACCTAGGAGTAGGATTGCTGGATCATATGGAGTTCTATTTTTAATTTTTGAGGAATCTCCAAGTTGTTTGAGCTCTTTGCATAATTTGAATATCAACCCATTATCATGTATATTGTTAACAAATATCTTCTCCCGTTCAGGAGGTGGATTTTTCATCTTGTTGATAGTTTCCTTCACTGTGCAAAATCTTTTTAGTCTGATGTAGTTCCATTTATTTTTGCTTTGATTTCCCTTGCATGAGGAGATCTATACAAAGAAATATTACTAAGATTAATTTCAAAAGCTTACTGCCTCTGTTTTCTTCTAGAAGCTTTGTGGTTTCAGGTCTCACATTGAAGTCTTTAATCCATTTTGAACTTATTTTTGTGTATGGTGTGAGAGAGTAGTCCAGCATGATTCTTTTGCATGGAGCCCAGTTTTCCCAACACCATTTATTTAAGAGGTTGTTTTTCCCCATTGTATATTCTTATATACTTTGTCATAGATTAACTGCCTATATAACTGGGGGTTCATTTTTGGGCTCTCTATTCTCTTCCATTGAAATATGTGTCTGTTTTTGTGCTAGTACAATACTATTTTGATGACTGTAGCTTTGTAGTAAACTGAAATTAGGGAGCGTGATACCTCCTGCTTTTTGTTTCTTAAGATCTTTTTGGCTATTTGGGGTCTTTTGTGTTTCCATTCAAATTTTAGAATTACTCGTTCTAGTTCTGTGAAAAACACCAATGGAATTATTATAGGGATTGCATTGAATCCATAGCTTGCCTTGGGTAGTATGGTCATTTTAACAATATTAATTCTTCCAACCCATGAACACACTTTATCTTTCCAACAATTTGTATCACCTTCAATTTCTTTCATCAGTGACTTAAAGTTTTTGTAGTAATGGTCTTCTACATCCTTAGGTAGGTTTATTCCTAAGCATTTTCTTTTTGATGTGATTCTAAATAGGATTGTTATCTTAATTTCTTTTTCTGATAATTAGTTGTTAGTGTATAGAAATGTAACAGATTTCTGTATATTACTTTTGTATCCTGCAACTTTACCAAACTCATCATGAATTCTGATAGTTTTTTGGTGGTGTCTTTAGGATTTTCTATGTATACTCTCATATCATATTGTATTTAAACAGTGACATTTTTACATCTCTCCAATTTGTATTCCTTTATTTCTTTTTCTTGTCTGATTGTCTAGGACTTCCAAAACAATGTCAAATAAAAGTGGCAAAAGTGGGCATCCTTAAAAGAAATGCTTTCAGCTTTTCATCGTTGAGTATGATGTTGGCTGTGGGCTCCTCACAAATGGCCTTTATTATGTTTAGATATGTTCCCACTATACTCACTTTGCTGAAAGTTTAATTGATAAATTGATATTGAATTTTGTCAAAATACTTTTTTCTGCATCTATTGAGATGATCATATAATTTATATTTATCAATTTGTTAATGTGGTCTATCACACTGATTTGTGAATATTGAATTATCCTTGCATCCCTGCAATAAATCTCATTTGACCATGGTGTATGATTCTTTCAATGTATTGTTGAATTCCATTTGCTGGTATTTTGTTCAGGATTTTTGCATTTATGTGCATCAATGATATTGGCTGTAATTTTCATTTTTTGTAGTGTGATTTTCATATCAGAGTGATGCCAGCCTTGTAGAATGACTTTGGAAGTTCCTCCCTCTGCAATTTTTTGGAATAGTTTGAGAAGAATAGATTCTAAGTGTACTCTTAATGTTTGGTAGAATTCAGCTGTGAAGCCACCTGGTCCTGGAATTTTGTTTCTTGGGAGGTGTTTTATTACTAATTCAACTTAATTATTTGTACTTGGTCCATTCATATTTTCTATTTCTTCCTTGTTCAGTCTGGGATATTGTATATTTCTAGGAATTTTTCCATTTCTTCCAAGTTGTTCATTTTATTGGTATAAAATTGTTTGTAGTAATATTTATAATCCTTTGTATTTCTGTAGTGTCAGTTGTAACTTCTCCTCTTTCTTTTCTGATTTTATTGATTGTGGCCCCCTCTCTTTTTTCCTAATGAGTCTGCCTACATTTTTAACAATTTTGTTTATCTTTTTAAAGAACAAGCATTAACTTCATTGATCTTTTCTATTGTCTTTTTTTCAGTCTATTTCATTTATGTATCCTTTGATCTTAATGATTGCTTTCCTTCTAATTTTGGATTTTGTTTGTTCTTTGTCTAGCTATTTTAGGTGTAAGGTTAGGTTCTTCATTTGAGTTTTTTCTTGTTTCCTGAGGTAGGTTTATATCACTATAAACTTCCCTCTTAGAACTCTTTTTGCTGCATCCCATAGGTGGCAGGTTTGGTTTGCTGATCAGATTAATGAAAATAAAGTCTTCCTCTGGAACAAAGGTTGGACATGTTTAATTTGCAATCCATTATAAATACTGGGGTTTCCTAAATTTGGGGTTCTCTAGCTTTATGCACTTCTACTCTGGGCACAGTCCATATCCAGACTCCTATGCATTGTCCCTGTGGGACTTGAGTTCCAAGAAAGACCAGTGACAAGAAGTAGTCCATGCTACCTGCTGTGTTGTGACCAAAGGTTCTGTCCTCTGCAATATCCATGAGAAGGTGGCTAACTAACTTGTTAGCTTAGCAAAAGGGTAAAATCTCAGACTTTTCACTGTTCTTCAGGCAAAGTAGAAAGTTCATGAGGTACATTGGAATGAATCATATATAGTAAATATATTGATACTTCTGTTGAATATTTGTGGCAAAAGATTTAAAAAATTTAACTGCACTAAAACTACTATTTATTTCTTTTTCTTGTGGCCTTTTGAAGTGGGGCTAGTATAATTTTTTTTTCATTTCAACAATTTGGATTTTCTCTAACTCACAAGTTGATGCTTAACAAATTCCTAATGTTGTCTCTGTCTTATTTGTATTTTTCTATATATGATTGAATTTTAAAAATTTTTCATGACTACAGAAGTAGTAACTATCCTAGAAAATTAGAGAATCTAAAGAAAATTTTAAGAACATAGTATTTTAAAATTAATACCAGAAGAAATCAATATTAATTTATTTGTATATTTATTTATAGTGTTTATCTTTTTTATTATCATTGTGATCATTACTCACATACAATTCTGCATTGTTCTATAGTCCTGGATTTAATATTAGTTTTCTCCACAGGTGATACTGAGAAATGTCTAGGTCTTCTGGGAGACTTTTTGTAGAATAAGTAGCTGGGAAGCAATTTGTTCCAATAGAAAAAGGCTATAAAATAAGTTTTGCTGCATAACAAAATCCCAAGTTTTGGAAGAAATGGCCATTCTCAATTTTGTATATATTTCCAGTTACTCTGATTTTTTTCCTACTCTCACCCTTCATGGTTTCATCCCCTTAATGCACACAACAAGGAAATTATTAATATTCAAAAGATGTCAAACAAATGTATGAAAATATTGCTCGATACTCTCTTAATTGATATTAATACAAGTGGAGACAGAAAGATTCTCTCTGATTGCAGCATATACCACAGCAAAATTTTGTAATTTAGAAGGTTTAAACATACTAGTATATGTTTAAACATATTAGCATATTAACCCATCCATAACAGTTGCCCAGTTGACAACATGCTCTGTAGTAAAAGCAGCATTGCGTCCTCATGTAAACAGAAACACTACAGTCACGTGATTGCTTGGGATGATGTTACCCACTGTCATAATGGCAATATCCAACAGAACTGTGAATATGAGGTCCTGCTTCAAATAAGGAGAGGAAAGTGGAATTGGACCAACTTTCCTGAAAAAAAAAACTCCTGACAACTATTTTAGAAAAACAGTAATCTGAAGACACTGGAGAGTGAGCAAAAGATACAGAAGCAGGAAAGGAACTGATATTTGGAAGAAAATAAAGGGCAGAAAAATATAAAAGCAAACTTTGTATGAAAATAAGCCATTTGCAAGGCAACTTAACTGGAAAGAAGATAGTCTTCTCAAGAAATATATCCAGCTGCAAAAGATAAATTCACACCACTATCTCATACCATACACAAAATTAACTCCAAATCGATCATACACCTCAGTCTAAGAGCTTAAAGTAGAAATATTTTAGAGTAAATGATAGAAGAAAATCTTTGTGGCAAAAAAGAAAAGTTGACCAGCTGTACCTCATCATATATATATATATATATTTTTTTTTTTCCTTATTCCAGGAATGCAAGGATTCTTCAATATACGCCAATCAATCAATGTGATACACCATATTAACAAGTTGAAGGAGAAAAACCATATGATCATCTCAATAGATGCAGAGAAAGCTTTCGACAAAATTCAACACTCATTTATGATAAAAACCCTGCAGAAAGTAGGCATAGAGGGAACTTTCCTCAACATAATAAAGGCCATATATGACAAACCCACGGCCAACATTGTCCTCAATGGTGAAAAACTGAAACCATTTCCACTAAGATCAGGAACAAGCCAAGGCTGCCCACTCTCACCACTCTTATTCAACCTAGTTTTGGAAGTTTTAGCCACAGCAATCAGAGAAGAAAAGGAAATAAAAGGAATCCAAATTGGAAAAGAAGAAGTAAAGCTGTCACTGTTTGCAGATGACATGATGCTATACATAGAGAATCCTCAAGATGCTACCGAAAAACTACTAGAGCTAATCAATGAATTTGGTAAAGTAGCAGGATACAAAATCAATGCACAGAAATCTCTGGCATTCCTGTACACTAATGATGAAAAATCTGAAAATGAAATCAAGAAAACACTCCCATTTACCATTGCAACAAAAAGAATAAAATATCTAGGAATAAACCTACCTAAGGAGACCAAAGACCTGTATGCAGAAAATTATAAGACACTGATGAAAGAAATGAAAGATGATACAAATAGATGGAGAGATATACAATGCTCCTGGATTGGAAGAATCAATATTGTGAAAATGACTCTACTACCCAAAGCAATCTACAGACTCAATGCAATCCCTATCAAACTACCACTGGCATTTTTCACAGAACTAGAACAAAAAATTTCAAAATTTGTTTGGAAAACCAAAAGACCCCGAATAGCCAAAGCAATCTTGAGAATGAAAAACGGAGCTGGAGGAATCAGGCTCCCTGACTTCAGACTATACTACAAAGCTACAGTAATTAAGACTGTGTGGTACTGGCACAAAAACAGAAAGATAGATCAATGGAACAGGATAGAAAGCCCAGAGATAAACCCACACACATATGGTCAACTTATCTTTGATAAAGGAGGTGGGAATGTACAGTGGAGAAAGGACAGCCTCTTCAATAAGTGATGCTGGGAAAACTGGACAAGGACATGTAAAAGTATGAGATTAGATCATTCCCTAACACCATACACAAAAATAAGCTCAAAATGGATTAAAGACCTAAATGTAAGGCCAGAAACTATCAAACTCTTAGAGGAAAACATAGGTAGAACACTCTATGACATAAATCACAGCAAGATCCTTTTGGACCCACCTCCTAGAGAAATGGAAATAAAAACAAAGATAAACAAATGGGACCTAATGAAACTTCAAAGCTTTTGCACTGCAAAGGAAACCATAAACAAGACCAAAAGACAACCCTCAGAATGGGAGAAAATATTTGCAAATGAAGCAACTGACAAAGGATTAATCTCCAAAATTTATAAACAACTCATGCAGCTCAATAGCAAAAAAAGAAACAACCCAATCCAAAAATGGGCAGAAAACTTAAATAGGCATTTCTCCAAAGAAGATATACAGACTGCCAACAAACACATGAAAGAATGCTCAACATCATTAATCATTAGAGAAGTGCAAATCAAAACTACAATGAGATATCATCTCACACCAGTCAGAAGGGCCATCATCAAGAAATCTAGAAACAATAAATGCTGGAGAGGGTGTGGAGAAAAGGGAACACTCTTGCACTGCTGGTGGGAATGTGAATTGGTACAGCCACTATGGAGAACAGTATGGAGGTTCCTTAAAAAACTAAAAATAGAACTACCATATGACCCAGCATTTGCACTACTAGGCATATACCCTGAGAAAACCATAATTCAAAAAGAGACATGTACGAAAATGTTCATTGCAGCTCTATTCACAATAGCCCGGAGCTGGAAACAACCTAAGTGTCCATCATCGGATGAATGGATAAAGAAGATGTGGCACATATATACAATGGAATATTACTCAGCCATAAAAAGAAACGAAACTGAGCTATTTGTAATGAGGTGGATAGACCTAGAGTCTGTCATACAGAGTGAAGTTAGTCAGAAAGAGAAAGACAAATACCGTATGCTAACACATATATACGGAATTAAAAAAAAAATGTCATGAAGAACCTAGGGGTAAAACGGGAATAAAGACACAGACCTACTTGAGAATGGACTTGAGGATATGGGAAGGGGGAAGGGTAAGCTGTGACAAAGCGAAAGAGAGGCATGGACATATATACACTACAAAACGTAAGGTAGATAGATAATGGGAAGCAGCCGCAGAGCACAGGGAGATCAGCTCGGTGCTTTGTGACTGCCTGGAGGGGTGGGATGGGGAGGGTGGGAGGGAGGGAAATGCATGAGGGAAGGGATTTGGGAACAGGTGTATATGTATGACTGATACACTTTGTTATAAAGCAGAAACTAATAAAAAAAAAGAAAAGAAAAAAAAAGAGCACCATGAAGAAAGTGAAAAGATAAGAGACACGGATGGCTTCTTCTTCTCCTCCTCCTCTCTGATTCTTGTTCCCCAGTTCATATGCCTAAGAACTCAATGATTTTCTTGTGTAAGAACATACTCCGAACGTTAACATCCCAGTCAACATCCCAGACTACACTTGTGTGAAAGACCTCAACTTGAGGCATCTGCTTGAGGCAAGTCAATTTGTAAATTATTATAAATGTAATAACTGTGAGAGTCATTATTCAATTGTTGATTTAAGCTTCTAAGTTTTGGATTTTAAAGTATATATCTTAAAATAAGTGGCAATAGTTTAGAATATAATGTTAAAAATAGCTTGCATACTGATAATTAGTTATATTTGTTTTATCTACTATAAAAATTAATATATGAAGTTAATATATACACATAAATATTCATGTTTCTGTACATAGTATTCAAATTCCATAGAAGACATAGAATTATAAATTAATATATAATCAATTAGTTTATTTTAAATTATGAGATATTCATCTGGGGGAAATAAGAAATATTTCTTTTTCTTATTGAGTTATATTTGCTTTACAATGTTGTATTCGTTTCTGCTGTACAGAGAAGTGAATCAGCTATATGTATACATATATCCCCTCTTTTTTGGATTTCCTTCCTATTTAGGTCACCACAGAGCATTAAGTAGCATTGAGTAGAGTTCCCTGTGCTAGACAGCAGGTTCTCATTAGTTATCTATTTTATACATATTAGTGCATAAATGTCAATCTCAATCTCCCAATTCATCTCACCCTCCCCTTCCCCCCTTGATGTCCATATGTTTGTTCTCTACATCTGTGTCTTTATTTCTGCCTTGCAAATAGGTTCATCGGTATCATTTTTCTAGATTCCACATATATGTGTTAATATACGATATTTGCCTGGTTATGTTAAATCAAATCAAATCAAATCTTAAAACTTTATATATTAAGGCAATATTATAAATTCCATGAGACAAACTCTAATGTAAAAATACTGTCCATATGTAGCTTTATCTTTCTTAAGATTGATTCACTAGCAATAATACAGCAAAATTGAAAAGATTATATTGCTTAAAGTTGCAATAAAAATTAATGACTATAAATATATTGATAGGTACTTAGAGATAGATAGATAAATAGATAAATGTTCACTTTAAAAGAATGGCAAGGCTGGCTCTATTGGTGAATTAAAATAAATAGTACCAAGTAGGAAAAAAAGGGGCAAATATATATATTAATTTATGTAACTACATATTTTAAAGACACATAAAAGATATTTTCTGAGGGACTAGTATGGGACATGTTAAGACAGTGCTTTTATTTAAACCTCTCACTGTCTTAAAATAAGATTAAAATAAAATTATTGGAACTTCCCTGGCTGTCCAGTGGTTGGGACTTCACCTTCCAAGGCGGGGGATGCGGGTTCGATCCCTGGTCAGGGAGCTGAGATACCACCTTCCTCTGGGTCGGGAGCCAAGGTATAAAACAGAAGTGATGTTATAGTGAATTAAATAAAGACTTCAAGGATGGTCCACATTAAATGAAATCTTAAAAAGAAAAGAATATATAAAATAAAATTATTCCCAGGGTTTTAAAAATAAGATGTTTTTATGTAAATGGCACAGAAAACCTTCTGGTCTATATTAGGTAAAGTTGTGATGAGAAATGCATATTACTAAGATTAATTTAACCTATTCAGTTACATATTTGTTATTTCATTAGCTAGATAAAAAACATATGGTTTCATAGCAATTTCATCTTTCTGAGATAGTATGTAAAAAATAAAGTAACACAAGATTAGCAATATAATCAAGAATCATAACAGTGAAACAATAGAACATTATATTTTGTCTAACTACAATAAAGTTATTAATAAACATTTGTGTATGCAATCTAAAAAATGAAGAAACAGTGTAGTGTTTTAAACACATCACTAAATAAGCCATGAAGGCAAATCAAAGTTTTTAGTTTACATTCAGCAATAACAAATTCAGTCTAAACACAAATTCCCTTACCGGAAGGGACAAACTGATCTAACTTTGGTTTATATTATGATTTTATGTAAATATCTGAAAAAGTTATATTATAATAAAATATGGTATGTCAAAATAAAAATAGATTCAACATAAGGTTGAATTTATGTATGGAAATGAATAGATAAATCAAGAAATTTACCATCACTTTTAAGACTTGTCTCTTATAACACTTTTGTTACAGTGGCACTCTAGTCACAATAATAGAGTCTATGCTGTGACAGTATAAGTAACAAATTATTTTCTGTTATATAATAATTTTGTTGATTTTTCATTTTTTAGATTGCATACACAAATGTTTATTAATAAACTTTATTGTAGTCAACCAAAATATAATGCTGTATTGTTTCACTGTTATGATTCATGATTTTAGTACTAAGCCATATTAATTGATATTAATTAATATTAATTGATTAAATATTAATGATAGAAGAGTCATTTCAATAAAGAGCAAGCATTTTTAATCCTTTAGTTAGGGCATAGAATTAGATTACAGTCAGAATAAATTCAGCACTATATTCTAATAAAATTCATGCTGATATTTAATTATGTATTATTTGAAGACTTCTTTCACATTTAAAACAAGGTACACATTTAAAACAAGGTTTAATCTTAACTAAAAATCTTGTTTTAAGTGTCATAATATTGGTGTAAAGGTTTATATTTAATGAGCTAGACACATAAGTAGATGTAATGCCACAATCTATTGTGATGTGTGTATGCATGCACAGACACACACACACACACACACACACACACTACATTTGGCTGAACAGAAGTAAAATGTTGGCAACAGAAATTGGATATTTGCAAAATAACATAAATTGAGCAAATTCACAGAATTATTAGTAATGGTACTTTATTTTTTATATTGTTTCTCAGATATATTTTAATATCCAAGTAACAGGAAGTCCAACTAAATGTGACTTAACAACAAAAATGGAATGGTTTTATATGTACTTAACCAGATTTCCAGGACAATAGTTCAGAATTGGTATAGCAGCTAAAAATATCAAGACTTAGGCTCTTGATTCTTCCACTTAGCCACCTCTTCTGTATTTGCTTCTGTCCTCAGGCTTGTATCCTCATCACTGCAAGAAAGCTGTAGAAGCCTGAGGCATTCATGTGTTCTTAGAAGTTCACTGAAAGACATGAAGAAATAGAATTTTTCCTCTTCTGTCTTCCTATTTGTAATATGGAAAGTTATATTTCCTATTAACTTCTCCAGTGACTTCTCCTTATATCTGATTAGTGAGAATTTAGTCAGGCATTCACCCTTAATCCAATTCAAGTCCAAGAGGAATGGTATTATTACACCTGGTTAGTATTGTTTAAGATTCATCCTCCAAGGTCAGGCACACAGCAATTCTCTTTTTGAACATATGTCTGAGGAAACTCAGCAAAAAGGAAGGTGAATGGCAGATGGTGGATATTGGGTAATATGCCAGGATGAGCTAGTAAGCAAATCCCAAAGTGTGCTGCAAAATACAAGATTTATTAGAATTACCAGATTTTACAAAGTTAAGTGAAAACCTAGGGAAGAAATTTCAGAAGGGCATGATGGTAAATAATGCAATTTCTGAATTCAAACCTGATAGATTTGGCCAAAACATCATAGACATATAAGGCAAATTCAAACTGAGAGTGTTTATTTTATTTCTATTACCTCCCTTCAGTAATAGAAGTGGTTCTACTATATAGATCCACTATCAAAAACTGTAAAAAGTATGAAACTTTAACTGCCTTAAAAGTGGCCACTTAAGCTGGCACACTTTCATGGATGGTGAAGACATGAGACTTATGTCTTACTACTACTAACATTAGTAGTAACCAATGGGTATTTTTTTCCTAAACTGCAGTTCTCACTGGGGAATGCAAAAAGGACCAGATGACATTTGCACACACACTGCATTGGTGTTGAAGTAGAATAAACCTCGATTTAGGAAACCTAACTCTTTTATAATAGAAAATAAACAAAATTGCCCTTTGCTCCAATACGTAACTTCCAAGGCTATAAGTAAACCTTTCCTTTGCTTTATTATGATATGATTTTTCCAGCATTGTTGGCTAGAAAAGCATTCATGAAAAGAGTCCTGACAAAAGTGCAGTCGGTTCCTTATTCACAAGACAGAAGAGTGAAAAACTTATGTAGAATCATCTCCCAACAATGTTCAATGCCTCACTTCTCAATATGTCCTGGTAAATTTTTACAAAAGTATGCCACTGTGTTGGCGACTCTGGTTAACTGACTGACAAAATCTGGGACAAAGCCACTATAATTCTCTCATACAGTGTTTAATTAAAACTACTAGCAGCAGGACAACAAACAGTAGGATTAGACTAACAAGAAGTATTGACTTTAACCATGCTTTCCAGGGTCTCAGAATCAACTGGCTGTTCAATCCCAATACACTGTCAGGGTTCAGGTGGCTTTCTCCTTAAGTTTACGTATTGACCTTTGTACTTGTTCCAAGGAATAAGTCTACTTAGAGTGGGAATTATTAGCAATTTTACACACTGCATCTTGACTTACAAGGAGAAGGACTGGGACAATTCCATCATTTATAACATCCCTGGCCAGTGAGTAAAAGTAGACATGAATGATCTGAGGTAGTATCAATAATTATTTCAGATAGAGTCAGGGACACATTTTATAACAACCTTTCTATTTGCATAGCCTCCATTCTAGAAATAACAGCCCAAAATATGCACAAAAATAATGAGCCAATTATACCTCCAGTAAGTTCCTCTGAGTAACCAAGGGTAGTTTCATTTTAAAGAAATATCTGTAGTCATCTGAGGTTTACATGATTTACTGTTGATGTTTACTTAGATACTTGATGGTCCTTTATAAACTCCTCCAAAGTATAAATTATTGTGTTTTCAAGACTAAGTTAATGACCAGCTTCCACACAGAAAGGGTAAGTCCCAAGGGTACCCTTGTTAGCCTTGAAAACAAAGTGTTGTTAAAATTGTTGGGGGTTTTCAAGTGTGACCTACATTAATAAAGGTGCATAGGTTGACATTGCTTTAAATTTTAGGGTTTCAATATTCTTTGAATAATTGATTGTAGTCTTTGTTTTTGAGGAGACTGAGTTAAGGCAGACAGTACAATCTGTCCTGTTAGTGTATACTACCGACTGGATGGAATTCTTCTGCCTCAAAGAAAGTCTGACCCATGCTTTCAGAAATGGAGACTTGGAAATATTGAAAGGTTTTATGTATTTTGTGTTGGAAGTGCAGTATCTGGGGTCCTCAGTAGCTGTTTCTTACAGATTTCTACTTAGAAATTAGGAGAATGGCAATCAAATCATGGTGAGAGCTGTCTGGTCAGTGATGGCCAACTCAGCAGACCATTGAACTCAAGGTTTCTGTAACATTTTAGGAAATCTACAGTAGGGCATTTTTTGTTCATTAAGAAGATTCCAGGGGCTGTTATAAAAAAGATATAAATTATTACTGAAAACCAACCTTCTGACTGCTTTCAATTTCTGTGATATTCCCTTTCCAGGTGCCAAAGTTGTTTTCCTATAGTACTACAAAATTTGTCTCATCACAGGAAAAATAACATTACCTTAGAAAATTAATCTCAGACCCACATCTTTAATTTGGAAGAGTCAGGTGCAAGAGGGATGAAAGCATATTTTACAAAATATACAGAAACACTTAATACCCCACAATTTTACTTACATTGGACACTGGAGCAGGTCTTGTCAACAGTGTACTCAACTCAGTGGTCAATATCCTTATGATTGGGGCCCTGTCAATCCAAGAATGTAATCTAGACTGTTGATCCAGAATTAAGGTTGAATCTCCTAGGCTCACATTTTATCTTGCTGAAATTTGGAGGTTACAGCAATCAGGCTGGCCCGGGGTTGGTCTTAAGGGAAAGAGAGAAGCGTGGTCCAGAGTGCTCAGGGAAGAATCCTAAATTTTCTAAAATTCTTTATAACCTTCTATCCCTTTTGTCTTCATCACTAACCACATATTGAGCAAGAGGAGAATATATCTTTCTTGGGACAGTCACATTCGATGACCAACCTGCCTTCCTAAAATGTTTATGTCAAGAGGAGTTGCTGGAAAGAGAATCAGAAATGCCTTTGAGTCCATTTTAAGGAGGCTTTTCAACAATGCTGGGTTGCCTATGGAATGTGTTTTGGGAATAATCAATTAAATATCTTGATCAACAGCCCATTGTTGAATGACTCATAATAAAAGGCACTTCATTACATGAAAATGATCAGGAAAGCTGAGAATATGGCACAAATTCATTCATAGGGTTAAAATGATGTGTCAAGAGTCAGCTGACTAGAATGAAAGAACATTCCTGATCTATGAGTAATAGAAAAGAAAAAAAAATGCACGTTTTGACAATTGAGGTAGATATGTGCATGTAGATTCTTTTTGCAGAGGAGAAATAATTGATACAAATATTTCCTTTGAAGCCATACAACTGATAATATAAAAGAGACTTGGCTAGAAGTTAGATTCAAATAGATATTCAAAACTTAATTGAGTGATTGTATACTTACCCAACAATATTTTATTAGTCAAGAATACAAATATTTAATCTTTTGCATTTAACCACTTATATCATATATTTTGGGATTACATTAAACATATTTTACAACCAGTACTGCAAATCAGAGAGACCAATAAGAAAGAACACACCGATCATTCAAAATAGATATCAGCTATGAGAAACAAGCCAGCTGTACTGGTGAGTACTAGCTCATATGTATTCAGAATGGCCAGAAAATACTCATTTATGTAGACACAATCTTCTGGTAATTTGGAGTGATGATTTGCTTCACTGATGAATCTTAACTATCAATCTGATGGAAACTATTTTTAGCATCCCAGAAATATTCATGGCAAAATATCATTGGCATGATGTACTTGATGGCACTTAAATTTAGAAGCTTGATGTTACAGGGAAATAACACTTCAGGTGATATTTTAATTCTTATTAATGATCTAATATGACAAGAGCATGATTCCTTTTTAGATTGATTTTACTTTATCTTGGATTCTTGCTTACTTGAAAAGGGGTGTCTCATTGAAAATTGTGTCTGTGTGAACTTACAGCAAACAGTTGGATGCATTCTAATCAAAGCTTTCATACTGCTGTAATATCTGCATAATAAAAATGTCATTTAGACAGAATAAAATACCCAATAAGTAAAATTGTATTTTCAACTTAGACAAATGGGCATGAAAATAATTCACAGTATGTAGAGATGGGAAAATGTTTTGTGACAGACCTTTAGAAAGCCTTAAAATCTTTTGCAGATTTGTATCCAAATGATAATGAATGTGGGTGGTAGTATGCAAACAACATATTTTATTCTCATTTGTTCTGAAAAATACATTTTAATAAATAGCACAATAAGAATATTAGAATCTCATATAAAATCAATCATGTATTGAGATATTTACAATCAGACTCAGAAAAAAAGAAGTTAGTTTCTGCTACTCTGGCTCTAGCAGTCATTAAATAGCAAGTCATATGCAAATGTGCAAATTATCTATCAGGTTCTTTTACACAGCTCTTTTATATGCAGTGCCAGTAAATTCAGAGGACCATCAAAAGGATTCAGGAAATATGTTTATAAAAGTGCAAAAAGTACTTTGAATATTTTTACATGAATAATATGTCTTTTGCCATTTTGAAACGGATTTTATAGAGAAAATATGATCATTCTATTCTACAGATATACATATATGAATATCTTTATAATCAGAAATGTATGCTTAGATGTTTGATTGTAGGTATTTTACTGCATAAAATTGTGTTATGACACCATTACTATGCTAAATGTTATTTCATTATTAAATTCAGAATTATAAGAAACTTCCTCTTGTTTTATTTAATCTGTTACAATTTGTGTCCTTAGACAAATTAAAATATTTTAATAATTTCATAATTTTTACCTAATTTTCCTTGTTTGAAGAAAAATTTCCACAAATGCCTTATGGATGAATTATCTGAAATTAATCCTGAGAATCAGGTCCTAGGAAAGCTATTATTAAGATTTAGTGTCATGAAATAGTAACCCTGAATTGAGTTCAAATATCTGTCCTTGACCGATGAAGTAGCTGTGTGACCCTGGACAAAAATTACTTAATAGGTACTTTTCTAATTTTTGTCACTTTTTATATGAGGGAATGTATCATAATATATCTAAACTTCTATTATTTTTAGTTCTAAATCATGAATGGGTGTCAAATGCTTAACAACCTCTTTAGAGTTATGGCTTAAATATATCAATATTTCAGTAATAGTTCAATTCCCTCTCTTGGCCTAAAATACATTTGCATTATGTAAAAGCAGTAAAGCAATAAAGAAAGAGGATAATTCCACCTTCCATCTATGTAGCAAACGTTTTTTATTCTTTGAGGATAGAGAAATCACCAGTGGAGCTCCATGTCATGAAAACCAGGCATGATCGTTCCACCTGATTGAAGCCTCTCAGCTATTTGATTAGTTATAAGAATGATCCCATAATTCCTAAGGAGTGTATATATTGTACTATTTAACACCATTGAATTCCATTAGGCAGATATGCCTTTGATATTTTGGAAAAACTGGCCTTCTGGGTTTCTGCCAAAATATTTCTGCCTTGGGGCTTCTCTGGATATGTGGAACAAATTCCCATGGATTTGTCCTAAAATTACTCCTTTAGACGTTCGGACTTTTATCACCCATGGAAACAGTCTCCTGTCCTGATCTGTGAGTTTCCACGCAGATTCACAACTAACATATTTATAAATAACCACTCCAGTCAACTAATATTCTTGACCTCATGTTGCTGCTATGATGACTATCAATCTTAAAATATATTTATACTGTTTTGATTGGGAAACAATTTCCTTTCCTAAGTTTCTAAAATTAGCTATCAGTGAAGGCCTAGAACCTCATACTGTGATTGTTTATTCAATGTCAGTCTTCTTAACTGGCCTGTAAACTCTGAGAATGAAAGATTCCCTGTCTTGTTCATACTGTTCCACCTGAAGCTATAACAGTGCAAGTGTTAGATAAACATTTGTTGAATGAATGAATCAACCTAGAGGAAGAAGTTCCAACAACAATCTATTCTTTAGATAGGCTCCACATTTTCCTTGAGTGATTCAGATTCATAATGCTTTGTTGTTTTTGTTGCTGTTGTTTCTGTGTGCTTCATTACTGATGTTGTAAAATAGAAACCAATGTAGACTCAAGTTTTTGGATAACCTTTATTTTTCAGATGTCACTAGATAGTAATACAGATAATTAATACAGTAATTCAATAAGAAATGATCATCCATATCAAATTATCAAATTGTGATTTAAATTGGTGAAACACACATTACATACATTAGCTCATTTTTCTCACAGTAACTTGTGTAGTGTAGATATTATTATCCTATTGATTTACTAAGCAATATTCAAATCTGTGAATATTTAGTTGTGATAACCCATAACCTATGAAAGTATTATTTCTATTTTTTCCATATAAATATTATATTTGTAATAATTATCCACAAATTTATTTATATTTGATGATTGCTTGCATATAGAGTTTATATTTATATAGTTGAAATTGATAAGAAATTAATACATAATTTGGATGAGGGTAAAATCATGGGAAATTGTGGAGGAAGCTTAAAGATTTTGTAGTTCAACACTGCTACTTTAGGAAACAATCAAAGTCCATCAACTGTATAGCCAAGTGGTCACAGAATTGGGAATAAGGCACAGACTCTAAACAATTTATTCTTTCTGGTAGTCCACAATCGCAATTTTTCTAACATGTCATATGCTGCAAGTTTCTATGTTCATCTGCAGCAGCAGTGGTGATGACATTTCCAATTTTTAGTGCTTTAAGAATGAATAATCCAAGTCATTTTCTATCGAATCTGTGAAAGAAACAGACTTGTGCTGCCTTTTTGGGGGAAGACAGTAAGTACAGCTCACCGCTGGCATGCCCTGAGTTCAAGCATCTGAGGGAATCTTTGTTCTTTGTGTATGTGCTACTGTGGCCAAGATCATAAGCTTGATCCTCATGTGGCCCAATTAACTGCATATTGTTCTTCAGCTGCTGGTGGTGCAGTTCATTTAATTCTTTTCAGGATGATATCTTTATACAGGCATTTAAAAAAAGATCTCTCTTAAAGTAAGCTTTTGTTCCAGAAGCACATTTTATTTAGAATGTATTGCTTTTATATTAAGGGAATACCATGGAAATGTTACCAAGGAGGGACTGAAGGATAATTGAAATATTTGAAGGTTGAACCATTGTAATATGTGAAGTTAGATATGTAGATTTGAGAGGTTCTTTTCTCATCTTTTAAGTTGGTACCATCACATCTCTGGAATATGTGCTGGCCAATGCAGCATGAAAAGAGACATTAAAATGTACATTTTTCAAATAGGAACATCAGAATGGGAATTTTTAATTTATGTAGATAAAAAATGTTGTTCATAAGGGGCAACATGTTTTGCTTTTATGTAGAAAAAAAGAATAGGATTTTATATATAAATGAGCTTGAAAACAACATAAAGAACTAGAAATGTAAATTTGTTATTTAAGAGAAAAAGCATTGGGGAAAATGGAAAGCATATTTAAAAAAAAAAAACTCTTTTAAAAATGTTATATGCGAGTGAATGATCATCGGTTTCCGTATAATGGAAATCCATATTGTGAACAAATTATAGACATCTTAGAAGTCTTCAAATTGTTTTTTAAAAAAACCTTATGTATTTGATTTTTTCCTAAAATTCCAACAAATTGATTAGCACCAGACTAGTAAGTACGTGGATATTATGGTGGTAGTGTGAGGATGCTATACATACATTTTGGGTTAGAAATGCAATATCTTTCAGTTGAGAGATTATGTAATATCCATTATCTTCACATTATAAAACAGCAAGAGAGTAAGCATTAAACAGAATGACATACATGTAATTTGTAGAGGCACAAAAATCACATTTTATTAAAAATCTGATAATGACAATTTTCATTAATACAGATATTATTGTTAAAAGTTTAAAAATCAGTAATCATAGTATCAGTACATCTGTGGGAAACACCTTTAAATTTTGCAATTCAATCACATTGATTTGTTTTCACAATATAAGGGATGATCATAAAAACTAATAGCAGTGTTAGACTCTCTATTCTACTATTCTTGAAATACCAAGCAGGATATTTTTTTTTTTTTTTTTTTTTTTTTTTTTTTTTTTTTTTTTTTTGCTGTACGCGGGCCTCTCACTGCTGTGGCCTCTCCCGTTGCGGAGCACAGGCTCCGGACACACAGGCTCCGCGGCCATGGCTCGCGGGCCCAGCCGCTGCGCGGCATGTGGGATCTTCCGGGATAGGGGCACGAACCCGTGTCCCCTGCATCGGCAGGCGGACTCTCAACCACTGCGCCACCAGGGAAGCCCAAGCAGGATATTTTTAAATGTAGTGAAAATATACTTTTAAATTCAGATAGCTTTTCCATAGCACTTCTATTAGATAATACATCATGTTGTAAAGTAAAAGCATCTAATTGCCATATTCTCTTATAAAGTTTAGAGGTGTGTTAGAAGTTACATATAATCAATATGAATGCAACTTTAAAAATCACTACACGTGGCGCCCTGCAATTTAATTCTTTCTTCAAAATTACTACCGGTGTTGGTTTTATATTTAGAGTGTACATAAGGAATAAATGCTTTGGTACCAAAAAAATTAATTTTCTTATGATTTTAAACAAACAATTTCTCATATCATTGTTTCAATAAGAAAGTATCTTTTTTTGAGAAAAAGTATATTAGTACTTAATTTTGATATAGGGTTTGACTTAAAAAATAGACATTTTCTCTTTTATAAACAGAAACCTTCAATTTTTCCAGGAGAGAAACACCATGGAAAACATCCATAAACATTAAAAAATTCAAATTAATAAAAGGTACAATTAAAAAATATTTGGAGGGGAATAGCCTGATTCTCATGAAAGGTAATTAGAACATGTGACTATCATTCATTTATACAATGTGATTAACCTGAGTTGTACAATGGATGATTCCATTTCAAATCAATCACTTCACCTGAATACAATATTTTTTCAGAAAGGATAAAAATACTTTTAAAATTAAGCAACATTTATTGTGCTCCTACTGTGTGTTTAGAGCAATATTTTCTAGCGTTCAAATTAATAATCTTGATTGTAATTGAGGCTTTAAAAATGTAGTTATTTTTTTTAATTTTTTTAATTTTTTTTAATTTTTATTAGTTACTGCTTTATAACAAAGTGAATCAGTCACACATATACACCTGTTCCCACATCCCCTCCCTCATGCATCTCCCTCCCTCCCACCCTCCCCATCCCACCCCTCCAGGCGGCCACAAAGCACTGAGCTTATCTCCCCGTGCTCCGCGGCTGCTTCCCAATATCTATCCACCCTACGTCCGGTAGTGTACATATGTCCATGCCTCTCCCCCGCCCAGTCACAGCCCATCCTTCACCCTCCCCACATCCCCAAGTCCACTCTCAAGAAGGTCTGCATCTCCATTCCCGCCTCACCCCTAGGTTCTTCATGACATTTTTTTTTTAATTCCATATATATGTGTTAGCATACGGTATTTGTCTTTCTCTTTCTGACTTACTTCACTCTGTATGACAGACTCTAGGTCTATCCACCTCATTACAAATAGCTCAGTTTCATTTCTTTTTATGGCTGAGTAATATTCCATTGTATATATGTGCCACATCTTCTTTATCCATTCATCCGATGATGGACACTTAGGTTGTTTCCAGCTCCGGGCTATTGTGAATAGAGCTGCAATGAACATTTTCGTACATGTCTCTTTTTGAATTATGGTTTTCTCAGGGTATATGCCTAGTAGTGGGATTGCTGGGTCATATGGTAGTTCTATTTTTAGTTTTTTACGGAACCTCCATACTGTTCTCCATAGTGGCTGTACCAATTCACATTCCTACCAGCAATGCAAGAGTGTTCCCTTTTCTCCACACCCTCTCCAGCATTTATTGTTTCTAGATTTCTTGATGATGGCCATTCTGACTGGTGTGAGATGATATCTCATTGTAGTTTTGATTTGCATTTCTCTAATGATTAATGATGCTGAGCATTCTTTCATGTGTTTATTGGCAGTCTGTATATCTTCTTTGGAGAAATGCCTATTTAAGTCTTCTGCCCATTTTTGGATTGCTTGTTTCTGTGTTTGCTATTGAGCTGCATTAGCTGTTTATAAATTTTGGAGATTAACCCTTTGTCAGTTGCTTCATTTGCAAATATTTTCTCCCATTCTGAGGGTTGTCTTTTGGTCTTCTTTATGGTTTCCTTTGATGTGCAAAAGCTTTGAAGTTTCATTAGGTCCCATTTGTTTATCTTTGTTTTTATTTCCATTTCTCTAGGAGGTGGGTCCAAAAGGATCTTGCTGTGATTTATGTCACAGAGTGTTCTGCCTATGTTTTCCTCTAAGACTTTGATAGTTTCTGGCCTTACATTTAGGTCTTTAATCCATTTTGAGCTTATTTTTGTGTATGGTGTTAGGGAATGATCTAATCTCATACTTTTACATGTCCTTGTCCAGTTTTACCAGCATCACTTATTGAAGAGGCTGTCCTTTCTCCACTGTACATTCCCACCTCCTTTATCAAAGATAAGTTGACCATATGCGTGTGGGTTTATCTCTGGGCTTTCTATCCTGTTCCATTGATCTATCTTTCTGTTTTTGTGCCAGTACCACACAGTCTTAATTACTGTAGCTTTGTAGTATAGTCTGAAGTCAGGGAGCCTGATTCCTCCAGCTCCGTTTTTCATTCTCAAGATTGCTTTGGCTATTCGGGGTCTTTTGGTTTTCCAAACAAATTTTGAAATTTTTTGTTCTAGTTCTGTGAAAAATGCCAGTGGTAGTTTGATAGGGATTGCATTGAGTCTGTAGATTGCTTTGGGTAGTAGAGTCATTTTCACAATATTGATTCTTCCAATCCAGGAGCATTGTATATCTCTCCATCTATTTGTATCATCTTTCATTTCTTTCATCAGTGTCTTATAATTTTCTGCATACAGGTCTTTGGTCTCCTTAGGTAGGTTTATTCCTAGATATTTTATTCTTTTTGTTGCAATGGTAAATGGGAGTGTTTTCTTAATTTCATTTTCAGATTTTTCATCATTAGTGTACAGGAATGCCAGAGATTCCTGTGCATTAATTTTGTATCCTACTACCTTGCCAAATTCATTGATTAGCTCTAGTAGTTTTCTAGTAGCATCTTTAGGATTCTCTATGTATAGTATCATGTCATCTGCAAACGGTGACAGCTTTACTTCTTCTTTTCCATTTGGATTCCTTTTATTTCCTTTTCTTTTCTGATTGCTGTGGCTAAAACTTCCAAAACTAGGTTGAATAAGAGTGGTGAGAGTGGGCTGCCTTGGCTTGTTCCTGATCTTAGTGGAAATGGTTTCAGTTTTTCACCATTGAGGACAATGTTGGCTGTGGGTTTGTCATATATGGCCTTTATTATGTTGAGGAAAGTTCCCTCTATGCCTACTTTCTGCAGGGTTTTTATCATAAATGAGTGTTGAATTTTGTCGAAAGCTTTCTCTGCATCTATTGAGATGATCATATGGTTTTTCTCCTTCAACTTGTTAATATGGCGTATCACATTGATTGCTTTGCATATATTGAAGAATCCTTGCATTCCTTGGATAAACCCCACTTGATCATAGTGTATGATCCTTTTAATGTGCTGTTCGATTCTGTTTGCTAGTATTTTGTTGAGGATTTTTGCATCTACGTTCATCAGTGATATTGGCCTGTAGTTTTCTTTCTTTGTGACATCCTTGCTTGGTTTTGGTATCAAGGTGATGGTGGCCTCGTAGAATGAGTTTGGGATCGTTCCTTCCTCTGATATTGTTTGGAAGAGTTTGAGAAGGATGGGTGTTAGCTCTTCTCTAAATGTTTGATAGAATTCGCCTGTGAAGCCATCTGGTCCTGGGCTTTTGTTTGTTGGAAGATTTTTAATCACAGTTTCAATTTCAGTGCTTATGATTGGTCTATTCATATTTTCTATTTCTTCCTGATTCAGTCTTGGCAGGTTGTGCATTTCTAAGAATTTGTCCATTTCTTCCAGGTTGTCCACTTTATTGGCATAGAGTTGCTTGTAGTAATCTCTCATGATCTTTTGTATTTCTGCAGTGTCAGTTGTTACTTGTTTTTCATTTCTAATTCTATTGATTTGAGTCTTCTCCCTTTTTTTCTTGAAGAGTCTGGCTAATGGTTTGTCTATTTTGTTTATCTTCTCAAAGAACCAACTTTTAGTTTTATTGATCTTTGCTATTGTTTCCTTCATTTCTTTTTCATTTATTTCTGATCTGATCTTTATGATTTCTTTCCTTCTGCTAGCTTTGGGGTTTTTTTGTTCTTTTTTCTCTAATTGCTTTAGGTGCTGGGTCAGGTTGTTTGCTTGAGATGTTTCCTGTTTCTTAAGGTGGGATTGTATTGCTATAAACTTCCCCCTTAGAACTGCTTTTGCTGTGTCCCATAGGTTTTGGGTCATTGTGTCTCCTTTGTCATTTGTTTCTAGGTATTTTTTAATTTCCTCTTTGATTTCTTCAGTGATCTCTTCGTTATTGAGTAGTGTATTGTTTAGCCTCCATGTGTTTTATTTTTTACAGATCTTTTCCTGTAATTGATGTCTAGTCTCATAGCATTGTGATCGGAAAAGATACTTGATACAATTTCAATTTTCTTAAATTTACCAAGGCTTGATTCGTGACCCAAGATATGATCTATCCTGGAGAATGTTCCATGAGCACTTGAGAAAAATGTGTATTCTGTTTTTTTTGGATGGAATGTCCTATAAATATCAACTAAGTCCATCTTGTTTAATGTATCATTTAAAGCTTGTGTTTCCTTATTTATTTTCATTTTGGATGATCTGTCCATTGGTGAAAGTGGGGTGTTAAAGTCCCCTACTATAATTGTGTTACTGTCGATTTCCCCTTTTATGGCTGTTAGTATTTGCCTTATGTATTGAGGTGCTCCTATGTTGGGTGCATAAATATTTACAATTGTTATATCTTCTTTTTGGATTGATCCCTTGATCATTATGTAGTGTCCTTCTTTGTCTCTTCTAATAGTCTTTATTTTAAAGTCTATTTTGTCTGATATAAGAATTGCTACTCCAGCTTTCTTTTGATTTCCATTTGCATGGAATATCTTTTTCCATCCCTTTACTTTCAATCTGTATGTGTCTCTAGGTCTGAAGTGGGTCTCTTGTAGACAGCATATATACGGGTCTTGTTTTTGTATCCATTCAGCCAGTCTGTGTCTTTTGGTGGGAGCATTTAGTCCATTTACATTTAATGTAATTATTGATATGCATGTTCCTATTCCCATTTCCTTAATTGCTTTGGGTTCGTTATTGTAGGTGTATTCCTTCTGTTGTGTTTCTTGCCTAGAGAAGTTCCTTTAGCATTTGTTGTAAAGCTGGTTTGGTGGTGCTGAACTCTCTCAGCTTTTGCTTGTCTGTAAACGTTTTAATTTCTCCATCAAATCTGAATGAGATCCTTGCTGTATAGAGTAATCTTGGTTGCAGGTTTCTCTCCTTCTTCACTTTAATTATGTCCTGCCACTCCCTTCTGGCTTGTAGAGTTTCTGCTGTGAGATCAGCTGTTAACCTGATGGGGATTCCCTTGTGTGTTATTTGTTGTTTTTGCCTTGCTGCTTTTAATATGATTTCTTTGTGTTTAATTTTTGACAGTTTGATTAATATGTGTCTTGGTGTATTTCTCCTAGGATTTATTCTGTATGGGACTCTTTGTGTCTCCTGGACTTGATTAATTATTTCCTTTCCCATATTAGGGAAGTTTTCAACTATAATCTCTTCAAATATTTTCTCAGTCCCTTTCTTTTTCTTTTCTTCTTCTGGAACCCCTATAATTCGAATGTTGTTGCGTTTAATGTTGTCCCAGAGGTCTCTGAGACTGTCCTCTGTCCTTTTCATTCTTTTTTCTTTATTTTGCTCTGCAGCAGTTATTTCCACTATTTTATCTTCCACCTCACTTATCCGTTCTTCTGCCTCAGTTATTCTGCTATTGTTCCCATCTAGAGTATTTTTCATTTCATTTATTGTGTTTTTAATCGATGCTTGATTCATCTTTAGTTCTTCTAGGTCCTTGTTAACTGTTTCTTGCATTTTGTCTATTCTATTTCCAAGATTATGGATCTTGGAAATAGAATCTTGGATCAGCTTTACTATCATAATTCTGAATTCTGTTTCAAGTAGACTGCCTATTACCTCTTCATTTGTTAGGTCTGGTAGGTTTTTATCTTGCTTCTTCACCTGCTGTGTGTTTTTCTGTCTTCTCATTTTGCTTATGTTACTATGTTTGGGGTCTCCTTTTTGCAGGCTGCAGATTCGTAGTTCCCATTGTTTTTGGTGTCTGTCCCCAGTGGCTAAGGTTGTTTCAGTTAGTTGTGTGGTCTTCCTGGTGGGGGTGACTAATGCCTGTGTTCTGGTGGTTGAGGCTCAATCTTGTCTTTCTGGTGGTCAGGTCCCCATCTGGTTGTGTGCTTTGTGGTGCCTGTGGCCTTATTATGTTTTTAGGTCGCCTCTCTTTTAATGGGTGGGGTTGTGTTCCTGCCTTACTAGTTTTTTGGCATAGGGTGACCAGCACTGTAGTTTGCTGGTCATTGACTGAAGCTGGGTACTGGTGTTGAGATGGAGATCTCTGGGAGATTTTCGCTGCTTGATATTATGTGGAGCTGGGAGGTCTCTTGTGGACCCGTGTCCTGAAGTTGACTCTCCCACTTCAGAGGCACAGCACTGACTCCTGGCTGCAGCACCAAGAGCCTTTCATCTACCCGGCTCAGAATAAAAGGGAGAAAAAGTAGAAAGAAAGAATTAGTAGAAGAAAGAAAGAGAGAGAGAAAGAAAGGAAGCAGGAAAGAATGGAAGGAATAAAGAAAGAAAGGAGGGAGGGAGGGAGGAAGGATGGAAAGAAAGAAAGAAAGAAAGGAGGGAGAGAGGGAGGAATGAAAGAAAAAGGAAGAGTGAATGGAAGAAGGGAGGGAGGGAGGGAGGAAGGAAAGAAAGAAAGAAAGAAAGAAAGAAAGAAAGAAAGATAGAAAGAAAGAAAGACAGGAGGAAGGGAGGGAGGAAGGAAAGAAAAAGAAAGTGAAAGGAAGAGGGGTGGGAGGGAGGGAGGAAGGAAAGGAAGACAGGAGGGAGGGAGGAAGGAAAGAAAGAGAGAAACAAGGAAAGGAGGGGCGGAGGGAGGGAGGGAGGAAGGGAAGGTAGGAAAAAAAGAAAGAGCAGGTAAAGTAAAATAGAATAAAGTATAAAATATAATGGCGTTATTAAAATTAAAAAAGTAATTATTGAAAAAAAAAAACGGACAGATAGAACCTTGGGACATATGGTGGAAGCAAAGCTATACAGAGAGAATCTTACACAGAAGAATACACATACACATTCACAAAAAGAGAGCAGGGGGAAAAATCAAAAATCTTGCTCTCCAAGTCCACGTCCTCAATTTGGGATAATTCGTTGTAAAAAGAGGGAAAGGGCGAGAAGTCTGAAATCTTGCTAAGTCCATCTCCTTAATTTGGAATAATTCGTTGTAAAAAAGAGGAAAAGGAGGGAAAGTCTTAAATCTTGTCCTCAAAGTCCACTTCCTCAATTTGGGATGATTCGCTGTCCATTCATGCACTCCACAGACGCAGGGCACATCAAGTGGACTGTGGAGCTTTAATCCGCTGCCTCCGAGGCTGCACAGAGAGATTTCCCTGTCTCTTCTCTGCTCTCACAGCTCCCGGGTCTCAGCCTTGGACCTGGCCCCGCCTCTGCGTGTAGGTCGCCGGAGGGCATCCGTTCTTTGCTCAGACAGGACGGGTTTAAAGGAGCCACTGATGCGGGGGCTCTGGCTCACTCAGGCAGAGGGGAGGGAGGGGCGCGCAGTGTGGGACGGGCCTGCGGCGGCAGAGGCCAGCGTGACGTTGCACCAGACCGAGGCGCTCCATGCGCTTTCCCGGGAAAGCCTTCCCCGGGTTCCGCGACCCCGGCAGTGGCGGGGTGCACAGGCCCCCCGGAAGGCGGGGCGGACAGTGACCCGCTCTCGCACACAGGCCCCGCGGTGGCTGCAGCAGCAGCAGCCCCAGCGTCCCACGCCCGTCTCCGGGGTCCGCGCCTTTAGCTGCGGCTCGCGCCCATCTCCGGCGCTTCCCCAAGCAGCCCTCTTAATGCCCTCTCTTCGCGCACCAGGAAACAAAAGGGAAGAAAAAGCCTCTTGCCTCTTTGGCAGCTCCAGACCCTTTCCCCGGACTCCCTCCGGGCTAGCCGTGGTGCACTAACCCCTTCAGGCTCTCTTCCTGCCGCCAGCCCCAGTCCTCTCCCTGCGCTCCGACTGAAAGCCGATACCCGAGCCTCAGCTCCCAGCCCCGCCCGCCCCGGCGGCCGAGCAGACAAGCCTCTTGGGCTGGTGTGTGCCTGAGGGCACCGATCCTCTGTGCCGGAATCTCTCCGCTTTGCCCTCCGCACCCCTGTTGCTGTGCTCTCCTCCACTACTCCGAAGCTTTCCCCCTCCGCCACCTGCAGTCTCCGCCCGCTAAGGGGCTTGTAGTGTGTGGAAACCTTTCCTCCTTCAAGGCTCCCTCCCACTGGTGCAGGTCCCGTCCCTATCCTTTTGTCTCTGTTTATTCTTTTTTCTTTTGCCCTATCCAGGTATGTGGGGAGTTTCTTGCCTTTTGGGGGTCTGAGGTCTTCTGTCAGCGTTCAGTAGGTGTTCTGTAGGAGCTGTTCCACGTGTAGATGAATTTCTGATGTATCTGTGGGGAGGAAGGTGATCTCCGCGTCTTACTCTTCCGCCATCTTCCCAGGGTCCCCCCAAAAATGTAGTTATTATCGATACTATTGCTGATCATCAATATTTCATAAAATAGAGGCATCTCAATATTTTCTTATCATTAAAAATTTAAGCCTATCTTTAAGACATAAGAAGTTTTTAGGTTATTTTTATTTATTGTTATATTTTATTTATCCAAATTGAAAAAAAAAATTCACTTCTCTTTTGAGAGGGTCTCCTCTTCCCATCTTTAATCTTTTATCTTATGGTTGCATTCTGGTCATTGTTCCAGGATATCTACTGTACATTTAAATATTTTAAAAAAAGGAAAAAAAATATATAACCCCAATGGGGCTAGCACATTTATTATTTCCTAACCAAGTGCTCTTAGAGTCTTTGACTTTTATGTAATAGATTCATCATCTGTTGTCTTTTAAAACATCTAATTCTTTCAAAAGCATTTTTTATTTTTGCTACCGGGTCTTAATAACCAAATGTTCCTCTCTATCCCCCGTTTTTCAGTGCAGAGTTCTGGAAACTTAGTTGGCATTTTGCACTTCACAATATTCCTTATTAAAATCATTCATATCTGGGTCATCTGCAATGTTCTGCAAGCCTCTGGCAACTGCTCAGTATTAAAATTCTTCAATGAGTTACCTCCAATCCCTCCCATCCCACATACTGCAACTTACAACTCAGTATGCACCATTTCTCAGCTATGTGATCATGAGTCTAATGCCTAAAGGAAATGGGGGGGTAAACCTAAGAGAAATTAAGCTGAATGCCTGGAAGCTTTTGAGTACACTTGAATTCTTCCGATTCATTTTTCAAAATGGCAATCTGCTATTTGAGCCCAGATTGAACTGAATTGGAGAGTGCTTTTGAATCTTGTTTCAGCAAAATTTACTCATTAAATTTTGCCTCTCTTGATTTTGATGTTAAACTCTTTCTACCTGCTGCTATTTATATTTTATTGCTATAGCTTGAAAAGGAGGTGGGCTACTGGGGAATTCCTTTCTGATCTTTCCTTCTGTATCTGAAATAACCAGAATTCTGAGAAGAAAGTAATGGCTATAGAAGCAGCACTAAAATAGGAGAATCATTTTGTTTCCTCCAAAGCCCTAAATAGAGAACAACAAGAAGTCTAGACCTCTAGAAGGTTTCTTGGGCAACAAATAAAAAATTCAACTTGTCTGGATATTTCTAATTTTTTAAAGCCTTTCCTGACACAAACAAAATATTCAGACACACAATACATTCTAAGATTGACTGTCTCCAATATTTTCTGATTTACTCATAATTCACTTGGTATGCCAATTACTGTCTTTGAGTATTCATTTTACAGTTTTAATTGCATTCTCATTTGTTATTTGATTTGAGTCTTACATTATTATCATAAAAATTATGGAATATATAGTTAAGTGATTTGTTTGATTGGTTAATGACTAAATAATTGAGTATTACCAGCTTTAGGCTATAAAATTTGTATGTGATTGAGCCACAGTATATTGGTTTTACAATTTCTTTTGATAATAAGTAATTTTGGATATAGCCCACATGCATTTTTCAACTTTACATGATATACTTAATACCATGACAAGTTATTGATTATTTTCAACAGGAAGTGTAGCAATCTAATGTGCAAAGAATTCAGATGACTTATATTTATGTGTTTCACAATTCCACAAAAGTTAATTTGATGTCTAAAGATTACATTTTAAGAGAATCAATGATCCAAAACCGGAAAATAACGTCATTTTTTACACCTACATATCCTTCACATCTTCACATCCCACTTTATGTTGGAAATAAGTAAGTCTGTCTTAAAGCCAGCATAGACTATTCTCTACCTGTCCCCACTGTGTATGGTTTTAAAGAACATGAAATTATGCAGAGTTCAGAAGGTCCTTTTGTAATTGGAAATTTTTATTTTACTATTTAAGAAAGTTGAATCTACCAACAGCAATGGCTAAAAATGCAATGGCCTGTGATGTATGAGAATCATAATGATGGTGATCCTAACTTTTTATAAGTTTTATTTATTTTCTCACAATTGTTAAGAAACCTCTGTCATTAATAATGGTGTGATTGCTTTCATATATTTTTATTGGATATACTTTGGGAAAACCTTTCTTTCTTTCTTTCTTTCTTTTTTGTTGTGGTGAAAAGGAAAAACAACATATAACACTGAACTATGCTCTTAACACATTTTGAAGTGTTCAGTACAATACTGCTCACTCTAAGCCCAATAATGTAGAGCAGATCCCTAGAATATTTTCATCTTGTATAACCGAAACTTAACCCATTAATCAGCAACTCCTTATTTCCCCTCCCCTCAGTCCCTGGCTACCACCATTCTACTTTCTGTTTCTATGAGTTTGACAACTTTAGATAGCTCATATAAATGGAGTCATGAAGAATTTGTCCTTCCACAACTGGCTAAGTATGTTATTGTTTTCTTCTCCTTGTCAAATGGTCAGAGAGTGGAGAGAGGATTTAAAAGACTCCTAAATATTTAAATGCTCAATTTAAAATATTGACCAATACAAACATCTATTCCAACATAGTTAGTTAGATGGCTTAAACATTGTGGAAGTTCTTAAAGCAAGTTTCTTAAACCTAGTTTTTAGGTTGAATATTTTGCAAACAGTAAGTTATATGGCCCTAATTCCCAGAACAGGTTCTAAAATTACATGGTGGCTTCCCTGGTGGCGCAGTGGTTAAAAGTCCACCTGCCAATGCAGGGGACACGGGTTCATGCCCCGGTCTGGGAAGATCCCGCATGCCGTGGAGGGCCTGGGCCCGTGAGCCATGGCCGCTGAGCCTGCATGTCCAGAGCCTGTGCTCCGCAACGGGAGAGGCCACAACAGTGAGAGGCCTGTGTACTGCAAAAAAAAAAATAAATAAATAAATAAAATAAAATTACATGGGCAAAGGATATTTGCATTATTCCTCTTGACTCTTCATTTTCCTTTTTCAGACTGTGATAAATAATTGGGTCTAAGGTCAGTTCCTTTATTACTTTGTAAAAACTGCACTCTCCTACTTCCATTTTTATTTTGAATTTTTATTATAGCAGTGTCAAAAGGTATATGTTTTTCATGTGATTTCTTAGATCATTGTGAGGTAAAGAACCCACTTGAACAGTCTGTGATAGCATTTCAATGTGAGTTTAAGAACCCTATAATAATAAAAGTGGAACTGATTAATATATGATACATGGATGATTCTTTACAAATCTTATTGAGTATTCTTTATTTGTGTGAAATAAATTTGACCCAAACAATGTGCAATTAAAATTGTTTCTCAACTCTCATTATATAATTAGTGAAAATGCCTGAATTTGAATACTTATTCCTAAGTTGTCTAATAATACAAAGATAAATCTACCTCTGTAAACATTCTCTGAAAACTGAAAAATTTTGTGCAAAAAGAGCCCAAACTACTTACTCATTATTTTCTCAAAGGAAATTTATTCTACCTGAATGAAACAGAGCAAGAAACTATAAAATTTAAATGTCATCTTACAAAATAGATTGGTAACAAAAATTAAACTGCTGATATATTTGAAAGACTTATTGGAGAAACAAACTTTCTACTGATAAATTAATTCAGTCATTTTATTAAGGTATGTTTTTTCATAGAATTATCCATAAAAGACCATAGTCTAACAGACAATAAAGTCAATTGTTTTATTTTGTTATTTATTTAAATGGTAAAGTTAATCATTATAATAAGCTAATTAAGCTTATAAGCTAATAAGAATTATATTATTATTATAAGTTTAACTAATTAAGCTAATTATTATAAGCTTAACTTCAATGAAATAATTTAAATTTACAACAATTCATTGGATACCATTTATCAGCACTGTATATTTGAACATGCAATTGTCTATTATTATCAAATAAATATTGCTTTAACTAGCTATGCTATAGAGCAGTGATTATTTTCTTTAAATATTTTATAATTTGAATGCCACAAAATGAAATCTTAAATGATAAAACTGATCAGAAGGGGAAAATGGAGAAAGAAAGAAGTCTGTGGAGCATACTTTGTACTTCCTAAATAGACGTCAAATACATGAAGAGAAGGGTGCTATTGACCTTGTTGCCTTACAGTACCAGTAACCTGTGAGAGCCTCTCTTCCTTCCCTTTTAATTTAATGCCATAAGCAAATGCTCATAATTTAGGGGAAGAATCAAATACATGATACATACAGAGATAAAGATTAAATTATTGTTCACCAACTAGGTAACACATTCCCCCCCCACACACACACAAATACCATCTCCATGGCACATGCCTGTGATGATGGGTTTGGCCATGTGACTTGTTTGCCCAGTGGGACTGTGAGTGGAAATGGCAGTGTGCCACCACATTTTTGTTTCTGACCTTCTCCATGAGCCCTAGAAACTACAAGTATGGAAAGGAACTGAAGTAAACTTAGCTCAAAGAAGAACCACCCCATCCTTGCCACAGAATTATGAATAAGAAATAAATATCGTTTTCCACTCAAGTTTTGTAGTGATTTCTTATTGAAGAAAAGCTGCCTGACACAATAGATTTTATAATAATGCTTACTTCTTGGGATAGAGGTGGCAAAGGAATGACACAAAAGGAAAGCATGTGGGTGGGTACAAAGTATTCTAGGTGTTCTAGTTCTTAAGTTGGGTGATGGATCCATAGGAGTTCATTATGCCTATAACTCATGTAAAGCAAATATGTTGCAAAAGAAAAGAAGAAAGAAGCAAAGGTAATCTCTTAATTTTAAAAGGAACACAATGAATCAGCATTATGCCTATGTATAAGTCATTTTTCCTTATATTTCTGTGTAATCATGTGTCCATATCATACCTGTTATATATACATATACCTAAGTTAAAATATATTGTGTATTTTTAAAAACTATTCAGGACAGTTCAATATAATTCTCAACTATAGTTCTCAGCAGAACAAAACTAAATTAAGTTCACTTAATCAGTTTAGAAACCAATTGATTTTATGTCTTACTGTTCAAAATCATAAAAACAAAGTTTTAAGTATATGAATGGCTTTCTAAAATATACTGATTATTTTGGTTCTTCACATTTACATGACATTACATATTATATATTTGTAATAGCTTTGCCTCTGCACATATTTCTCAACAACTGTTATTCATGTGTTTGTACTGAATGATTTTAGACACTTGGCTGAGTTAAGTATACTCAAAACTGCCCACAATAAACGTTTTACCTCGGATAATTTTTCATTGGGGGGAACATAGAACTTATTTAGTGAAGTGTATTGTTTAATAAAAATTCCTTTAAGCTACTAGAGAATCATGAATATCTATTGAAATATGTAAAAATGCCAATTATTTAAAAATGTTTTTATGATATTTTATATTGATTACATATTTAAATTTTAGTTAAAATGATTTTTAATTAATAAACTACACTACAACATATTTGGTGTATAAAAACATTGTATGTTATAATCACTACCCTTGAAATCATCCAATTAATGAAATGTTAGAGGCCAAAACAAAACAAAAATATCTGCATATAGCTTATGAATTTAAACATTGTAGGTCTCATATTGATACTACATAACTTACTATAGTGGAATGACATTACCTAATTTGTATTTATAGATTGTACTTAGAAACTGAAAATACAATCTAGAATTATGTGTTTCACTCATAAAAGAAAGCAAATTCATCAAGTTTCTTTTTGATTCCAACATATGAATAAAAATAAAAAGAAAACAAAATTCACAAGTGCATGTTTCCTATACTGTCAGTATTTCCTGTTATTATTCAAAGCCAGGTACTTTACTTTACATTCCCTGCCACACTCAAGATTTTATTTTGCTTTTCCTATTTCAGTGTCTTGAAACAACAAAAAAAGAGAGAGTTGAACTCTTATTAAAGAAAACACAAATCTCATTTATATTTGTGTCAACTGAAATAATTTTAGAATATAAAATGTGAGGATATTCATTAAATAATGGAACTCAGTAATTTCTTTACAATTTGAAGTAACTTCCACATGAATGAATTTGGAGCATTTGAAGTAGGCTTATTTTTAAATGAGCATGTAAATGTACTTTGATCTTTACCTCATAAATAATATTCTCTTTCCTTAAAGGTTTCTATAGATTTCAAATTTTATGATCACAAACATATCCATTATATATCTTATTTTAATTGATCAATATAGATTTCCTTCAATAAAATTGTAAGAGACAAAATGAGAAAAGGCTCTATATTGTGATTATAACCAATCATTTTGCTCAATCTACTTAAATTTATATGAATATTCAACAAGTATCTAATTGGTTTACATTAATGTAATTTACTATCCATTTTCACAAGATGAAAGTGAGAGGTGATCACATACAACTTTAAAAACTCTCTTTTCATAGTCTATTTGATCAATATATTCCTTATTTTTCCCAGTGTAGAACTTGTTACATATTAGTACATTTCTTCTGCATCCTGCACTCCTGACCTCTTTAGTACACATCTGTGCTGAATGTCTATTTCTTTTTCAGTTGTTACAGTGGAAGTCAAGAATCACTCTATCTAATATTGCATACATCCCTTACATTTTGTAATTTTAAAAACATGTTAAGAAATAAAGTAAATGTGATTCAGATATCATACTTGCTTATAATTATTATGAAATCAAATAAAAGCAAAGAATTAACACTGATGGACAATATAAGCAGTTAGGTAATTTTTTTTCAATACACGCTTTAACTGTTTTATGACACCAGAACATCTTGCAATTAAGCTTGGCAAGACCATTTTATCCATAGTGCAGTATTCTAGCCCCCAAACATCTGACACAGAGGTTAAGCATAACTGTTAAACTTTAAAATTATCGTAAATCCTAGGGTATATATAAAACTCCAAGGACATGGTTATTAACAAGGGAAATAGCAATCTTGGTGTTTAACAACAATTTTGGTTAAGTCTGAATTGTTTCATGTATTTATTGAGAAAACATATACACCAATGACATCATTGACATAGAAAATAACCTTGTTTGTGATTACCAGATATTTTACAAGGCAGAGATTTTTTCATGTTTATGAAGGCACTTGTGTAATACTGAATGTCTTCCCTATCTAATCCAATACAAGAAACCTAGCAAAATGTATCATCAACTACGCAGGACATTGATTGTTGTCTTGTTTTAGATTGCTATTATTTTGCTGGAGTACTAGATCAACTGAAGTTATCTTTGAAATTAGAGCCTGACTATTCTCTGCAGGTATACACCTGTATTCCAAAATGCAAAGATCTAGAAATAACACACGGAGTACATTTATACAACCCTGCTCCTAGGAAAGTTTGCACACAGGAATAAACTCAGCTTATTGCCCACCTGATTCACTAGTCGTGTCTTTTCCATTGCCCTTAGTGAGGTGACTAATGAAGACTTTCTGCTCCTTGGTGATTTCTCTATTTTCTTAGACCTCTTTCTGGTGGTGTAGTTTTGGTGACAAAGAATTTTTTTAAGGCTATAACCATAACAGGGTTTTTTGCAGGGTAATATATTCCCCCAGATATATAATAGAATTCAATTGATGTATGGATAAATTAAATGTATATCTATATGTGAACTATCATTTAGCCATAAAAAATAATGAAGTAGTGACATATGTTAAAACTTGTATGGACCTCGTAAACATTATATTCTATGAAATAATTCAAACAGAAGATTATATGATTCCACTTACTATTCTATGTCCAGAATAGGCAAATTCAGAGAGACAAAAGTAGAATAGTGGCTGCATAGGCCTGGGGGTGAGGAGTGGGGAATAAAAAATTATCTTTAGAGCTCTATTATATAGAGAAAATTCTTGTGTCTCTAATTTAATTATTTTATTTAAAAATAAATTTGTAAGCTTACTTTCCTGAAACAGAAAACAATAATTTTCTTAACGATGTGTTTATAAGCAAAACACAGGTCTAAGTTACCATGTATGCTGTTTTTCCAGATATTAACATTTACGTTAGTGCTAGAACATAGTGCTTCTACCAGCCTGTTTTCTCACAGAACCTGCAACATTTGCTTGATTCATAGTTTTAGCATCATAGGTATTTGAGGTATTATCATTGAGGTATGATTATTATTTATAATGATAATTAACTTTGATTCTTAAAGGTAAACTGTGAGGAGTTCATAAATGGTCTGAATATTTTTTTCAAATAGGTAGAATAATTTCTATTATTCAATGTTCGTATTCTCAGGATTGCAAGTCATTCGAAACAACTCTATGTAATGCTCTTCTGATCAATTGTATTTCTAAATGAAAATTCATCACAAATACTGTTTAAAGAATGATTTTCCTGTGATATTCTAGATGAATTTACTATGTAAGTGTTTTTTAATAATAAACTCTTAAGATCCTGAAGGTTATATTGCAATAATATATATAAAGACACATGTATTTATTTACTATCGTATACTTGAATGATCAAAATTTAGGTTCTGCATATATTAATCTATTTCACATTCTCTTTGATTTTTCAGAATTAAACACTTGGTAAGTTAAATTATGTTTCCTACACTGTGTTGAAATCAATTAAATACTTTCTAGGAATTCCATAAAGACCACATAAACACCTTTTGCCTGGCATTCATTCGTGTGGGAGAAAGGCACATTCAAAGGCCTGCATATTAGAAATACTGTTAGATCCCCATAGCTAGCTGAATTCAGTATAACGATTTATAAATGAGTTAAATTTTTGTCTCTATTATACTTTAAAGCTTACAAAGAGTGCCAATACTGCCCTCCCCCCACCCCCAGCGCCATTTGGAAAAACATATAAAGTAGTCCAGGCAGAGAAAGCTGAATAAGGAAACACATTGAAAATGAGAGAAAGCATGCTAATTTCAGGGAAATAAAAATAGTTGAGAGTTCCTGGAGCACAGCTCCAGAGATACAATTCGGAGATTCAATTTAACTAATATGCAAGGGTGTATCAGGAATATCATGTCCTGAGATGCAGATTTTCATCCTGATGTAATGGGAGGCCACCAAATGATTGTGAGCAGGAATATCATACTGTCAAGTTTGCCCCTTAGAATAATTAGTGTGAAAGGAGATTTGAGAATATCAAAAGAGAAGTAAGACTAAAGACTGAAATACTGACAAGGTGGATCTAACAATAACCCAAGAGATGATATGGCTGTAAACTCCTGAGTGGTAATAAGATGGATAGGAGGAAAACTTTTGATAGATATTTAAGAGATGAAATTAATATGATTTATGAATCATGGAAATTTCATTAAATCTAAATTTTCTGCCAAACTCAAAAGGAGACTTAAAGAAGAATAATCTAGGTGGGAGTAAAGGAAGAATTTATTGAGTAGAATATGTTGAGTTTCAGTGGAAATATCCAACAGAATTTGGAAAAGTGGTCTGAATTTGATTAAAGCAATCTGGGTTGGAAGCATCTAGTTATCAAATATAAGACCAGAAAAAAACACAAGGCATGTGGATGTCATCAAGCAGTAGATAATAATGGGATGATGTAAGCAAAATGAAGCATTCTAAGTTCATACTATCATAACCTCCATATTGCAAACTCTCAATCCTCATTTTGTCAACACGTCAGTTGATATTGTTGACGTCCCCTTCCATGAAATTTTGTCTTCAAATGCCTTCTGTGACATATTCTTTATTTTTTTTTCCTCCTCTCACATTTCCAGTCTGTTTTGCTAGATATCTCTCTTCTTGTGACTGCCCAACCTTGGTGTTCTGACCTCTTTTCTAGTAAAGCTATTGATTTCTCTATTTCTACTATGACCAATGCTCTTTCAGTCTGTTTACCATTAGAGCCGTCATTAGTGATGTATTAGATGGAAAGCCAGATGATATCATTCCTCTGTTTAAAATTTCTAATGGTTTCCAAACTCATTCATGGTGAAATACACATTCTTACAATGTTCTATTAAGCTCTGCATGGTCTGCCCACAACTAATGTTCTGGTCTCATCTCCTTTATCTCTCCCTCACCCACTGTCCTCAGCCATATGGAATCCTTGTTTCTTTCAAACACATGATTCACACTATCACTTGAAAGCCTTTGCATTTACTGTTTGCTCTGCTTACAATGTGGTTCCTCCAGAAAGTCAGACTGTTTTGGAGCCGTAATTTTATCACAAAATGTCCCAGATCAGAGAAGCTTTCCCTGTATATCAGATCTGTAATAGCATGCATATGACACCAGTCACTAACTATTCACCTACTTAATTTTTCAATACAATTATCACTCATGAAATGTTATTTTCTGAATCAAACCAGAATATGGGCAATACAGAGCAGGAAATATTTCTATTCTCTCTCTGAAAAATCTCTGGCATCTACTGTAGCTCCTGATATCTACAGGAACTCAATTTATATTTCATGAATAACTAAACTAATAAATGTAAATATGGAATAAGAAGAAAAATCTACAAAACTGATGGGAAAATATGACTCAAGAAAACAGGACGTATATCTATCAGAGCTCATATTTGAACAAAACAACATCCAGTTTAACTTGCTTAAGCAGGAAAGGGATTTATGTAATAAAATCTGATAGCTCAGTGGATTTCTGGGAAGACAAGAGAGTTTGGCTCAGTGTCAGGTTATGAATGATACAACACACTGTAAAGATTCTCCACTGCAAAATCCCCTGTCACAACTGGCCACAAACATTCCAGTGGACACTGCTTGAATTGGGAATTGGACACTAGAAACTCTGCATTGTGGCTGTGGAAAGTCTTACATGAAAAATGGATTCCCTGTGGTGTTCATTTCCTCAAACTGCTTGTTGATGAATATAAGTCTTATTCAAGTTGGTGGAGCCCAGGTCACAAACCTGCATCCATGTATAAGAAAGAAAGTAATGTAAGATCTTAGCTTCTACACGTAAATAGTTGGCTTTATAAGGTGGGAAATTGTCAAAATATAAGAAGGGCATTCAAATAGTGTTTAGAAACCTCTAAGAGAGAGAATAAAGATAGTGGAAAGAAAAAGAATGATCATTATAATAAGAAGGAGCTTGCCATTAAAGTCAAACATTAGGGGTGGCAATTCATTCATTCAGACAATATTTATTGCATGCCTCCTAACAAGAAAGACCTGGGTCTTATGCTATAGGAGCTGGCAATCTAGTGGTAAAGATAACAACTATGGAAACAATTTCTAATGAGGTATACATACTTTGCAAAGATAATTACATGGTGCTGTAGGATCAATTAACCAAGTCTTCAAGGGCAAAGAAGACTTTTTAGAAAAATTAATATTTAAAAAGATCACTACAAAATTAATGCTTTTTAGTTAAGAGGCAGGAAAGGGAAGGGGGTTTGAAGAAGAGGAAATCTATTCTAAAATTTAGTATAGGTTTCAAGTACAGGGAATAAATAGTCCAAATCCTGACAGTGAAAAAAATTATAGAGATTTTAAGTAAATAATGAAGCTTCATTATGTCTGTAAGGGATCCTTTAGGTTTCACAACTAAGATGGGCTTGATGACTTTTTTCAGAGCAGTGCAAGGAAATAATCCAGAAGAAATAATCCAGTGTTTTATAAAACTAACTAGATATTAGCTAGTGAATAAATGGAGAATCACGTATTTAAAAAGGTTGAATGATGAAGGAAAAGTGTAATGAGACAAAGGGTCAGACTGATTTTAAAAGATTTTTATATGTTAAGAGCTAGGGTTTTTATTAAAGAATATTTAGGAAATGAGTGATGAATCAAAGATTCTCGTGAAAGCAAAAGGGAACATTAACCTATAGCCAGATAATAGCATTTACTTGGAAAAGAAAGGGCAATAATGTTTCACTGAGATAAAGAAAATAAAAGAAAACCTTTGAAAAAGTCATCTATTACTAAATATATTTATGGAACTCACAAAGTTTTTTTATATAAAATTTATTTTCTGTCATACTTGAGAGGTAGTCCATATTTGTCTCCTGCAGTATGAATCTTTATTGTCAGGAAATGGTAATCAGAGTTTCTCCAAGAGCAATTATTTTTATACTTTGAAGTATATTGAAAACAGCTTGGGAGCTTGTTAAAAATATAAACTTTCTAAATACCAAAGTTTAAGCATCACAACCTTAGCATGTAGCAAAGCGCTAACTCTTAGTTTATGGGAATTTTCCAAACTAGTTTTACCCAAAAGATATTCAGATAAATTGATTGCAAATTAAAGGATTACAGCCAACTCATTTAAAAAAAATTACACTTTGTCACAGACAGGAGGCTTATAGGTATATAGCCATTCTATTACGTGCTTTCATTAAACACTATCAGCATGCTAAAAGATTTTTTCCTAAAATATGATGTATTGCTCTCTTGTTATATTTCAAGGGTACTTGATTATCTTTCTAAGATGTATCCCTTTGATAGAATGTTTGTAGTATTGAGAATATACAGCAATTTATTGCTTGTCTTATGCCAGTACAATATTTATTTCTCTCCATCCTCTAATTTTCTTATCTACTGTGAAAACCTCACACGTATCTCATTGATGTATAATGATATTTAACATCTCTCTTGAGATTATATTTTAGATTTTCACTCACCTAATTTTTTGTGGTTGATTAAATTAATGGGAAACAGAAATTGATGAGATAAATGAAGGATTATTTGTACATTTACCCTGCTGCAGTACTCTAAATTCCCTCAAAATGATGGTCACTTCTAATTTGAGAAAGTCATTCATTGATTTTAAATCACCATTCTTATTAGATACCACTGTATCCTAATCCCTGTTCTTGGCAATGGGAAGCAAAGGAGAATACGATATCTAGCCTGATCTTAAAAACCCTACATATATGGATCTTAAGGGAAGACTTTATAACTTACAGCTAAGAATTCTCAAATAATAGCACATTCAAAATCAGGAGAAAGAATTTGTCTCATTTTCATGGCTATTAATATCATCTTGGTATTTAATCTATACTTCTCGTTCAGCAATACAATAAATTGTAATAGTAATTTACTTTATTAGTGCTATCTGAATTTGTAGGCATTGACAGTTTTATTTAAAAAAACAATAGCTGACTTGAGGGCTTCCCTGGTGGCACAGTGGTTGGGAGTCCACCTGCTGATTCAGGGGACACGAGTTCGAGCCCCGGTCCAGGAAGGTCCCACATGCCATGGAGTGGCTAGGCCCATGAGCCCTGGCCGCTGTGCTCCAGAGCCTGTGCTCCACCATGGGAGAGAATACAACAGTGAGAGGCCCACGTACCGCAAAAAAAAAAAAAAAAAAAAAACCAAAAAAACTAAAAAAACAAAAACAGAAAAACAATATTTGACTTGAAAAGTCTATTTTTCTAAAATTAACTATATTCATTAAGCTTAATGCAGTCTAAGAAGTATAATGACTTATAAAGTAGAAGAATGATTCTTTAAAAATATGTATTACTTTATATTATATTTGAGTAATGTAATTATTATATAAGTATGTATTTTGTTAAGCATCATTTCATTTTTTTAACATCTTTATTGGAGTATAATTGCTTTACAATCCTATGTTAGTTTCTGCATTATAACAAAGTGAATCAGTTATACATATACATATGTTTCCATATCTCTTCCCTCTTGCATCTCCCTCCCTCCCACACTCCCTATCCCACCACTCTAGGTGGTCTCAAAGCACCGAGCTTATCTCCCTGTGCTATGCAGCTACTTCCCACTAGCTATCTATTTTGCATTTGGTAGTGTAATATATGTCCATGTCACTCTCTCACTTTGTCACAGCTTACCCTCCCACCTCCCCATATCCTCAAGTCCATTCTATTGTAGGTCTGTGTCTTTATTGTCGTCTTTCCCCTAGGTTCTTCATGACCTTTTCTTTTTGATTTGTTTTTTTAGATTCCATATATATGCGTTAGCATATGATATTTGTTTTTCTCTTTCTGACTTACTTCACTGTTATGACAGACCCTAGGTCCATCCACCTCACTACAAGTAACTCAATTTCATTACTTTTTATGGCTGAGTAATATTCCATTGTATATATGTGCCATATCTTCTTTATCCATTCATCTGTTGATGGACACTAAGGTTGCTTCCATGTCCTGGCTATTGTAAATAGAGCAGCAATGGACATTTTGGTACATGACTCTTTTTGAATTATGGTTTTCTCAGGATATATGCCCAGTAGTGGCATTGCTGGGTGGTATGGTAGTACTAATTTTAGTTTTGTAAGGAACCTCCATAGTGACTGTATCCAATTACATTCTCACCAACAGTGCAAGAAGGTTCCCTTTTCTCCACACTCTCTCCAGCATTTATTGTTTGTAGATTTTTTGATGATGGCCATTCTGACCAGTGTGAGATGATACCTCATTGTAGTCTTAATTTGCATTTCTCTAATGATTAATGATGTTGAGCATTCTTTCATGTGCTTGTTGGCAGTCTGTATATCTTCTTTGGAGTAATCTCTATTTATGTCTTCTGCCCATTTTTGGATTGGATCTTTTTTTCATATTGAGCTGCATGAGCTGCTTGTAAATTTTGGAGATTAATCCTTTGTCAGCTGCTTCATTTGCCAATACTTTCTCCCATTCTGAGGGTTGTCTTTTGGTCTTGTTTATGGTTTCCTTTGTTGTGAAAAGCTTTTACATTTCATTAGGTGTTATATGTTTATTTTGTTTTTATTTCCATTTCTCTAAGAGGTGGGTCAAAAAGGATATTGCTGTGATTTATGTCATAAAGTGCTCTTCCTGTGTTTTCCTCTAAGAGTTGTATAGTGTCTGGCCTTACATTTAGGTCTTTAATCCATTTTGAGCTCATTTTTGTGTATGGTGTTAAGGATTGTTCTAATTTCATATGTTTACATGTACCTGTCATGTTTTCCCAGCCCCACATATTGAAGAGGCTGTCTTTTCTCCACTGTATATTCTTGCCTCCTTTATCAAAGATAAGGTGACCATAGGTGCATGGGTTTATCTCTCGGCTTTCTATCCTGTTCTATTTATCTATACTTCTGTTTTTGTGCCAGCACCATACAGTCTTGATTAATGTAGCTTTGTAGTATAGTCTTATGTCAGGGAGCCTGATTCCTCCAGCTCTGTTTTTTTTTTTTTTTCCTCAAGATTGCTTTGGCTATTCGTGGTCTTCTGTGTTTCCATACAAACTGGTACATTTTTCTTCTAGTTCTGTGAAAAATGTCAGTGGTAGTTTGATGGAGATGGCATTGAATCTGTAGATTGCTTTGGGTAGTAGAGTCATTTTCACAATGTTGATTCTTCCAATCCAAGAACAAGGTATATCTCTCCAACTACTTGTACCATCTTGAATTTCTTTCATCAGTGTCTTAAAATTTTCTGCATACAGGTCTTTTGTCTCCTTAGGTAGGTTTATTCCTAGATATTTTATTCTTTTTGTTGCAATGGTAAATGGGAGTGTTTCCTTAATTTCACTTTCAGATTTTTCATCATTAATGTATAGGAATGCTAGAGATTTCTGTGTATTAATTTTGTATCCTGCTACTTTACCAAATTCATTGATGAGCTCCAGTAGTTTTCTGGTAGAATCTTTAGGATTCTATATGTATAGTATCATGTAATCTTCAAACAGTGACAGGTTTATTTCTTCTTTTCTGATTTGGATTCCTTTTATTTCTTTTTCTTCTCTGATTCCTGTGGCTAAAACTTCCAAATCTATGTTGAATAATAGCAGTGAGAGTGGACATCCATCTCTTATTCCTGATCTTAGTGGAAACGGTTTCAGTTTTTCACCATTGAGGACGATGTTGGCTGTGGGTTTGTCATATATGGCCTTTATTATGTTGAGGAAAGCTCCCTCTATGCCTACTTTCTGGAGGGTTTTTATCAGAAATGGTGTTGAATTTTGTCAAAAGCTTTCTCTGCATCTATTGAGATGATCATATGTTTTTTCTCCTTCAATTTGTTAATCTGATGTATCACATTGATTGATTTGTGTATACTGAATAATCCTTGCATTCCTGGGGTAAACCCCATTTGATCACTGTGTGTGATCCTTTTAATGTGCTGTTTGATTCTGTTTGCTAGTATTTTATTGAAGATTTTTGCATCAGTGTTCATCAGTGATATTGACTTGTAATTTTCTTTCTTTGTGACATCTTTTTTCTGGTTTTGGTATCAGGGTGATGGTGGCCTCAGAGAATGAGTTTGGGAGTGTTCTTCTCTCTGCTATATTTTGGAAGAGTTTGAGAAGGACAGGTGTTAGCTCTTCTCTAAAACTTTGATAGAATTTGGTATGAAGCCATCTGGTCCTGGGCTTTTGTTTGTTGGAAGATATTTTTATCACAGTTTCAAGTTCAGTGCTTGTGATTGGTCTGTTCATATTTTCTATTCCTTCATGATTCAGTCTCGGCACGTTGTGCATTTCTAAGAATTTGTCCATTTCTTCCAGGTTGTCCATTTTTTTGGCATTAATGTTGCTTGTAGTAATCTCTCATGATCCTTTGTATTTCTGTAGTGTCATTTGTTACTTCTTTTCAATTTGTAATTCTATTGATGTGAGTCTTCTCCCTTTTTTTCTTGATGAGTCTGGCTAATGGTTTATCAATTTTGTTTACCTTCTCAAAGAACCAGCTTTTAGGTTTATTGTTCTTTGTTATCATTTCCTTCATTTCTTTTTCATTTATTTCTGTTATGATCTTTATGATTTCTTTCCTTGCGCTAACTTTGGGTTTTCTTTGATCTTCTTTCTCTAGTTGCTTTAAGTGTAAAGGTAGGTTGTTTATTTGAGATATTTCTTGTTTCTAATGTAGGACTTTATTGCTATAAACTTCCCTCTTAGAACTGCTTTTGCTGCATCCCATAGATTTTGGGTTGTCGTGTTTTCATTGTCATTTTTTTCTCAGTATGTTCTGATGTCCTCTTTGATTTCTTCAGTGATCTGTTCTTTATTAAGTAGTGTAGTGTTTAGCCTCCATGTTTTTGTATTTTTTACAGATTTTTTTTCCTGTAATTGATATCTAGTCTCATAGTGTTATGGTCAGAAAAGATCCTTGATACGATTTCAATTTTCTTAAATTTATCAGCACTTGATTTGTGATCCAAGGTATGATCTATGCTGGAGAATATTCCATGAGCACTTGAGAAGAATGTGTATTCTGTTGTTTTTGGAGGGAAAGTCCTATAAATATCAATTAAGTCCATCTTGGTTAATGTATCATTTAAAGCTTGGGTTTCCTTTTTTTTTTTTTTCATTTTGGATTATCTGTCTATTGATAAAATGGGTGTTAAAGTCCCCTGCTATGATTGTGTTACTGTTGATTTACTTAGTATTTGCCTTATTTATTGAGCTGCACCTATGTTGGGTGGATAAATATTTAAATTTGTTATACCTTCTTGGATTGATCCCTTCATCATTATGTAGTGTCCTTCTTTGTCTCTTGTAATAGTCCTCATTTTAAAGTCATTTTGTCTGATATGAGTATTGCTACTCCAGCTTTCTTTTGATTTCCATTTGCATGGAATAACTTTTTCCAGCCCTTCACTTTCAGTCTGTATTTGTCCCTTGGTCTGAAGTAGGTCTCTTGTACACAGCATATATATGGGTATTTTTTTTTGTATCCATTCAGCCAGTCTATGTCTTTTGGTGGGAGCATTTAATCCATTTACATTTAATGTAATTATTGATATGTATGTTCCTATTACCATTTTCTTAATTGATTTGGATTGGTTATTGTAGGTTTTTTCCTTCTCTTGCATTTCCTGCATAGAGAAATTCTTTTAACATTTGTTGTATAGCTGGTTTGGTGGTGCTGAATTCCCTTAGCTTTTGCTTGTCTGTGAAGGTTTTAATTTCTCCATCAAATTTGAATGAGATCCTTGTTGGATAGAGTAATCTTAGTTGTAGGTTTTTCTCCTTCATCACTTTAAATATGTCCTGCGACTGCCTTCTGGTTTTCAGAGTTTCTGTTGAAAGATCAGCTGTTATCCTTATGGGGATTCCCTTGTGTGTTATTTGTTGTTTCTACCTTGCAGCTTTTAATATTTTTTCTTTGTATTTAATTTTTGATAGTTTGATTAATATGTGTGTTGGTGTGTTTCTCCTTGGGTTTATCCTGTATGGGACTCTCTGTGCTTCCTGGATTTGATTAACTATTTCCTCTCACATATTAGGGAAGTTTTCATGTGTTATCTCTTGAAATATATTCTCAGTCCATTCCTTTTTCTCGTCTTCTTCTGTGACCCCTATAATTTGAATGTTGGTGCATTTAATGTTGTCCCAGAGGTCTTTGGGTCTGTCCTCAATTTTTTTCTTTCTTTTTTCTTTGTTCTGCTCTGCAGTAGTTATTTCCACTATTTTATCTTACAGGTCATTTATCCGTTCTTCTCTGTCAGTTATTTTGCTATTGATCCCTTGTAGAGAATTTTTAATTTCATTTATTTTGTTGTTCATCACTGTTTGCTTGCTCTTTAGTTCTTCTAGGTCCTTGTTAAACATTTCTTGTATTTTTTTTAATTCTATTTCCAAGATTTTGGATCATCTTTAATATCATTACTCTTTATTCTTTTTCAGGTAGACTGCCTCTTTCCTGTTCATTTTTTAGGTCTTGTGGGCTTTTGCCTTGTTCCTTCTTCTGCTCTGTGTTTTTCTGTCTTCTCATTTTGGTTAACTTACTGTGTTTGGGGTCTCCTTTTTGCAGGGTGCAGGTTAGTAGATTTTGGTGTCTGTCCCCAGTGGATAAAGTTGGTTCAGTGGATTCTGTAGGCTTCCTGGTGGAGGGAACTAGTGCTTGCATTCTGGTGGATGAGGCTGGATCTTGTCTTTCTGGTGGGCAGGTCCACGTCTGTTGGTGTGCTTTGGAGTGTCTGTGGCCTTATTATGATTTTAGCAGCCTATCTGCTAATGGGTGAGATGTGTTCCTGTCTTGCTATTTATTTGGCATAGGGTGTCCAGCACTGGAGCATTCTTGTCATTGAGTGAAGCTGGGTCTTGGCATTGAGATGGAGATCTCAGGGAGATTTTCCCCATTTGGTATTATGTGGAGCTGGGAGGTCTCTTATGGACCAGTGTCCAGAACTTGGCTCTCCCACCTCAGAGGCACAGCCCTGATGCCTGGCTGGAACACCAAGAGCCTTTTTTCTCCATGGCTCAGAATCAAAGAAAGAAAAAAGAGAATGAAAGAATGAAGGAAAGAAAGAAAGAATATAAAATAAAATAAAATAATTAAAATAAAAAAATAATTTTTAAGAAAAAATGTTTTAATTTAAAAAAAAAAAAGAAAAGACATACAGAACCCTAGGACAAATGGTAAAAACAAAGCTATACAGAGAAAATCACACACAAAAGCATACACATACACACTCACAAAAAGAGAAAAAGGGAAAAAAATAATATATGTTTGCTCCCAAAATCAACCTCCTCAATTTGTGATGATTCATTGTCTATTCAGGTATCCACAGATCCAGGGTACATCAAGTTGATTGTGGAGATTTAATCCTCTGCTCCTGAGGCTGCTGGCAGAAATCTCCCTTTCTCTTCTTTGTTTACACTCCTCCTGGGGTTCAGCTTTGGATTTGGACCCGCCTGTGCGTGTTGGTCACCTGAGGGTGTCTGATCTTTGCTCAGACAGGATGAGGTTAAAGGAGCAGCTGCTTTGGGGGCTCTGGCTCACTCTGGCTGGGGTGAGGGAGGGGTCCAGATGCGAGGTGAGCCTGTGGCAGCAGAGGCCAGCATGACATTGCACTAGCCTGAAGCACACTGTGTGTTCTCCAGGGGAAGTTGTCCCTACATCATGGAACCCTGGAAGTGCCGGGCTGCACAGGCTCCTGGGAGGAGCCTTTCTTTCTTTCTTTGTGGCTGCAGCAGCAGCCTTAGCATCTCATGCTCATCTCTGGGGTCTGCATTGATAGCCACAGCTCTGGAGCTCCTTTAAGTGGCACTCTGAATCCCCTCTCCTCGTGCACCAGGAAACAAAGAGGGAAGAAAAAGTCTCTTGCCTCTTTGGCAGCTCCAGACTTTTTCCTGGACACCCTCCTGGCTAGCTGTGACACACTAGCTCCCTTCAGGCTATGTTCACACAGCCAGCCCCAGTCCTCACCCTGGGATCAGACCTCCAAAACCCAAGCCTCAGCTCCCAGCTCACGTCTGCCCCAGCGGGTGAGCAGACAAGCCTTTTGGGCTGGTGAGTGCTGGTTGACACTGATCCTCTGTGTGGGAATCTCTCTGCTTTGTCCTCTGCACCCCAGTGGCTGTGATCTTCTCCACGTCTCTGAAGCTTCCCCACTCCACCACCTGCAGTCTCTGCCCATGAGGGTCTTCCTAGTGTGTGGTAACCTTTCCTCCTTCACAACTCCCTCCTACTGGTGCAGGTCCCATCCCTATTATTTTGTTGCTGTTTTTTTCTTTTGCCCTACCCAGGTAAGTGGGGAGTTTCTTGCCTTTGGGGAGGTCTGAGTTCTTCTGTCAGCATTCAGTAGCTGTTCTGTAGGAGTTGTTCCACATGTAGATGTATTTCTGATGTATTTGTGGAGAGGAAGGGGATCTCCATGTCTTACTCTTCTGCCATCTTGAATAAGCTTAAGTATCATTTTATATGAAGTAACTAATTATGTGTGGGAGAATAATAAGAAATGCATCAAAGGGCTAAGTTTCATTAATGCCTCTTAACTGTGATTGTAAAAGTCATGTGTGTCTTTTTATTATGCATAGCAGGATGCCTCCGGGACTTCTGTTGTCTTTATTTCTGTTCTTTTTTATTTTTTTTTCACTTGATTAATAACATAATGAAATAATAAATAATAATATATGAAGTATTCATTAATATCATAACACTTAAAAACCTTTTCCAAACTACCAAGATTTCCTATGACTTACACAATAAAATTAATTTCTCAAGATTGTCTGCAAGCAAAATTACATATCTTTCTCAACTTATGATGTGGTTATGTCCCAAGAAACCCATCATGAATTGAAAATATTCTAAGTAGAAAATGCATTTAATACAACTAACCTACTGAACATCATTACTTAGCCTAGCCTACCTTAAAGATGCTCAGAAAGCTTACAGTAGCCTATAGTTGGACAAAATTATCTAACATAAAGCCTATTTTATAATTAAGGTTCAATATCTCCTGTAATTTTTTGAGTATTCGACTAAAACTGAGAAACAGAATGGTTGTAAATGTATCAGTTGTTTACTTTCATGACTGGGGGCCTTGGCTCACAGCCGCTGCCCAGCATTATGAGAGAGTATTATACTGCATATCACTCTCCTGGGAAAAGATCAAAGATCAAATTCAAAATTCAAAGTATGGTTTCTACCTGTTTTGTATTAATTTTGCATCACTGTAAAGTCAAAAAATTATCAGTCAAACCATTATAAGCCGAGGACTATCTGTACAATAATATTAATTTTTTATACAAATTATTTTAGTTAAATGACTCATAGGACACTTATCAATTTAACTAGTGTGTACAACAGATTTTCTTTAGGCACAGGTTTTATCAGTTTGTGATTTTCCAGATTAATAAATTCAGTCTTTTTATCAGTACTTTGTCCTTGAAGAATGTGTTCATTTACTGTTCCTATTGTCCTCTTAACTGATTGACAGTTTCTCAGCTTACTATCTACTTAGCTTTAAATATACAGAGGCAAATAGTAGCAATATGTATTTCAAAAAATATGTAGTACATTGAAAATGAATATATGTATATATTTTTATTTAGTATTATATTATGACATTGAAATCCAATGTAGTACTAATATATATATATAATTACAATACAAATATACATGAATACATGTTGCAGGCCTTGACATTCATTGCAATGAAAAGAATACACATGCAACTATTATCATTGATAAAAATCACCTTGGATACTCTGAATGCATTAAAGCCATAGAGGGGAATGAGATATAGCTGCACATTATATTAAAGGAAATCTTTCTATAAAATATTGTAATTAAAATATTTTAATAAAATTTCTATGTTTGAAGACAGAGCTCTCTATAATCAAGACAGATAACATCAAGCTTTGAAACTGTTTTACAAAGATGTGTAAACACATTCATTGTTTAGAATAAAAATATTAAAAAATTAATGTGTACTATGTAGCCATGTCAGGAAAGGGAAAATAATTCACAATATCTTCTCTCTCACATATGTGTGGGTGAGTGTATGTATGTACTAGTATGCTACAAAAAGAGCTGATTCAAGTATGTTGGAAATATTATTCACTTATTTTACCAGCAGTAAACTTTAAACTATTGAATTTGTTCTGAAAAACTTCTAAGTTTTGTCTCAGACATTGCTTTGCTCCTTATGCTTCCCAACGATTGCCTGTATCTAGTTAATCTTTCTAGCAGTCCTCACTTTTCAATTTTAAAGAACAGAAGGTCCTTGCCATTAGACCTCTATTTGTCATCAAATCTCTGCTTTTGTGATTTGAATGGGATTGTTGATTATTCTAAGCATTCATTTTGACTGTATGTGGTAAGCAACTATTCAACAGATGATGAAGAAAATAACAAAATATTGTGTGTGTCTGGCTTCAGGAAACATTGTTTTTGTGTCAATGCTGGTGACATTTTAGGACCTTTCCATGGTGCCCCCCCAGTACTTGAGTTACCCAAAGGAAATGGAGTAGAAAACAATGGCACTTTGCAGCAACTACCTCTCCTCAATAGACAATTCTATTGAAATATAAATAGAGGGAGCTTCTTTGGGGAATTTTTTTTCTTCCCATTAACTTCTACCTTTGCCTAGGTCTGAATTCCAAATATTTCATCACTTCCCTCCTCCATACTTAACCCTTGCCCAATAATAGTAGCTGAGACAAAGCACTTTTCTCTCCTTCACTAATGTTTCCATATGTTACTACCATTTAGAGAATTTATCATATCACTGAGTATAAAGGAGAACATTATTCCAATGTGACATATTGGGAAAATAAAGCTCAAAATATTATATATTGGCTTCAGTCTGTAGATAGAACAGGAGCTAAAAACTTAGGTGTTCATTCTCAATCTGTAAAATTCAGTAGGTCAATGAAATAGTTTTTTGTTCATTTTTGTTTTTGTTTTCACAAGTTGCTATTTTAAGCAATCTCAAAGTTCATATCTGGCAAGGCAGGATAGTTTTTTTGAAATTTTTGTTTCACTGCATGAACATCCAGCTATTGTCTTTGGATGGAATACAGTATAAATCTTGAGGAAGGAAAGAGCTTCTGAATCACAATAACTCATTGAGTCAAATAATTTTTATCACTACCCACTGGTGTTAACTCTATATCACATGATCTCCTGGTGAGAAAATTCTAAAAAGAAAAAAAGAAAACAAAGCAACGCAAAACAAAAATCTAAAGACTACGATCTGCCATTCTTCTTTATGAAACATCAAGCAGAGGTGGCCGTGGAGCTCTAGGAAAGAAAACCCTGAGTCATTTCTAAATGTTCAACAGAGTTTAATACTACTGTTCTAAAACTTTCTCCTTCTAGTCTATTCAGTAAAACGGCATGTAAAGGCATTATTAAGAATTTGTCATAGTAAAAAACTAACCAAAAAAAAAAAAAGAAAAAGATAAATTTCCAATAAATATTGATCACTGAAATTGATATCAATTTGTACATTGAGAAATTTCCTATAATACTATTATCTTAATATTCTGTGCTCTTTTGGGAGAGTAAGATGGCTGGTCATAATATTCTAAATTTAATCATTTCAATCTTTCTTTTTAACCCTTTGGTTTTAGGTGAAGAAATGTAGAACTTCCAGAAATGATGAGATGTCCAGTCTAGTGGGTGTATGTGACTATACAAGGAGAAAAAAAAGTTACATATCATTATATTAAGTGATTTTAGTAGAAATATATCTGAAAAATTGCACTCAGATTTTGGCAGTGAAACTAATTATGATGGTTCTCCAGGAACTGAATTAGTTATTAAAAAGCATGTTGTTATCTGCTAAATGAGTAATTTTAGAATCTCTGGGACTCTGAGAAGGGAGGGGACCCAAATGAGCAATAAACACTGAAGGGCTTTAACAAAAACACCCTGTAGATACATCTTCTCTGCTCCCTGATTGAGAAAACCAAGAAATCAAAAGAAAATAACCTAGTTGGAAAGTTAAACATTTCTAAGTCTTAGAGAGTAGGTACTGAGACAGAAAAAGAAAATCAAGCAAACTCACGAAATATATGTTACAGATAAGCCTGTGTTAAAATGTGTGAGCTAACTGAAAGATCTCTCTTCTGGGTTTCTATAGTCTCTGGTACAAGTATTGAAATTTACATTACACTCCAACTCCAAAATCTTTTATAAAGAGAGATAGATGTTTATATATATATATATATATATATATATATATATATAATATAAAAATATGAGTTTTTTAAATGTAAAAATTGAAAATATATATATTATATATTGTAATACATAAAATTTCACTTTTGAGTGAAAAGATAATTGTGTTGTTTATGAATGTGAGTACTCCCTTTTTCTTTCATCTAAGACAAATAGTATATTTTGTTTATGATTTAGGTTTCACTTGTTGATATTAATATCCAAATGAACTATATATGTTGATGACTTTTGTTTGTGTTTATGTTTTAAATATTACTTTGATATCAAACTTTTAGTGCCAATTATCCTTTCTTTCATTTCCTATTATTTTTTTTTTTTTTTTTTTTTTTTTTTTTTTTTTTTTTTTTTTTTTTTTTTTTTTTCTTTTTGCGGTATGCGGGCCTCTCACTGTTGTGGCCTCTCCCGTTGCGGAGCACAGGCTCCGGACGCGCAGGCCCAGCGGCCATGGCTCACGGGCCCAGCCGCTCCGCGGCATATGGGATCCTCCCAGACCGGGGCACGAACCCGTATCCCCTGCATCGGCAGGCGGACTCTCAACCACTGCGCCACCAGGGAGGCCCCATTTCCTATTATTTTGAAGGTAAAAAATGGCAATATACCAGTCTAAGATATGCATGGATTTGATATTTGTTGAAGAAAGCAAAAAAATATATTCTTAAAAATCAATGTAGAAAATTATATACATTAATAAAAGGATTTAAAACAAATTTATTACACAGTAGTTACAATTTTAATTCATTGTTTATATTTAATACTTAAATTCTTATGTCAGGTTTTCTGATCCTGGAAGATCAGACAATAATGCCTTCTCTATGCTATAAACTTGTTTCACATGTTAGAGATTGAGGTCTGCATTGAGGAAATCCTCTCTTCTCCTTAGACTATATTTATAACATTAGTCATTAAATTAAAACATATTCCTCTTATGACAGAGAGGGAAGAACAAAGTATTATGCCTACTTCAAAATAAATTCATTACTACCTGTTGAATACGTGCTGAAAGTAAGAAGAGCATAGTTGTCAATTACTTTGTAAAATTCAGAAAATAAATCTCATATAAGATCCATAAATTTGAGATTTCCAATGTATGAACAAGTTTTAGGCTAGATATATATTTCTAAAGAAATGAATCAGAATGAAATACATTTTATTACCAAAGGCATAATAAAGGCTAGGTCCCAGCTTGCCCATGAAAAGTGTTTCAAACATTTATATAATTTAAGTATATACATTCATTTAAAATTTAAGGAGACTGTACCAATAATTATAGCTAACATTTAGCATTTCCAAAGTGTTTTACCTACATTGTCTCAGGAAATGTTTCGCAAAATCCTGTGAAGTAGTTATTTTTAATTACGTTTTAAAAATGGGGAAACTAAGTTGTATATAGTTTAAGTATCATTTCAAGAAATGAGTTAGAAAGTTGTGGACATGGTATAGACTAAGATGTTTATTTTATCAAAGATATTTTTGATCATTGGGGTGAATGTAAAGGTGAGGTTGAATCACACAAAGAGATCAGCACCAAACCATCCTTAACAGACCAGAAAGAGCTTCTCTTTGGTGTCTTATGTATCTGAGTCAAGGGTAGCTGGATGGAATCCAACATCACTCATGATTGTATTTAAAATGACTGGAAAACCAGGCATACAGATATAATGTTTACATTAAATATAAATATTCCTCTTTTCTCAAGTCATTCCTACTTCTTTGAGTTTCAGAGACTTCATCTTAGATCCACAAGCTATGTTGATAAAATTTTGGCATTATCATATTTATAAGAGATAAAATTAGAAGCTTATTATTTTTTCTCAAAATTTCTGTGATGGTAATATTTTAATAGCCAAAAATCAGTGATGAGATTCTCATCATATTTATCTTTCAAATAAATATTTTATCTTATGAGAATATAGATTTTCTAGTTATAAATGTATAAAAATTAATTTCAATTTAAATAAAAAATAACTGCTATCTCTGAGAAAAAGAGTTCAAGTTCTGTGTGGTTTCAATAACATGATACAAAAAAAGAAAATATTTATAAACAGGGAAAGTCAGTATAAGTAGCATGTTGATATATTCCACAGAAGAACCAGAGAGTAGCAACAACAGTGAGAACAAGAGTTGAGAATTGATCAGAAAATAGAAATGTATTAATTGTAAAGAGATTTCAATGGCAGGAAAAGTGGAGGCTACCATTGTTTCAGAGAGTCATTCAAAGCCATGAATAAGTTAATTGTTACCTATATATGCTATGATAATAATAAAAGATGAGCTAGTTTTACTGTTTACAATAGCCAGGTCATGGAAGCAAACTAAATGCCCATCAACAGGTGAAAGGATAAAGAAGATGTGGTACATATACACTGGAATATTACTCAGTCATAAAAAGGAATGAAATAGGGTCATTTGTAGAGACGTAGATGGATCTAGAGACTGTCATACAGAGTGAAGTAAGTCAGAAAGAGAAAAACAGATATCGTATATTAACACATATATATGGAACCTTGAAAAATGGTACAGATGAACCGGTTTGCAGGGCAGAAATAGAGACACAGATGTAGAGAACAAATGTATGGACACCAGGGGGGGAAAGTGTTTGGGGGGGTGGGGGGATGAATTGGGAGATTGGGATTGACATATATACATATACTAATATGTATAAAATAGATAACTAATAAGAAACTGCTGTATAAAAATAAATAAAATAAAATTTAAATGATAAAAATAATCATAATAATAAAATCATAGTGCTAATTTCAACACCCCCCAAAAAAGATGAGCTAGCTTTTAAGTAGTTTGACTTGAGTCAGCACCCAAACTTCTTTTTAATGCAAGAAATATCAAAACAAAGCAAGGCAAAAGCAATATGTTAAGAGGAACTTATTACAGTTACTACTGGCATTAGTGAGGGCTTTCTAGAGAAACAGACTCAATAGAATATATATATATATATAAATATATATATAGATATTTTTATATATATATGTACAAATATATATAATATTATGTTGTTATTAATATTATTTAAAAGTTAATATTATTAATTAGTATATACATATATGTATGCATGCATTATAAAGATGTATTATAAGGACTTGCATCACATGATTATGGTTCCAAGATCTATTGTGAAGCAGGAGATCTGGGAGAGCTGATGGTGTAGTTCTAGACCAAAGGCCAATCGGCTTGAAACCCAGGAAAATCTGATGTTTTAATTCAAGTTCAAAAGCAGGAAGAAACCAATGCCCTGGTTAGAAGACAATTAGATAGGAAGAATTTCCTCTTATTCATAGGTAGATCAGCCATTTTGTTTTATTCATGTCTTCAACTGATTGGATGGGGCTCACCCACATTAAGGTAAGCAATCTGTTTTTCTCAAACTACTGATTTTAAATGTTAGTCTCATTCAAAACCACCTTCCCAGACATATTCAGAATAATGTTTGGCCAAATGTCTGGACACCCAATGGCTCAGTCAAACTCATGTATTAAGTTAACCATCACACTGCTACGTTACCATCAAACACGCATCCTAGAAAACTTGGATTCTCCTTCAAATTTCACACACTCTCTAATCAGCACCCATTGTGTCAAATCTACCTCTATAACAATTTGTGAATAGATCTACTTATTTGTACTCCACTTCCTCTTCCATATTTATATTGATAGAGCCTGTAATCTGCTTCAAATTTTGCAAAATGCCTGTGTGTAAAGAATTTCTTCATACAAGCCACCATTGTTACTACAGCACTTTTGAGAAAGTATTATAGGAAAACATATGGAACATGGGCAGACATGTTAATTGTGGAATTATTTGCAATATAAATATTGTAAAACATTTAAGTTCCCATTGGTGGTGGTGGAGGAGCTGCGTACATTCTTATAGCTCTATAAAGTGAAACAAATTCATTCATTAGGGGAAAATCTGTTAGACTTACAGAAATAACAGCTAAATAAAACAAAGTAAAACACAATAACAATCACAGGAGCTCACTGCAAGATAGAATCAGAGAATCATCTCATTTTGTTATAAAATGAAACCCACTGTTTTGTTATATATACATAGGTTACACATGTATACAGTCTTGGCATATCATCCAATGTCTCTCAACTCAATTTTCCAACCTCCTCTCTCCTCTACCTGTATGTACATTACATTCCAGCTATTAACTAAATATTCATTATTCATTCCTTGAATATGAACTTTAATTTACAAATAATGGATTTTGCCCATATTGACCAATCAGTTTCATTATATTTCCACCCTAATTCTGCCTTTGAAGATTCTACTTATGTTTTTCAATGGTAAACACATATGTGGTCTCTTTGAGGAACTTTTTCACATTGCAACAGAGTTTCTCAAGCTTGGGTGTATTTATTTATTTATTTATTTTGCGGTATGCGGGCCTCTCATTTTTGTGGCCTCTCCTGTTGCGGAGCACAGGCTCCAGACGCGCAGGCTCAGCAGCTATGGCTTATGGGCCTAGCTGCTCCGCAGCATGTGGGATCTTCCAGGACCGGGGCACGAACCTGTGTCCCCTGAATCAGCAGGCAGACTCTCAACCACTGCACCGCCAGGGAATCCCGGGTGTATTTATATTTTGAACCAGGTAATTATTTGTTGTGTGGGCTTCCTTTTGCATTGTAGGATGCTTACAGCATCCCTGGCTTCTACTCTCTATATGCCATAACCCACACCCCTCAGTTCTGAAAACCAAAAATATATCCAGATATTGACAAATGTTTATTATGTAAGGGAGAGTGTTGATGTGCAAAACTGCCCCTGGCTGAGAAACATTGCCCTGGCATGGGAATATATCTCTCACTCTTTACATTCCTGTGGTACTTTATTCGTGCTTCTATTTTGGCATATATCACATTCATCTCATATTTTAGTTAGCTGAGCGTTTAGAGTCTCTCCTATTTTGTGTGAGGATCTACACTTAATGTATATTTGTTACACAGTGTTGTATAAGAAATATTATTCATGTTGCAGGTGCATTGTTTATTATATGTAATTGAATCCCAATACCTATTCACTATGTTTAAAGATAAATTCAGATTCATTGATAATAATGATACAATTTGTTGTTGTTACAATTAGGTTATCTATTAGTAGATGTAGGTTTGAAATGTCAGAGCTCTAGAGGCTGTTTGATGTTCTCTCATGCTTCTATCTTTAATAAACAACCACCAGATGGACAGTGGTGTCATACTTTGGTGTTAAAGATGGCTCACGTTGTTATAGCATAGCTGATTAAAACAAAGATTAGCATGTCTTTTGACTTGATTAATAATTCTTTATAACACACACACTCCTTTTTGAAAATAACTATGTGTATATTAGGTTAAAGATTAATTCAGATTAATTCACAGGTTCTAAGTAAGCTCCTTTTTCTACATCTATCTCTGTATTTACAAATATGTAATGAACACTAGATGCAAGATTAAGAACATATAAACAAAAAAGCATGGATTTCTTTACTTCATGTTAAATATTTAATGATACTTAATCTAACATTTTTTTCCTCCAGTGTTGAAAAATACATCAATTTTAACTAAATCTCTCTTGTTAGCAGAAAACTTTTCGTTACATGTATAAGGTTTTACTTCTTTTAACATGAAAGAAACAACAAAATATATAATAGAATACGTTTTTGAAACTTACTCTTAACTAACTCCCTCATACTGCTAAATATTTTTAAAAAATTAATATATGTTTTATCATTATTGTCTGCCTATTTTCCTATTGAATAAATGAATAATAAATTACAATGTGGCGGGGATTTCAGAGCCAGAAACACTGACAGCAGAGAAAGTAACAGTTTATAGTTGACAGGGTGACATAGAAAAAGGAAGTAGAAGTTACATCTCTCTATATTTATTAGTACAATAATATTTTGATCACATTGAAGCACCAATAAAAATTTTATATATGTTCACTATTTTCTGCATAAGGAAGCAGAAAAATCCTTTATATGTTGTGGGAATCATTCTATCTTATATATGTTTGATATTTTTAAAAAATATATTTGAAAAAGTATTTTCAGATAATTTGAATTATTTGAATAATCCATCCATATGTATGCACTCACATCTCAGTATTCTTGACTCATATAGAGTAGATAATCATAAGATACTAAAAGTAATGCAGAAGTACCTAGCTAGACTCTCTGGCTCTCTGAGACTTCAGACTTATCTTGTGAAAACTAAACCACAGAGATGGATGGAATTACAATTTGAGGCTGAGTGAAGATGCTGGCAATGGCACTGTCCTCTGTGCTACAGCAGCTGGTCCATCTCTTGCAGACCAAGTGCCTAGGTGTCCTCAAATACACCTCACATCTGAAATTCTGCTATGGCACATCCTCAATGAGCTTTATTCCTTTCATTCTGCTTTCCTTCCCTTTTCTCATAGTATCTCATCATACAGCTGCTGCTTTTAACTTTCTAAAGTTAGGTTTATAATGGTCTGTTAGAATATTTTAAAAAGTGGTCTTCTATGTATGGATTCATCCCAAATATGTGGTAATATGCCTTATAGAAAATAATTGTGGCCACCTGCTGCTCTCATGCAAACATCCAAAAATATGAATAGATATTTATAAAACATTTCCTCTTCTTGACAGATCTACTTCTGTTAATGTCACAATTCTCCATGGCATCCAAGTTTTATATCACCTTTGATCCTTTCTTTCAATCAAATTATTTCCCAATAATGAAATATACCCAATATTCTAACAACTCTCTTTTTTATTTCCTTCCTCCCAGCCACTCCTACCAAAGGCTTGCTTTTGACTTTTATAATTCATATTCCAGATCTCTCTCCAAATACATGCACACAAACAATGGATTTTAACTTCCCACAGAATAAAATCAAAATGACAAATTCTGGTGATCAAATCTCTTTCTAACCTGAACTTTTTCGGGTTTTCTATCAATGGAAATCAATGGATTGAGGACTTGAGACTGAGTCTCACCTACATTTTTTGTAAATTTTATACCTTTGCCCAATTTATTCCAAGTCATCTTGTGTATTTTTTCCTAAAGTAAATATTTTAAATCACTTTCTTACTTATTTTTAGAAGTCTTGAATAAAATTATATTCACAAAATATTGCTGTATATTTCAAAGCATTAACACACAAATCAAATTGAAAATAATAATAGTAGTAAGCAGAGAAGGAGAAATGGCTTTTTTCAGCATCATTTCCCACTTTTACCTTATATAAATAATGTTCCATATTCAGAGAAATATATTTGTTATATCTAGTCACTTTCTACATTCTGTTACTTTGCACAGACTATCCTTCCCACTCAATAATTTTCTCTCCTCTCCTGCATGGAGTGGCCCATCTCAATCCCTCATTCTAAAATCCCAAGCCTAAAGTGATCTCCTCTTCTCTGAATGCCTGGAAAGTACTTTCTGGTACTACAGGGTGTCCTAGGCTTATCTTGTATTTTTCTTGCTCAAGGCCTACAATCAGCCATTTCACTAATAGACTTTGTTCCTTTTATCAAAAAGTTACATTTAGAAACCAAGTCTAGCCACTGAGTGTGCTCAGTGCTCTTGGGATGTCACTGCTTCTAGACTTCCCAGAGAAGAGAGGTAGGTAATGCTGTACATATACAAAAACATTTATATTTATATACATATAGCTACAGTTATTTCTGTATCTATCAAACTGTATGTATATTAATCTCCACTTGAATTATTTTTATATTTTAAAAAAGTGCATCTGATAGAATGCACTTACTATGAGCCAGACTTTGTGTTTTTAAATGCATACTTTTTTCATTTATGCCTTAAAACAACCCTGTCAGACGGCTGTCATTCTTATCTTCATCTTGTACATAAAGGAAACTAAGGTTAAAAATATTAAATTACATTAATGCCATAGTGGTATATGCCAGTTAAACATAATATGCTTACATGTTGGAGACAAATTGCAGAGGGGCACAAATATATGCCTGAAAGGCAAAGGGAAAAACTGAACACCCTTTCTTCCTTTCTATCTTTTTCTTTCTTTCTCTCTCTCTTTCTCTCTTTCTTTCTTTCTTTCAGAAAAATATAGTATTATTTCTAGACTTTGGGTGAAAATATTTTGCCAGAGTGTGAAGAGCATGACTTGTTGGTAAGCTCCTTTTGATTCACAAATACTATATGAATTACTGTGCTGAACATCACAAGGTTATGCCTGGGATTTTAGCAGAATGCTATGATCAACTAACAATGTCTTCCAAAGATACCTGAGGTGCAAGTGGCAGTATGCTATATTTAGTAACTCTATTTTAGCAGCCTATTTTCAGTATTCCCTGCTTTCAATTAATCATGTAATTCCCACAGCATAGAATTTAGTAAATTCAATTAATTTTTTAAACTCATCTATGTTCTCTACAAAACTGTAAATGTTATTACAAAAAAAATATTTATATCCATCTTGTTAATTTTTGCATCTACTTCTAATATAGTGCATAGCACATACATGAATTATAAGTTGTGAAAACAAAGGTTAAAATGTATAGCTCACTTTGAAACCACGTGTGAACAAACAGAATCTTATTAGGTGAAAAATATGTATAAACAAGTTTAAATAATTGAGACCTATTAAAATATTCTCAAAGGTCATCTGGGAATTGCTAGTATCCTAACAGTTATTTATATTGAGATGCAAATGACAGAATAAATTTTCCAATATCAAATATTTTAACATCAGCTATAGCAATAGACCTATATAACCTCATTATTGCTGCAACAGTTATAAAGTCAATAGCGTGTAAAGTATTTGATGTAATGAATATTCATGTTGCACAGATAGTAATGGAAATGCTTCAAGAGCTCCACCTCCTTTCTAATACACCTTGATCACATAGTGCTCTCTCTGTGGCATATGTATTTCACCTTATATTAGTTTATTCTTAAATGCACTCAAGCATGGAGATGAATGCTATAACCTTAACAGATATGAAGTATGGTTATGAATTATTAGAACAGAATCTTTGGTGTCTATCGAGGAATCTTACCTTGTTTTAGGAGTATACATCCTCTTTAGGAGAGATAACAGAAACAACTTCCATTGCACTCAAAAACAGTCATCAATTATACAGAGCAAAAAGTAGCAGAGAAAATAGATTGCATTTCCTTCCTGAAATCTATACAGAAAACTACAGCCAGTGACATTTTGATTATTTCTATATGTTAACCAAAAGCATTAAGATTTGAATGGATGAATTTATTTCCTTATCCAGAAACCTGAGATAACACTTTTTGTTCCATCTGCAATATGACCAGGAGAAATTGTTATAAATATGTTTACTTTTTCTGATAAACTGCTAAAGGACAAAGTTATTCACCCTTATTTAAAATGAACAAAATAATTTTGTACATTAGAATATATTTTCTATCAGTAGTTTTATAACATATTCTATTAAGACATATAGAATGATGGGAATTATGGAAAAGCTAAAAATAAGAAGAGTTTTAGAAAAAATATAATACTTAGCCTTAAAGTATTTTTCTTTTTTTAAATGCTTTAAGATTTTTTGTAATTTGCAATTTTTATGGTAGTGTATTACTTCAATGTCCAGAGAGGTAAGGAGTATACTTCCATAATGAAGTATATTTATCAAGAATCTTAAGACAAACATAATTTCTAATAACCAAAAAAAAAAAAATCAAGGTGTGAGTTCAATCAGAGAATTTCAGAGACAAAATATTTACAATTTGTTTTTCTTATTGGGATGATACAGCCTAGTGGTATAGATTTCATTGGGAATTAAAAATGCATAATTGATCTGTTCATGCCTTGCTCTATGGAAGCAATTAAAAAGAGATATTAAACATAAAACGTGTTCCCTGAAATGACATTGTTATTAGTTGATTATATTGGAACTTAAAACAAAAAGATCAGTTATAATGGATATTTGGAATTTAATAAGAAGTTTGTAGAATTTTTAAAGTGCTTCAGGTTTTAGTGGATCTTGCTCTTAAAACCAAGTATGTAGGGCTTTCTCTTTTCTTTTCTTTTCTTTTTAATATGTGCAAAAAAATTCATTGTGGTGATTTACTACTGAGAATCTCTTTGGCTTCATTTTGTGAGCCTGGAGGTCAACATTTGGGTTCAGAGAGTTCCTAGTCACTCTTATTATTATCATTTTTATAACTGGGAGCAGCACGGAAGGCAGATCCTTGCTCAGCTTGTAAATGTCAAGTGGGTTACTTTTGGAATGCATATTTTCAGTCATAAATTAAAGTGTAAGAATAGCTATAAAGTGTTTCAATTAGAAGATATTTATTGTGCTTCCACCTGGAAACAGCAGGGCATTCCTGTGAAGAATTTTTTTTACGGTGTCTATTTGAGTTGTGTCACAGATACAGTTCTTAAATGATTTGTTGTTGTTTAAGATTTGTATCCTGAGTTTTATGATGTAACTGTGTCAACATTAAACCAGAAGGTTATGACACTATCCTTTCTCCCTGCTGAAGTGATGACCCAGGTAATTTCAGAATAGCATTTTTTTCCTAACAGAAAAATTGCTACTAAAATGAAACAAAAGCAAGCTTGCAATTACTTTCAAAAACACTTAGAGCCATCTACAAAATTTCACTCAAATAACCATACTCCTTTTTTTGCATTCAAATAGCATATTTAAACAAGCAACCCCAGGCACATAGTACAAAATTCTAACATAACCTTGTACTTTTTGTTATAAGTTTTCTTCTACAAATATTTCTCCAGAATATCACAATAGTTTTATGAGGTAGGGTGACTAGTATTATATTTCTATTTTCTCAGGTTAAACTTGAGGTTAAAAGGTTTTTTTTTTGTTTTTTGAATTGTATACTTTTATTTTTTTTTTTTGAGGTTAAAAGGTTTGACCAAAGGTTAATTACTTAAACAAAACTGAAAATTAAACCTCCATATTTGTATTCTAGTATGATTTCCTGGAAAACACTTGAAGATAACTCCATTTTTGTTGTTTGACTGGGGATGGCTTTCAAGCCCTCTGACTCCTCATCTGCCCCACCTCTAGGCAAAGGATTAAGAAATCCCTGTTGCTCTTTCCTTTGGTGTGGTGAAGTGTTGCTCAAGTCATGGTTTCTCCAAGCCCCACCCCCTTATCACAATAAAACCCAAGCCATTCTTCTAACCTTCTCTCCCTCGAGCTATTTGTGGACCGGCTTTAGAGACTGTTTTGCTTTCTTGAATAAGCCTCATTATGTCAGCTACCTTCTTGGACATCATCAGTCTTTATGTTTGACCACATTTTGGGTATGAGGGGGAGGGACATATCTCACCTTTCAATATGGCCACAAAATATACCATAGATATAAATTTGAAATCTTCCTTCCACATCACTACAAATAAAATATTTCTCCTGCTTGCTTTCCCCATACAATCCTTGCCTATATTTGCACTGGATGGTCATTTCTTTTCAAGATTCCTCCTGTTGCAAGTGTCTCTTGCCAGTAGCCCCTCTCCCCCTCCATGTTCCTTTCATACCTGTTGTCTTTCCATGCCCTGTTTTAGAAAACACATGACAATATACATTTATTGTTCTACTTACAGCAAGAAAAAAGTTACACAGGAACATGGAAATTTGCATGTTTAAATTAAATATTTTTGGAGCAGGGGTTGGAAAACTTTTTGAGAAACAAATTATTGACTATTCTAGGCTCATGGACCAGATTGTTTCTGTCACATCTATTCAACTCTACAATTGTAATGCAAAAGCTGCCATAGACAACACATAAAGAAGGAAGTATGGCGTTATTTCAAAATAAATTAAAATTGAACTATCATATGATCCAGCAGTCATACTCTTGGGTATATATCTGAAGGATTTGGAATCAGTATCTTAAAGAGATATCTGCACCCCCATATTCATTGCAGCATTATTTACAAAGCCGATATATGGAAATAACCTGAGTGTCCATCAATAGATGAATGGATAAAGAAGATGTGATTTATAGATAGATAGATAGATAGATTATACAAACACACACAATAGAATATTATTCTGCCATGAGAAATGACATCTGCCATTTTCAACATGTATGAAATTTGAGGCCATTATGCTAAGAGAGATAAATGAAGACAAAGAAAGACAATATGGTATGAAATCACTTATATGTGGAATGCAAAAATAAATTTAACTTGTTAAAACAGAGAGTAAAATAGAGATTACCAGTATCTGGGTTTAGAGGAATTGGGGAGATGTTGTTTAAGGGTACAAACCTGCAACTAACAGATAAATAACTTCTGGAGATATAATGCAGAACATAGGAATTATAGTTCAAAAATGCTGTATTATATATTTCAAAGTTTCTAAGAGACTAGATTTTAACTGTTCTCAACATAAAAAAAAAACAATAATTATGTGACACAATAAAGGGTTTAGCTAAAACCTCTGGAGTAATTGTATTGCAATATATAAATGTATCAAACCAAAACATTGCACATCTCAAATTACACAATGGTATATGTCAATTATATCTCAATTTTTAAAATGATAAAAAATGTATTAAAAAAACAAGTGCCAACTATATTTGACCTATAAGCTGCACTATGCCTACCCCTGTTATTCCTATGCAATTTACTGCAAAGAGGTAGCAAACCAAGAAAACAAATTCTCACCCAGTATCACTTAATTAGTTTAGCCTTTAACAATTAAGCAAACAAATGATAGAAAGGCTAGATAATGACAGTATAGATGTTTCAAGCAAGTTCAGTATTATTTTTGTCCTGAGTTCCATAGACTAGGCATATAATAACTATTTATTAAATAAATCAATTAACAATTTGTCACACACCACTGAAGACATTATATCAGTCTTCAGAATATATATTTAGTATTTAAAATTGGAAATGAATAACTAAAGTTTTTTTCCTAAAATCTTTTTATAGATTTTTATTTATTTATTTATTCATTCATTCATTTATTTATTTTTGGCTGCATTGGATCTTCATTGCTGCATGCAGGCTTTCTCTAGTAGCAGTGAGTGGCGGCTACTCTTCATTGTGGTGTGTGGGCTTCTCATTGGGGTGGCTTCTCATTGTGGAGCACAGGCTTTAGGCACGTGGGCTTCAGTAGTTGTGGCATGCAGGCTCAGTAGTTGTGTCTCGTGGGCTCTAGACCGCAGGCTCTGTATTTGTGGCTCACAGGCTTAGTTGATCCACAGCACGTGGGATCTTCCCAGACCAAAGCTCGAACCCATGTCCCCTGCATTGGCAGGCAGATTCTTAACCACCGTGCCACCAAGGAAGTCCCTGAATCAGTAAAGTTTTAACATAAATAATGCAGAATATTATCCATCAAAATATAAATCAAAGAGTATAGCTGTCACGTGTATTATAACCAAGAACTGATCCATGAAACATTAAAATATAAAAACCGGGGCTTCCCTGGTGGCGCAGTGGTTGAGAGTCCACCTGCCGATGCAGGGGAAGCGGTTCATGCCCAGGTCCGGGAAGATACCACATGCTGCGGAGGGGCTGGGCCCGTGAGCCATGGCCACTGAGCCTGCGCGTCCGGAGCCTGTGCTCCGCAATGGGAGAGGCCACAACAGTGAGAGGCCTGCTTACCGCAAAAATAAATAAATAAATAATAATAAATAAATAAATAAATAAAAACCTGTGAACTAACGTTCTGAATAGCTAGATCTAGCAAACTGACTTTCTTATTCAAATAAATATTGCCCTTTATAATTCTAAACACATATATGGTTTCTAAGAAAAAATACACTCACTTTAACAGATTTAAAGCATCATTTTATAACTGTAATAACACATTCCATTGAACAATTCTGAAATAAATACAAAGTTGTGCTAGTTAAACATGTTTGGCTTTGGTTCCTGCCCAATAACACATCCAAAAGATTAAATCTGCAATAAAACTAGCCAAAGGCCTCTGAAGGATATTAAGATAGCTGCCTACTCTGCTTTTGTTTGCTAGTTTCCTAAAAATTCTCATTTGTATCTAAATCTGAACTCTGAATAATGTTTTTTTTTAATGTAACTCCAACAGATTTGATAATCTTTATGAAGAGTTTTGAATAAGAGCAATGCCCTGATCTGAATTCTATTATCTTTGATCTGAATTCCATTCTTTATTTGGCCATAGGGATAAGCAATTTTGCCAAATCAGTCATGGAAATTTTGTCTGCATATGAAGAAGAAGACAGATAAGCATTTCTTATAATAAGTATTCATTAATATTATCCATAAATACATATTTTCATCCTGAATATCTCTGACTTTGGCATCAATAGGGATATACAGGCAAAATAGTCATGTATGATTCCTGCTTTCACTGAATTTTGAATTAGTAAGAAATACAGACAACACGCAGGAAATTAAAATATGGCATGGTGAGATAATATTTGACATGTTTGTTGAAGTTTTTTTTTAATATTACTCACTTAATTTTTCAATTGTTCCTATTCAATCATCAGCTTTATTTCCCTTTAAAAGGAAAGATTGAAAGTACATAACAGAAATAGCCTTAATATCTTTCTGACTTTCATTTTAAACATCTAAACCCTTAGAGAAGTTTAATGTTCTTGTGGAATAGGTTAAAGAAAGATGATTCAGGGTATATGACAAACGTCTTTGGCAGAAGCAGTGTGTGCATATGACACCACTCACTTCATTACCAGAAAGTACCTATCCTGAGTAGGAGGGTAGAAGAGAAAAGTGAAAGAAATGGGGCTTTTTTAGACTACTTGCCAGGACTACCTGAGAAATGTCAAGCACCTGGAAAGAAAATGAATGTGTAGATGTATCTGGGCAGATCGATGCATGGACAGTCCTTACAGAGAGTTTCTTCTCTCAAGTGAAGCATAGAAGAAGCAAAGATTTCCAGAAGCCATGGTCAGCATTCAATGGGATGTTGGACGACTCAGTTATTTCTGTGAAGACCTGATGTATCCTGCAAAATCCATGGCAGTAGAGAAGTCTGCTTTCCCCCACAAAATAATCTTAATTTCAGTGGAAGCAGGGAGGCAAACACAAGAATATTTTCCACCATCCTCTTTGAAGGGAACTGATTATAAATTAAATCAAATTGTATAATATTTTAGAGACAAATATGGGACTTTGACACCTCTTTTTGAAGTGTCTGACTCATATTCTCTAAAACTATAATTACTCCAAAGTATGATGCATACAACATATAATGAAGACACAATTAGTAATTAGGAAGCTTGTTAGAGCTTAGGAACCTTAAGTTTTAGACTCAATGATTATATATATATATATTAGTGCTATTCACTTTGATAAGAAAAATGTGAGTGGATTAAAAGTGTATTTTTTGGAGGATATGAATTTTAGGCAACACTGAAGCATATGAGTGGAAGTGAACTTTAGATTTGTAAGTCTCTGGTTCAGAAGTATCAACTAAACCTGAGGCAGGAGGTAGACCCCAGGTTAGACATTTACAACTAGCCTCTTGTTTAAACTTTGAAAATAAAGATAATAACAGGAACAGGGTAAGCAGCTGGACTTTGTCTCCTGTGGACCTACACGATAATGGGAACATAAGGATGAAGTAGGGCTAAGCCCTACTCAGGTAAAAGATAAGGAGATCACATATTTCTCATTCTTTTGGTCAAGGAACACCTGCCCCCCCCGAAGCTATGCATAGGCAGAAAGAATTCTCAGGGGAGGGGGTGCTAGACCATAATATGTTTTACTAACTTCCCAGAGACCCTTGCTCTGGAATCCATCTTGGCTAAAAGATGCATGCACACACAGGGGAGGCCCCTGGGCCAGACCAAATATGGGCTCAAAGACAGACAAAGCAAGATGATGACCAGAGGGAACCTGGAAGAACTACCCCCATATAAGTAATTCTCTTTCTCAGCCCAACTGTGCTTTCTCCATATGTATTTCCTCTCCTAATAAACACCTTACTTCCCTCACTACTTTTCATCTCTTTGCTGAATTCTTTCTTCAAAACAGACAAGAGCCAGGGTTCTGCTCCTAGCCACTAGCTCCTGGTGTTGTAATTGTTAAGATTTGGTGTTTTCACCACCATGGCCCTGGTTCCATCTCTGGTTGGGAAACTGAGATTCCACTTCAAGCTGCCACGTGCTGCAGCCACCCCACAACAACCCAAGATCAAACCTATTGGATGAAATATTCCAGAAACATTCCAGGGAAATTGTGTGACTGAGAAGAGTAAGGGTCACAATACAGAAAGCCAAAGAATTTCAGTTTTAGAGGGATGAGCACAAGAACAGGACTCTACAAAGGTGATTGTTAGTGAACAGTCAGAGGTTTTTGGAGGAAATCCAGAATGGTGTTTTATCTCAGAAGCCAAAATAAAAGTGCATCATAGGAGGAACATCAGGGCTAGCAGTGCCAGATTATGCCAAAAGATAAAGTAAGATAAAGAAACAAATGTGCTAGATTTAGCTAGAAAATCATGGTAACTTGGATGACAACAGATTCTGAGAAGTCACTCCGCCATGGTTAAAGAGATGATTGAAAATAAGAAATAGAAAAGGAAAGTGTAGATTATTTTCTCAAGAAATTTAGGACTTCCAAATTATTATAATTTCTTTTTTCAAAATTTCATAGAAAAATTAGAATAATATATTTGTGTATTATATAAGTTAAAAAAAATGTTGCAATGTGTATGATCAGGCCACCCGTGATGGCTGCTTGCTTGCTCTCTATACAGTCTCTGCTCAACCAGTCCCTGCTACATCTACACTCTACTCACATGACTGACCTTCTGACCTTTCCCTTTAATTAGGCTTTATGGAGTCTAATCAGTAATCACCTACACACTTGCTCCCCACCCCTTCTCCAGCTAGTGATTATATTAATTTTTAAATCAGAATGGCTATCCTTTGATAGTTTAACAAAAGGAAGACTTCTGCCCCATGAAGGTACTTAGCCCAAGGAGCTAAAAGGGCCATGTCCGTCTGCTGGTTTCCCTGGTAACTGATGAGTCAACCTGATGTCAATTCTCCCTATAGCTGGTAGTCTACCTGAACCCCACATTCATCCACCCAGCAAAGGCTGCTGCTGCCATGTTCTGCCTGCCATCCGTCAGGCAGTGAGATGTCACTCCAGGACCCATACATTTCAGCTGTGTAAGATCTTCCATCTATTAAACTTTTGATGTCCTTGTCACTGACTCTAGGCTTTTTCTTTTGTCTTGAGGCTGAGCAAGTACAGGGCTTGCATGCCTGCATGGTACAGTCCAATGTTACGTGTGTGAGATATTGGGCAGGAAAAGAGGAAAACCTTTCTTCTACAATTAAAGACAAATGGGAACTTACTAAGTCCCATATGAAGGAACTTTGTCCTGTATCTGGAAATTTCAACACATTTAGCACATGATTTTTTTATGCTGTGATTTCTTTAATTATATATTATGAATGCTATATATTTTTTTCAGTACAGAACTCATATTATGCCATTTCTCTGCTGAAAACCCTCCAGTGGCTTCCTTTTCACCTACTGTAAAAATCAAAGTTCTTAGCAGAGCTCATAAGGTCCTGAAAGGTGTGGTTTACCTAAACTTCTGTAACTCTCCACTTGTCTCTTCTCCAACCAGAGTGGCCTCCTGGCTGTTTTACAAATATGTGAAAAACACTCCCACTTTAAGGCTTTTGAACTTTCGGTTCCCTTTACCTTAATTGATCTTCCCAAATATTTGATTGGCCAAAAAGTTTGTTTGGGTTTTTCCATAACATCTTACAGAAAAACCCAAATGAACTTTTTGACCAACCTAATATATCAGCATAACTCTCTTATATGCTCCAAGTGTTTGCTCAAATTTCACCTTATCTATTCTCTTTAAAATAGCACACACTCGAATTCCTGAGTGTATCATCTAACATATTCACTTGTTTATGTATTTGTTGTCTGATTGATTCTACTAGAATTGGGGCTACCTGCAAGCTAGAATCTTGTCTCTTTGTTCACTATTGAAATCTCACTGCCAAAAACTGCACTCTCCAACAGGATAGCCAGTAGCCACACATAGCTATTAATATTAGCATTTAAATTATTAAAAATCAATACAATTAAAATTCAGTTTCTTGGTCCTATAAACTCATTTCAAGTGCCCAATAGCCATCCATGGCTTACCTAACAATTGGACAGAACATGAAGAATGTTCTATTAGACTGTGTTGGCCTAGAGTATTGCCTACTATCGAGTTGGTGTGTAGTAAATATTTTCTGAACAAATCACATTCATTTTGGTCTGTTATACCCAGAGCGATAACAACCTGATGAAATTAGAGGCTATTTTCAAAAGAAAACCTATCTCCCTGTGTCTTGGTGGAGGACTGAATGATAAGAAATAAAATGCTATCAAAATATACCTAGGTTATTTGTGCCACAATTGATTGCAACATTTTAGTTATAAAAATTTCCAAAATGTTTTTTTCCTAAACTTTCACAGGAATAAATAATTTAGGGAATTGGAAAAAAATGTGTTTCTTTTACTCTCTTCCTGTTAGTTCACACATGTACACACACACACACACACACACACAAAATTTTTTGTTTTAATGAGGCATAAAAACAATGTTAGTAGTGAGAGGTAAAGCTTACAAATAAGGCTAGAAAGAAATTGCAAGTAATTTTCTAGATGACTAAAGAATACTCTTGTTTAGTTCAGTGCATTTCCAGTATAATATTGAGTATCACTTCATAAAAGAGTAAAACAGCTTTTCCCTGTTTTGAAAATGCCTACATTCTTAGCTATGTCAAAGCAAACTCATAAAAATATATTTTTCACAATGTTTACATTAACTACAATCTCTATATAATCTTTCTCAAAAAAATGTTTTATTCAATTTATTAAACTAGAAAAAAAGCAGTTCAGTCATTTCTCCCACCCTTAACCCCTGCTTCTCACAACTATCAACTTACTCTCTGTATCCATGAGCTTGATTTTTTTTTTTTAGATTCCATATATAAGAGAGATAATCTGGTATTTATCTTTCTTTTTCTGACTTACTTCACTTAGCATAATGCCCTTGAGGGTCACCCATGTTGTCAAGAATGGCACATTTTATTCTTTTTTATGTATAAATAATCTTCCATTGTGTGTGTGTGTGTGTGTATATATATATATATATATATATATATATATATATATACATATATATACACATCTATCTATCTATCTATCTATCTATCTATCTATCTACCGCATCTTCCTTATCCATCCAACTATCAGTGGAAACTTAGGTTGGTTCCATATCTTGGCTATTGTAAATAGTGTTGCAGCAAACATGGGAGTATATATCTTTTTTTGAATTAGTGTTTTCATTGTCTTTGGAAAAATACCCAGAAATGGAATTGCTGGATTATATAATAGCTCTATTTTTAACTTTTTGAGGAACCTCAAAATTGTTTTTCATAATGGTTTCATCAATTTAAATTCTTGACTTTTTGATAATCACCATTCTAACAGATTTGAGGCGATATCTCATTATGATTTTGATTTGCTTTTACCTGATGATTAATGAGTTTGAGCATCCTTTCATATACTAGTTGGCTATCTATATGCCTTTGGAAAAATGTCTATTCAGATTTTCTGATCATTTTTTAATTGAATTGTTTGGTTTTTTTGTTACTGAGTTGCATGACTTCTTTGTATATTTTGGATATTAACCCCTTAACAGATATATGATTTACAATTAATTTCCCCATTCAGTAGGTTACCTGTTTATTTTGTTGATGGTTTCTTTTGCTGTGCAGAAGCTTTTTAGTTTAATATAGTTCCATTTGTATATTTTTGCTTTTGTTACTTTTACTTTTGGGGTCAGATTCAAAAAACTATTGCCAAGGCAATCTTGAGGAAAAAGAACAAAGCTGGAAGTATTACCCTCCTGTACTTCAGACTATGCTACAAAGCTATAGTAATCAAATCAGCATGGTATTGGCACAAAAACAGACACATGGATCAATGGAACAGAACAGAGAGCCCAGAAATAAACCCTCTCACCTATGGTCAACTAATCTATGACAATGGAGGCAAGAATATACAATGGAGAAAAGAGTCTCTTTAATAAGTTGAGCTAGGAAAACTGGACAGCTACATGTAAAACAATGGGGTTTGAATAATTTCTCACACCATATAAAAAATAAACTCAAAATGGATTAAAAATCTAAATGTAAGACCTGAAACCATAAAACCCCTAGAAGAAAGCACAAGAAGAATACTCTTACACATTAATTGTAGCAATATTTTTTTGGATCTGTCCCCAAAAGCAAAATAACTAAAAGCAAAAATAAACAAATTGGATCCAATTAAACCTAAAAATTTGCACAGTAAAGGAAATCATCAATAAAACAACAAGACAACCTATGGAATGGAAGAAAATATTTGCAAATGATAGGACTGACAACAGGTTAATATCCAAAATATATAAACAGCTCATACAACTCAATATCAAAAAAAACAAACAACCCAGTCAAAAAATGGGCAGAAGACCTGAACAGATATATTTCCAAACAAGACATAGAGATGGCAACAAGCACATGAAAAAGATGCTCAGCATAGCTAATTATTTACATTATTAGAGAAATGCAAATCAAAACAATAATGAGATATCACCTTATGCCTGTCAGAATGGCTATCATCAAAAAGTCTACAAATAACAAGTGTTGGACAGGATGTGAAGAAAAGGGAACACTTGTGTGTATGTAAATTGATGCAGTCACTGTGGAAAAAAGTATAGATGTACCTCAAAAAAGCCAAAATAGAACTACCTTTTGATCCACCAATACCACTCCTGGGCATATATCCAGAAAAAATGGAAACATTAATTTGAAAAGATATATGCACCCCAATGTTTATAGCAGCACTATTCATAATAACCAAGACATGGAAGCAACCCAAGTGTCCACAAGTACCCTTAAACAGATAAATTGATAAAGAAGTTGTGGTGTATACACACACATACACACACACACACATACCACACATACACACACACATAATGAAATTGTATATATATACATATACACACAGACACACAATGGACTATTATTCAGCCATAAAAAGGAATGAAATTCTGCCTTTTGCAGCAATATGGGTAGACCTAGAGAACATTATGCTTAGTTAAGTGTCAGACAAAGAAAGACAAATACTGTATGATATCACTTATATGTGGAATCAAAAACATAGTACAAACAAATGTATATAGCAAAACAGAAACAGACTCACAGATATAGAAAACAAATTAATGATTACCAGTCGGGAAAGGGATGGGGGGAAAGGGCAAGTTAGGGGAATGGTTTTAAGTGATACAAACTACTATATGTAAAATATATAAGCAACAGAAATATACTGAATAGCACAGAGAATTATAGCCATTATCTTAAAGTAACATTTAATGAAATACAATCTGTAAAACTACTGAATGTTTATGCTGTACACCTGAATCTAATATAATAATGTAAATCAATTACACTTCAATTAAAAAAACATCATCATCAAGATGTATGATGAATAATTACTGCCTATGTTTTCTTCTAGAAGTTTTTTAGGTTCAAGTCTTATCTTCAAGTCTATAATCCATATGAGTTAATTTTTTACATATTCTGTAAGATAGTGATCCAGTTTCATTATTTTGCATGTGGCTGTTCAATTTTCTCAACACCTTTTTTTGGAATAGACTGTCTTTCCCCATTGTATATTCTTGGCTCCTTTGTCATAAATTAATTGACCATGTATGAGAAGATTTATTTCTGAGCTTTCTATTCTGTCTATTAATCAATGTATTTGTCTTTATGCCAATACCATACTGTTTTAATTTCTATAGCTTTGCAATACAGTTTAAAATTAGGGTGTTTCTTGCCTCCAGCTTTATCGTCTCAAGATTTCTTTGGCAATTCATAGTCTTTTGTGGGCCCATACAAATTTTCAGATTCTTTATTCTATTTCTGTAAAAAGTATATTCGGAATTTTGATAAGGGTGGCATTGAATCTCTGTGTTGTTTTGGGTAGTATGGACATTTTAACAATATTAATTCTTCCAATCCATGAACATCGAGTATCTTTCCATTTATCTGAGTCTTCTTTAATTTCTTTCCATAATGTCTTATAGTTTTCAATATACAGTACGTTCACTTCCTTGGTTAAATTTATTCCAATGCATTTTCATTTTGATGCAATTGTTAATGGGATTGTTTTCTTAATTTTTTTTCTGATAGTTCATTATTGGTATAAAAAATGTAACAGAATTTTGTGTATTGGTTTTGCATCCTGCACCTTTGCTGAATTTGTTTATTAGTTCTAACAGTTTTTTGATAGAGTCTTTAGGGTTTTCTATTTATAGTCATATGTCATCTGCAAGTAGTGACAGTTTTACTTCCTTATTTCCAATGTGAATTTTTAAATTTCTTTTTATTGCCTAATTGCTCTGTCTAGGACTTCCAGGGCTATATTTAATATTTAATCAAAGTGGTTTGGGTAGACATCCTTGTCTTATTCCTGACCTTAAAGGAAAAGTTTTCAGCTTTTCACCATTGTGTATGATATTAGCTGTAGGCTTGCCATATATATATATATATATATATATATATATATATATATATATATAATATCTCTAGACTCACTTTGTTGAGAATTTTTATAATAAATTAATGTGGAATTTTGTTTTTCTGCACTACTGAGATGATCATATGATTTTTTTTTTTAAATTTGTTAGTGTGTTGTATCACATTGATTGATTTGAAGATACTGGACCATCCTTGAATCCTTGGGATAAATCCCACTTGATTAAAGTGTATGATCCATTAAATATATTGTTGAATTCAGCTTGCTGATATTTTGTTGAAGATTTTTGCATCTATGTTCATCAAGGATATTGGCCTATAATTATCTCTTTTTGGCACCCTTGTCTGGTTTCAGTATCAGAATAATGCTGGCTTTATAAAATGTGTTTGGAATTGTTTCCCCTTCTTTTATTTTTGGAAGAGTTTGAGAAGGATTGATATTAATTCTTCTTTGAATGTTTAGTAGAATTCAGTGTAAAACCCTCTAGCCCTAGACTTTTGCTCCAGATTTTGTTTTTTGAGAGATTTTGATTACAGATTCAATCTCTTTGCTGGTAATCTGTCTGTTTATATTTTCTATTTATTCATGACACAGTTTTGGTAGGTTGAATGTTTCTATAAATGTTCCACTTATTCTAGGATGTCCAATTTGTTGGTGTACAATTGTTCATAGAAGTCTCTTATGATCCTTGTATTCCTGTGTTATCAGTTGTAATATCTCCTCTTCTGATTTTACTTATTTGAATCCCCCTCTCTTTTTTTCTTGATGAGTCTAGCCAAAATCTTGTCAATTTTGTTTATCTTTTCAAAGAACCAGCTCTTAATTTCATTGACCTTTTCTATCATATTTTTAGTCTCATTTATTTCTGCTCTAATCTTTGTTATTTCTTTTCATCCACTAATTTTGGGCTTCATTTGTTCTTCTTTTTCTAGTTACTTGAGATATAACATTAGGTTGTTTTTTTGAGACTTTTCTTATTTCTTGAGATAGGTATTTACCACAATAAACTTTCTTAGAACTTCTTTTGCTGCATCCCATAAATTTTAGTATGTTAAATTTTTATCTTTCTCAAAGCATTTTTAAATTTGTCTTTTGATTTCTTCTTTGATCTATTGGTTATTCAATAACATGTTATTTTATCTCAATATAGTTGTGAATTTTCCAGTTTTCTTCTGTAGTTAATTTCTAGTTTTATTCTATTGTGGTTGGAAAAGATGCTTAATATGATATCAATCCTATCAATGTATATTTATTCAAATCCTGTCTTATCCAGCAGATCATATAATTTCTTCCTGATGAGGTACAGAGAGTTTTAATGTCTTTGCAATAAGCAGTGTCTGCACTTATTTTCACACAGCAGGTATGTACTGTACATGTTTGAATTTACAAATAGTTCCCAAGATATTATGAAAAGTTTTTTTTTTTTGCTATTAGCTGATTTGTAATAATTTTTCATGGATATAAGGAAAGAGGTACAGTAAACACAGGCAGGAAAAATAGGTAATGAACCTTTATATCTCCCTTTTATTGTTAACACTTTTCTTTACAGGAATAAGCCAGGAATTATACCTGGTGTGGCCAGGAAATTCTCAAACTATGCAATAGATATTCTGAGGTGTAGGAGAATGCAGTCAAGGCAACATAAATCAAATGCTAGTAAAATTAAAAATGCTTAGAACATTACGCAGCTTATACTGGGTGCTTAATATGCATTATATTTATTTGTTTCCTTACTTATTACCTAAAATAGGTAAGTATACTTAATGTTATTAAATGATGGGTGTATAGTTTATTTCTATTTTTTTAAGAATTTTAAATTAATATGCTTGCTTCTAATAATACTAGGAATCAACATAGTTTATTTTAGAAATAGCCAATTAAATCTAACATTTGAAACAACATGTAAAAATAATCCCTAACTTTTAAAGTAAGCAAGTTTTGCTTTCGTTTTATAAAAATATTCCTGTGAGATTTCAAGTGCAAGTCTTAGTGAAATTATATTTGAAAGCACATACTCTTTTTTTCTGGCTAAGATTAAATTTATCTGGGGATTTTAAATGAATATTCCTGCTGCCACTATTTTAATTTGGTATAGTTTTACTCCCAATTTAAAAACTTTTACATGGATTTTTTTTTTTTTTTTTTTTTGCGCTACGTGGGCCTCTCATTTTTCTGGCCTCTCCCATTGAGGAGCACAGGCTCCAGGCACGCAGGCTCAGTGGCCATGGCTTATGGACCCAGCTGCTCCATGGCGTGTGGGATCTTCCTGGACCAGGGCACAAACCTGTGCCCCCTGCATCGGCAGGTGGACTCTCAACCACTGCGCCACCAGGGAAGACCTACTTGGACTTTTAAACAAATGAAACTCCTTCCCTAGAATGGCATGCTCCATGGTGGGTATTTAAAATTTTTTTAAAAATAAAATAATGGGGGAATTATAAGAAAAACATACAGAAGGTGGTATGGTATGAAAAGTTAATATAAGTTAAGATCTTGGAAGTTTTGACTTTCATATATGCTGCTGCTTTATATGTTATTTACTAATACTCTGATATGGCTTTTTCCCTGGGAAACATTGTTTTGTCCTATGTAGCTGATAAAATAAGATTTGAGTTATTACATAGTGGTCCACTCACTCCAGGAATATAGACATATTTGTCTATTAAGAGTTTTTGTTTCCAATTAATGAAATATTTTGCCTTGTAATCTCATTAAAATAAATGAAAACATAACAGATAATGCATTATTACTATTACTAATTTTGAATACTTGTTTTCAAATTCCATGTTTATTGGGTATAAATGGTTCCAATTTTGTGTTCAAATTAAATGAAAAAGATAAGCTTGAAATTGAGAGCAGTGTTTAAAAATGAAGATTTGCCACTTATCAAATTTAGATCAACCCTATTTCTGGATGATATTAATAACAACAACAATTGTTAGAAAGCAGTGAGGACTTGCATGCCAAGGTCTCAGAGAGAAAATAAACTAAGAAAAATGAGCTTGATATTAACCTGCTTTTCCATTGATTCATTTGACAATTTGAAAGTTGTGAAGAAGCTGAGTAGAACATTTCATGGTCTCACGGGTTCAGAGATCCAAAAGTTGTAGCCCAGGGTCTACCAAGGTGAAGGGAAATTTGGGAACATATTGCAGGTGTTCAGATGGCACTTTGGAATGCTGCCAAATAGTAATAAGAAGGACAAAAGAATGACTCTTACAAGGAATAAAACATCCCTTCAAATCAGCCCCAGGATATTATCTAATCAGAGTGGAACTAAGATAAAAATGTTGAAAATTAAGCAATCCTCTAAAAATGCATCATACAAATAAATAACCACAATGGAAATTACAAAATATTTTAGATTCTGTGAGAGTCTAATATGGTATACCAAAATTCATGGAAACTGATAAAGCAGTGCTTGTAGGAAAATTTATAGTCCTTAAAACATTAGAAATAAGAAAGGTTGAAAAGGTAGTAATCTAAGTATACAACTCAATTTATCACAAAAATGAAGAGTTAAATCCAAAGAAAGAAAAATAAGAACAATAATAATGATAATAACAGCATGAGTTAAATAATCAATTGGGAACAAAAAAACAGAATCCAGAAAACAAAAGTTGATTCTTAGAAAGAAATTAATAAAATTGATAAAATCCTCAAAAAAGACTATCAAGGAAGAAAAAAAAAGAGGAAGTAAAAATAATCAACATCAGGAGTGAAAAAGGAACATTACTAACAAAATTAACCATTAAGAAAAAAAATAACAGGACAGTATAAAAACTTTGTACTAATAAGCCTAATAACTTTATGAAATTTATAAATTCTTTAAAATATACAAACCCAACATGCATATAAAATTTTTAGAATTGACCATGTACTTATTAAAAATTGAACCCATGATATATGTAAGTTAAATCATTATGGTTTACACCTTAAATATATAAAGGGCTGTAGTATATCTCAATAAAACTGGATGAAAAAAATTGGACCATGAATAAAAACTTCCCACAAATAAAATTCACTTTCTAGATGTCTTGACTTTTGAATTAGTCTAATAATTTAAGGAAGAAATAACACCTTTCTGCACACATTTTTTTAAGAGAATAAAGAAAGATATTTTCTTAAATTGTTTTATGGGGTTAACATAAATGGATCTCAAAACCTGAAAAGACATTATTTTTTTAAAAAAGGAAATTTCCAGCTAGTCATTCTCATGAATATAAATGTAAATATTTAAACAAAATATTAGCAAATTAAATCCAGTAATACATAAATATAATGCCTCACAATCAACTTGTATTTATTTCTGCAATGTGCATTTTGATTAATATATGAAATTCCATGTAGTTCACTACTTCAACAAAATTTAGAGAAAAGTAAAACATACATTTTTTATGAAATACAAAAGTAAACTAATAAAGTCTGCACAAAATATGGTTTAATAAAAAATAATTTTACAAAGTAGAAGCAGAAAGAAGCAGATAAAAGATATCTACTTAAAACCTAGAGTAAACATCATATATAATTGTGAAATATTGAAAAATATGCCCCTCTGCACAGGAACTACTTAGGTTAGCTATGATCTTTTCTATTTAATATTGTTCTGGAGACTTTAGTTCATGCAATAAGATAAGAAAAAAATCAAACGTGCAATTGTGCCAGTTAGTAAATTGTTGTCTCTCAACCCTAAACCTCTATCTATATTTTGTTTTGTGATTCTGGATTTGAGAGTTAGCAAACCTCATTTCTCATGTCACATATTTTAGGATAAGAAATTAGAAGAATCCTTTTGGACATTGTTTAAAGATAAGTAGGAATAATACTTTAAATTTTCCAAATTAGTATTAAAACCAAATATTGATAATAACTAACATAACTGAAGACTATTTTCTAAAGACCTGTTATAAACTAGAGGCTTAAATAAACTTCTATATACAATTTTCTGGCAAAATGTAAGTATTTGAAATATGATATTCTACCTAAAATATTTTATAATCATGCTATTATTTGAAATATGCCTGTGTATTAAAATTAAATATCAGTTATTATGGAATTGCTTTCTTCTTCTCCCTGACTGGTTACAATTCTACCCAGATGGGAATAAATCAAGCTCAGAATAATAATGGTGTTAGTACATATTACCTTAAAACAATTAAACAGAACAAAACCTGTTGTGATCAACACATCCCTTTCCAGCTATTGCTCTGTCTGCTCTAGTTTTCTCCTCATTTTCATGTGCCAAAAAACAACAATAAAAGCAAAAACAAAAAAAAAACAAAAAAAATTGAAGAGTTGTGTATAGTCAAATTCTTTCTACATTTCAGTATCTTTCATTAACTTCTTGACACCCTGGAATATAAAAACTGAAAGTACTGCCTTGAAAGTGGCACTTTCATTGCCATCATAGCCTTTGGACATTTCAATTTTTGCATTTCCTTACCTATGCAACATGTGTCACTTTTGACACCTTGGTCTCTCATAAAACTTTTCTTTTAGTTTCCATAACACCGCATTCTCTTTGTTTCCTATTACCTCATTTAGGCTCTCTTCTGTTTTTTGTTTTGTTTTGTTTTGTTTGTTTGTTTGCAGTATGCAGGCCTCTCACTGTTGTGGCCTCTCTCATTGTGGAGCACAGGCTCTGGATGCTCAGGCTCAGCAGCCATGACTCACGGGCCCAACCACTCCGCGGCATGTGGGATCTTCCCGGACCGGGGCATGAATCCATGTCTCCTGCATTGGCAGGTGGACTCTCAACCACTGCGCCACCAGGGAAGCCCTGTTTTTCTTTTTTTAAATACCTAAAAACACTATTTTATCCGTGTCTCTATGTTCATGTTTATTCAGAAAGTAAACAAATACTTTTTAACCATTTACTGTATTCCAAGAACTGGGTGTACTTGGTAAATAAAGCTGTCATGTGTTCTGATCTCCCTGAACTTTTACCCTACTGAGGTAGAAAAATAAATCAAATAAGGAAATATATAAATGTATGAAAACACATTGTGATACAATGATGAAATGATATTGCTATAATGACGGAATAACATAGAACTATTTAGTGTGATCAGAGAAAGCTTTTTTTAAAGGTCTAGTGGAAGTGACCTGAAAGATCCAGGTATGGATTAATGGTGGTAGAGGACAGAGAACATGATATGGAAAGGAATAGCCTTTGCAAAGGTTCTGAACTGTACTCTTAAAGACATCCAGAATGGGGGTGGACAAGTGTAAGAGTGATGAGACAGGGCTGGTAGAGATAAACAGAGGCATGAGGCAGCAAATGCAGTTCACTCTTCCACTATCACATCTTCCTTTCCATCTTTTTGTTGTTGGTTATCAAATCCATAGAGAATCAGCCCAGATTTTAAGAAAGACCTGATCTGGGAATAATATTGAGAGCTTATATGTGTTATTAAAGCCACAAGTCTGGAAGAGATCACAAAATAATGAAAGAATGAGTGTAAAATGAGAAGAGCCTTGGGGTTCACTAACATTTATTGATCTGAAAGACGAGGAGGAGGAACTAACAAAAGACACTGAGAAGAAGCAAACAGATGGGCAGGAGGCAAACCAGTAGACAGCAGTGTCCCTGAAGTCAAGTGAAAAATGTGCATCAAGGATAAGGATGTGAACAAACATGTATAATGCTGATGAGAGTTTAGTTAAGAAAAGAAACTTGGGGCTTCCCTGGTGGCGCAGTGGTTGAGAGTCCGCCTGCCGATGCAGGGGACACGGGTTCGTGCCCCGGTCCGGGAAGATCCCACATGCCGCGGAGCGGCTGGGCCTGTGAGCCATGGCCGCTGAACCTGCGCGTCCGGAGCCTGTGCTCCGCAATGGGAGAGGCCACAACAGTGAGAGGCCTGCGTACCGCAAAAAAAAAAAAAAAAAAAAAAAAAAAGAAAAGAAACTTGTCCATTATTTTTAAAGATAAAATGAAAAGCATTTGAGCAAAAAGAGAAAAAGGGAGACTTGTGGTCTATCTATCTATCTATCTATCTATCTATCATCTACCATCTATCTATATCTTGTTAAGGCATTTTGTTGTCAAGGGTAGGAGAGAAGTGTGCCCATAGATATAGAGGTTAATGGGCTCAAGAAAACAATACTTTTGAAGAGAAAGCTAACATATTCATATTCTCATGTGATGATGTATTAGAGAAAGAAAGATTGATGATATCAATGTAGAAACAGAAGGAACTCTTACTTGAGAGATATTCTAAATGATGAGACCTAGTATACATGTAGAGGGATAGAAACATGGCTAGTTCATTTAACACATACAAGGCATTTTGAAAATGGCAAATACTAAAAACATGTCAGCTACTATTCTTATATTATATTTATTTTTTTCAAGATTAAGATTGGGTGGGGCAAAGATCCCCATTTTGAGAAAGAGAGTGACAAAATAACAGACCATACATTGCTACTCAACATCAGTAGGACTCCATGATGCAGTCCCCTGACTCCCACGTATGTCCAGATGCATATATAGACAGGGATTTTCTAAAAAAAATCCATTTATAAATAATTTCAGAGCTATTGTGCTCATGAGATCGGTAAACTATACTAATCATAGTGTCACCAAAAACGCTCATGATAAAGGCAGTTTCAGCTTAGCTATTCATGCTGAATTTGTGCCTCTAATTATTCCAGGCTAGCTGGTGTAAGAAAAGAGTGGAGAGAAGTCGAAGTGTAATATTTTTCCTTAGATTTAGATAAAGTCCTTATTTTTAGTGACTGCGAACCAGATAGGAAATTGATACACACCCCGAAAGCCCATATGTATTTAATTTTAAGTCTAAGAATCTCCTTTTTTCTTCCTAGTATTTTGAAACTGAGGCATATTGTGAACTCCTAGTTTTTCCAATATCTTTATGTTAACTGCACTTGATTTAAAAACCCTAAAACTATTTCCTGAATATTTAGTAGATTTTTTGTCTAAATGCAAGAAAAAAAAAGAGGACATTTTCTAGACGTAGTTATAACACCAGCACTAGTTTCGTATTTAATTAGAATGTATGCTTCTAAAGGATGATTCTTTCCTGGTTAAGTCATAAAATAAAAACTATTCTGTCATATTATGTGTTCCAAACTAGGGAGATCTAAAGGAAGTAAAAGAAATAATTCCTGATTTTAATGATTTTACTATCTAATTAAGAAGATAAAATACTTTACCTACAATTATAAAAACCCACAAGTCAGTTTATAATTAGATTCTAACAGAGGTAGAATCTATATCAGATGTTTAAGTGCTATGGGGATTAAGACACAAGAGCCAGAACAACCACAGAAGGACAGCTAGGGGCATCAGAAAAGACCCCGACCTCTTCCGTATAACCATAGTAGATTTATACAAGAATAAGTATTAAATCAGATTGTATTTGTCTTATCTAGATAAGATAAAACCATGAACTAAGCCAAATATATATTTACTTTCCCAATTGTTACCAAACTGCTTTGCCAAGTTACTATTACAGCCAATATTTGAAGATAATGTACATTTATGAACATTATAAATATAAAAAAAATCAATAAAATCATTCAATAAAAATTATAGGTATAAAACTGCTAACTACCATGAGCAAAGGATAAACTATAAATGTATAATTCATTTTAAACTATTCCTACCATGAATTTTTGAAATTAAGGTCCAAATTTATTTTTTAAACTGCCTTATTTAGATGTGTAGAAGACACATTATAATATATATTCAAAATATATCAGTTAATGTAACTTTTTTATTTTTTTTTTTTTTTTTTTTTTTGCGGTATGCGGGCCTCTCACTGTTGTGGCCTCTCCCGTTGCGGAGTACACGCTCCGGATGCGCAGGCTCAGCGGCCATGGCTCACGGGCCCAGCCGCTCCGCGGCATATGGGATCCTCCCGGACCGGGGCACGAACCCGTATCCCCTGCATCGGCAGGCGGACTCTCAACCACTGCGCCACCAGGGAGGCCCAATGTAACTTTTTAAAAGGGTTTTAAAAGTGTCCCAAGTGCATGGTCACTGGGCCAAGAATTGGAAAATCTAAATTTTCAGGTAGATAATCTGCTTGACAAAGGCTAAATCATTCAGTCTTTCTGTATTTTTTTCTTATGAAATGGAATTAATGACACATACATTTGAGGTGGCAAACCTGTCATGAAAATCCTAGAGAGGACATTTGTAAATCTTTGTAGCACACATGTACTATTCACTGAGTTTGTTTTAGTTATCCATTTTTTTAATTCCCACTGCAGATTTTTCCTTCTTAATTATAATAATTAACCTATATTTGGAATTTAATGTATGTCAGGCTGTTTGAGAGCTTCATGTGTGTTATTTTCAGAAATTTAGTTATCTATTATTATCCCCATTTTTTCTACTATTATTTGCACTTTGTAGACAAGAGAACTGGTGCATGACTTTTAGGTAATTTTCCCAGATTAGACGGGAAGTATGTGCCAAGGCAGGTTTTGACTCCAGCCTCTTTAACTCTAAAACTTGAATATGGAATCATTGTGCCCTAGGGCCTCCCAGGATTCTGCACCTGTAATATCCATATTTTTATTGAATTAAATAGAATTAAGTATAAACTCATTTTTTTTGCAATGGAATTTGATAACGTTTAGGTTAAAGCTCTTCAAATGATTTGTTGAGTAATTTTAATTATTTTATATAAGGTTTTTCAAATTATAAAAGTGCTAAATTGTTATTTCAATACTTGACAACCTAGTAACAAGTTGAATAATGACAGAGCTAACCACTCATCTCTGGTCCAACTTATCTTACCTAGCAGTAACTCATGTTTTTAGCCTGAGTGCATCCTTGCTAATGCAAATATATACAATCATGAAATTCATCAGTTGGGTATTTGTTATTTTTTGTTTCTCGTTTTATTGAGAAAAAAACACTATTTATACAATCTGCTTTGTTCAATACACTTTAGAGGCAATAGATTTATATCTATATTTATTTTCCTCAGATTCCTTCATTTAGACACATAGTTGTATAAATATTAACTATTATTTATATTATTTACATAATATTTCTGGATTTATACACACATATACAATTATACATTGTAAGTATCATATCATGCATATTTTCTTTCTAAAATCACTTTTTCCCTCTGTAATTGCCATTTATTCAACATTTTTTGTTCTCAAAATGCATTACAACCCACATTAGCATTAAGTGTACCCTCCTTCCACTTTTTAGTCATTTTTCATATATGGGTATTTTGTATGTATACATTTTTGTAATAGCTTTAAACATATACTGACATAAACATAGTCACATACATATATATTAAAGTAGAATGTTATTGATCATTAATTGCATTCTATATATGAAATATACATGGCACAAAATTATTATCTTATTTTTTTCCAGCTTAATAATATATCATAAAAAATCCATTGAAGTTAACTGGTATATTTCTACTAATTCTTTTTAATGGTTGCATAATATCCCATTGGGTAGATGTACTGTACTTTTTCAATCTTTCCTCTATAGATGGATTTACTGGGATCCCAAAGAAATAGTGTTGCAATGAATACATTTGATTTACATCCTTAGATATTTGTATATTTTTAATTCTTTGTGATAAATTCCCAAGTGCAAGACTGCTGGGAAAGAAGATATGTATGTGTGTCTTATTTTTAAGTGACCTTGACAGATTGCCTTGTAGAAATGCCACACGTTACCTAGCCATCAGCAATGTATAAGGCACTTTATCTTGACTCTCCCACAACAGTAAGACATTTTATACTTTAAATTTTTTCCAGGTCGGAATTTTACTAAGATCTGCGAAGATTTGTGTCTTTTTCTCATCATTTTCTTCTAGCATGAGATGAACACTTTCAACCTGCAGACTCAAGTCTTTCTTCAGCTCCAGGGCATCTCATCTTCTTCTATTATTTGCAGAGTATTTGTCTCTTTGTAATCTATTTCCTTGTCTACTAAAGGAATTGCTTACATATGTGTGTGTGTGTGTGTGTGTGTGTGTGTTAAGCCTTTGGGTTTATCACTTACCTTTTCAAATGTCACGGTTTTCATTTATTCCATGACTCTAAATATTTTTACCACATTTTTCTCCAGCCCACTAATTTAAGTCTTACTAGTGAAACATTTTAGTGCACTGGACTTAAATATTATGAGTGCTTTTTTCTTCATTTGTTCAAGTTCTCCCATGGAGAAGGCACCAGGGACTCCATTTTCTTAGAGATCTCTTCTAATATTTATTCTTCTTGAACTCTCTAGCTACAGGATCCGATTGTAATGTTATGATTTACTTTATGAACATATTAAAGTATATTGAAAATTATAAAGTTTAATACAATGACTGCATCAAAATTACACAGTTTCAAGTATTTGTCATGTTTATTTCAGATCTTGGTTTTCTTTTTAAAAATAGAATATTCTACCATGTGTAATTGTTCCCAGTCTAAGCCTCATCTTTTGTCTTAAAGCACAGGTCAAAACATTTCTAAATTTGATGTTTATCATTTATATATGTTGTGGAATAATTTTATTAAACAACTACTGATCATATACAGTATACGGTCTTGTTTGGCTTATTTTTTTTAACCATGTGTGTGTATTTACAAATCTGAGTGTATTATCACACTGTACACATCATTGCCAAACGTTTTTGGAAGCTGAGATTTATATATGTTAATGCATGTTATTCCACTTTCAGTAATTTCAAACTTTTCACCATAATACTGTACAAATTTAGATTGCTTCCCATGTATGCTAATATAAGTGTATTTTTAATGAACATTTTCTAAATATTTCCTTAGGTGCATCAATGAGAGATTCACCAGGAGATTATACCTAAAAGGGCAATTGCTGGATTATAGAATATGGACAATTTCAACTTTATTAGATATCACTGGTCAAATTTTACTATAAAGTAGTTATACCAAAATATACTCTGACCAGCAGTGTGTGAGAATGCCTACTGTTCCATCTCATTGACAGCAATTCTTGTTTCCAGACTAATTTTTGCAAGTCTGATATGTGTAAAGTGTTATTGCTTATGAATTTCAATTGGGATTTTTCTGATTACTAGTGAGCTTGAGCATGTCTTCTTATGACTTATGACTATTTGGGTAGTTTTATCCTTTGTAAATCCCTCATGCAATTCAATTTGCATATATGTGTGTGTTGAAATAGCTATATTTCAATTTGTGAAAATATATATCTATGTTACCATAACTTTATTTGCTTTTGACATTTTTTATCTTTCTACAATGTTTTTGTCTTATATTTTAGATGTGTACCTTATAAACAATTATTTATTCAATAGGGCAATCAATATTTTAACATGTTGCTTGTGAATAATATTATGGTACTTAGTTATTCAGGACCTTACAACTTAAGGTCCTCTAAATAAAGTCAGAGCCAATCTGGTTTCTGATAAGTTGCTTATGACTATGTTTTTCAGTCCCATGTTTACTACCAGCCCATGATAGTTACTTTTTTTTAAACTTCACTTATTTATTTAAAATAATCTTTATGCTAACTTTTCTTCAATTGTACACATTTTTAGGGGGGAATTTTTTCCTTTTTAAAATTATCTATATTACCAGGATCAGGAGTGTATTACTTGATGTGAATTCATAGGAGTTCAGGATCACCTAGTAGGGGACCCAGAAAACACTTCAGATGTAGTCTAAGCCCACTGTTCATTTATTTCAGCAGGAAAGTTGTCAGTTCTTTATGAAGATACAGGAGAAGGTGTACTTACTCACCAATCTCTTAAATTTCTCCTCATCTGTTTGGGGTATTTGTTTTGGTCTTTGAGGTTCAAGGGGACTTGAATATATGTTTCCATTTATCTTTCTTGGATCGGGGATCAGAATAAGCCAAACTCTTCTAAGATATGTTGTTAAAATACCTGCCCCAGGAATTCCCCAAGCAGGATACCAGATTCTTGTTTTATGTGGAAGAAAGACAGACAGCAACATTCTAGTTATCTCCTTCCGTCCCTTATTTATTCTCTGGAAATCATGCCTACTTGACTTACAGGCACCGGATAAATTAAACTGCCGTCATCATAGAAATCTATATAAGCCTTCATTATTTATTTATTTATTTATTTATTTATTTATTTTTTCCTGTACTCAGGCCTCTCACTGCTGTGGCCTCTCCCACTGAGGATCACAGTCTCCGGATGTGCAGGCTCAGTGGCCATGGCTCACGGGCCTAGCCACTCCATGGCATGTGGGATCTTCCCGGACCAGGACTCAAACCCCTGTTCCCTGCATTAGCAGGCAGACTCTCAACCACTGCGCCACCAGGGAAGCCCAAGCCTCCATTTTAATGTGACATATTAGACACGTGAGAATTGTTTTACAAATTATATGAATTGTGACATGAGATATTAATTGAATTGTTGTTTTCTCAACTATTATAAATCATATGTAAAAGGTACTATGATATGCATGACAATTGAAATTTAAAATTCCCTATGTAACCGTACAGAATAAAATAACATGGTAAAAATAATTCTTGATCCTTTGATGTGAGTGAGAATTAAGTGATCAGGACTCAAATAAATACCTAAAGAGTCAGAATTGGGATTTGATTAAAATGAAAGAATTTAACTACATAGCTAAGTTCAAGTAATTTACAACATGGTTGGGAAATTTCAGCTTTACTCAAGTTTGCAGAAGCACAGGCTACAATGCAGCATGACTTTTGAACCCCTTGAGTGTAAATCTTGGCTTGTGACATCGAGAACCCAAGAAAATAACATTTCCAACCCTAGTATACTGTATGTAAAGTGAGCATAATAGTATGTACTTGCCCTGTCAAAGGCACTAATTATCTAACACCACATAGAGCATAGTGTCTGGCCTCTGCTAAGAATTCAATAAATGATAGCTAACTCAACCCTGAATCATCAATAAACATTTAACCTTAAAAATTATTTTTCAAATGTAAAAATTATTTTTATACACTTTTGATTTGAAAAAATATATAAAACTGTGATTTAATGCAGTGCCCTTTTTGCAGCTTAAAATAAATTGATCTTATTCTTCCTCTCATTTGTGGTACTATATGCAAGAGAATAAGATGTAAACAATATATATCCCATATATACAATTATTGCCATGAAATTAAACATAACAAACATGTGATCAAATGATGATAAATAGATTTAACTCTTACTAAAAAATATTGGCAGATTATCACAAATGAAGACATTTTTAGGAAAGTGTAACAGTTAAAATAATCAAATAGTACTTCTATTTCATATCATACTCAGTACATTGTACATGAAAAAGAAAGATCCTAGGGAAGTCCCTGTTGTAGTAAAAAAAGAATAAGAGAAATAAAATTGTTTACTGTGAATACTAAACTCTCACAAATATTGGCTTCAACTCCATTCACTGCATGCATTAATTAGTTTTTATGACTGTGTTACAGAAAGAAAGATTTTTTCCTGTTCAATTAATATAAAACTTTTATTTCATGTGTTCATAAAAACTATTGAAAAACCACTTTTTCCTGTATTATTCACCTTATTAGTTTTATTTTATGTGATATGATATACTCCTGAACAGAACTTAATAATTTACGGATCATTTACCAAACCACTTGGGCTTCAAAAAGTGAAAACATTTTTGCCTAAGGTTTAATGGGAAATAATACGAACTTTTGAAAATGTATCTAGAGAATCCAACCTGAAATAAAAGAGTAAGTAAATAACTGCATACAGAAAATTGTGCTAACAAAGGGAGAATTAACTCTAACCTCCAAATGTAGGTGTCTACTTTTCTTCACCTCTTCTTAAAATTCAGGTAAACTTTAAACATTTACTTAAATAAAAATGATTATTATTCTAGTATTAACAACTCATTCTAACTATTTTGACAAATATCCATTCAGAAATGATTATCATACTTACAAATAAAGTTTTCATTTAATTACGTTTTTGAAATCAACATTGAATATATTTTATAGGCATTGAAAATGCTCTGATTCTCACTTGAATAAGATTCCCCTAATGGAAAACCTATGCTTTATTTTTATCATACTTCATGCTATCTAACAGTGGTGGGGACATGGAAGACATACAGAATGACACATGGAGAAATGATACAAGTACTTTAAAAAACTTTCAAATGTATAACTGAAATATTTCAATAAATGATGCAAGATGAGAGAGGATGATTCTTGGCAGCTAGAAATGTATGAAATAATGAAGAAAATCATTACCAGAAAGAGAAGTTTAAAAATAAAGATAAATAGCATGTCCGAGTAATGTGCTGTCTTTTTATTGTGTATTTCCTTATCTGGTAAGCACTAATTTTGGCAAATGAGCTCTCCTAGTTGATGATTCATTTTGTGATAGAACCATAAATTGAATCTCAGACCTTAGGAGCATAAATAAGGACTAAGTTCTCTTCAACAGAGTCATAAATATTTAACATATATTTACTGCTGGCTTCACAAATGAACACTGATTGGTAATTAAATAAGAATACAAGGAGAAAAGAATAAAAGGTAACACTGATACACTTTTTGAGCCAAATGGAATAAAATGTATATTGTAAAACTGTTGTTGCACTCCAAAACATTAAACTAAACCAATTATATCTTAAGTAGCTCCTGAGAATTTCTCTCTTATTTATTTATTTATGTTTTTACTATAGAAGCTTCATGAAACCTTTTCATTTAAAAAAGGATTTGAACTTTCTAGAAAAGCCTGACATTTTAAAAAGACCCAGAAAATTACAGAATGAAGGAAAGAAAAAGGAATAGAAAGAGAACAAATGCAAGCAGGAGGAAGAAAGTACATTTAAGGATAAGGAAAAACCTTGAAGGAATGCAACTGTTGCAGGATTAATGTATAATACATGTATAAATGATACAAATTTCTTTGATAATGTTAGAATAAGCAAAATTGAGCTTGTTCATAATGATTTACCTGAAGAAAGTGAAACAATTAGGAAAAATAGTCAGTAGGTTCCAAGCTGGTTAATAAAGTACCTCAGTTAAGAAAGCAGGTGTACGTCATCCTATCTTAACACTATGAAATATGGTTACACCAAACTTAAAATAACTAGATGTGTAAATTAATAATATGTTATATATAAAGTTTTTAAGATTCTAGCATACATCGGGTAATGGAATTTTAAGATAAAATGTATTTTTCTTTTCTTTTCTTTCTTTTTTTTTTTAAGAAGATGTTGGGGGTAGGAGTTTATTAATTAATTTATTTATTTTTGCTGTATTGGGTCTTCGTTTCTGTGTGAGGGCTTTCTCTAGTTGTGGCAAGCGGGGGCCACTCTTCATCGTGGAGCGTGGGCCTCTCACTATCGCAGCCTCTCTTGTTGTGGAGCACAGGCTCCAGATGTTCAGGCTCAGTAGTTGTGGCTCACGGGCCTAGCTGCTCCGTGGCATGTGGAATCTTCCCAGATCAGGGCTCGAACCCGTGTCCCCTGCATTAGCAGGCAGATTCCCAACCACTGTGCCACCAGGGAAGCCCCCTCTTTTCTTTCTTTTTTAGCTGTACCATGTGGCTTGCAGGATCTTAGTTCCCCCACCAGGGATCAAACCTGGTCCCTGGAAGCAAAAGAACCGAGTCCTAACCACTGTACCACCAGGAAATTCCCATATTTTTTTTCAAATTTTAAAATAAAAAAATCTATCTATATACATTTATTGTTAATTTTGAAAGTTTTATTACTATCCATTAATAATAAAAGGGGGTTTTGACTGAGATTTCAGAACATTTGTATTCCAAGGGAGTCTATTTTAAAAACCACCAATATAAATTATAATCCTGCAAATCTAAAAGTTCTTAAATAACAAATTGCCAACATTTTCTTGTAAGTCTGGGAAAGAATACCAATTACTCATATAAAATTATTAATATCATTCTTTCTCATACTTTTAAAAATTATACTTGATCAGATTTTATCCAGAATAGTTAGAATTTGATTGTATGTTTACTGGGCCTACAGTGAAACTAAGAAACATCTTGTCAGGCAAGACTAAAAAGGACATTAATTACCTCCTTGTAGAAGGAACTTAAATTTTAAAATATTATTTTCTTATATACAGTCATTATTCTTTCACTCTTTCATTTCCTACTTTCATATTCTAGCCCTCACTTCCCTTTGCAACACATATGTACATATACATACAAATGCATACTTTTACTTTCACTAAAACTAAAACCATGGAGCATCACACAACTATTAGAGTTAAACTGAATCTTACCAGGGCTGCATTCCACCCTTGAGCCAGCTCAATTCCTGTTATGTTAAGGTGAGTAGGCGTTACATTCTCTGATAGCAGGGGGATAATTGGATCCTCACTGGAGAAAGATAATAACATGAAGAGCCTCCTAAAATCAGAGATAATGGGAAAAACTCTTAAAGTAGTCAGAGAAAAGAACCTATTACTTTAAAAAGCTACAAAAGAGATCACCATCTCACTTTTCCATAATGTCCTGTAAAATCCATTTTTTGTATTATATTTGAATTTTGTACCAGCTATATTGAAATGCAAAAAGCATGTGAATGTTGTTGACAATGCTTTTTTTTTTTTTGCTATTAAACTGATTATAAAACAAGAGAAGATTTATTTTAGGTAAAATAAAAATATATTATAAATCTTTGCTGTTTGTCTCTCCTTATTCGCCACCTACATCTGTTCAACTCATCTTTTTTGATTTATTAAGAATCTACCATTGTTCAAAAGATGAACTCTTCAGGTTAACACTACATGTTTTCTGTCTTCATAGAAATCATGGCTTTATAACTGAATATATGTTTCTAGGTCTACCTGAGTTTTCCTAATCATTTAGGTGAATATAATTTATAACTATCCTTGGGAAATTTGTATTTTTAGTGTGTATCATACTCTATAGGAACCATATATATTCAGTCATATTGAATTATTTTGTTTAAAAGTCCAACCAAAAAACATGCATATGTGTGTATGAGCACATGCACACAGACACACATGAAAGGCAGAAGAAGCACTGAATCAAGAGTTAGAAGCACAAAGTTCTATTTCTCACCCTGCCTCTAAATCTCTGCATGACATAGTAGATGGAGAAACATCTGATTTGCTTTCCCTGGAATTTGTTTCTTTCAAATGTTACAGAGGAAGGAGGAGTTGACCGTTAATATTTATTTGGTTTAGTTTAGTTTTGTTTTCCAGCCCATGTGGGCTATTTTTAGCAGACTACAAATTCAAAAGCTAAGATATAATTGGAGTGTTTTGTGTTGAAATTGGTAATATCAGTAATCAATGCATTTTTAGAAAAGTTCAGTTTACTTCCTCCTTTGTATTTAACTAGAAGAACAAAGGGCAATACATTGCCTCTTTAAAAATGCACAAGGATGTAGAAAGATTTATTAAAGATTATTTCTAATGAAAATTGCAGTGGATCAAATTCCATTAGAGTTTTAGTTTGATTTTTATCTAAGGTGACAATGAGCTGATCTTATGATCTCATCACTGGAGAAGCTAGGCTGGAGAAAACCTCAAGGTCATTCCTTTCAAGTAAGATATGTGATAACACTGTTTCCTGATGAAGAAGAATGAGCAACTGTGAACTTTTTTGGTGTATACTTCCTTGCACCACAGTAAGACACAATGTGAAAGTAGTCATATAGATATAATTTGTGCATGTGTTAATAATGATTAGCCTTTTTCATGCTTTAACCTTGAGCTATAACTAAGATATTTCACACATAACTTTGCTGGGAAATAGGCATATAAATTACAATTTTAAAGTGAGGTTCTAAACTCTTGTATTATTTATACCACCTGTGAAATAATGTTTTCTTACCCAATTTATAACACAGATAAAAATATATTTTTAAATTTATGTTTATTTAGAATTTACATTTTATTAAGACTTGTGTCATAAGTTGGCAGAATTGACTGTGCTTGTGTGACATTTGGATGGCTCCAGAAAATATGTCCTGCACCCAAATACGTCCCATTTTATCTGCTTATTGAATATCTTTCACTCTGCAATTAGGGAGAAATGTTAAAATGTGTTACTGGAAGAGATGTCACCTTACCTAAAAGTCAGGTTTTCTAATACATAATTATAAATATTAAAGTTGGGGAAGCAAAGGTTTGTAAAGTCTATAATCAACAGTATTATACTGTTTGCTCTCTCACTCCCTCTCAGTCCTGTCTCTAACCCCTCTTCTTCTATATGTCTTCGTTCTTTTTTCCTTTCTCTTTATTTTTATTTTTTATGTTTCTCTGTAACCACTCCATTCCTCTTCACTAGTTAGTATCAAATGTCCTAATTTTGAATGCCTAAATAGCAATTTAAAGTTACTATCAACTCCTCCAGACAAAGAGCAACAGGCATGCACTTGTAGTTGGACATGTTGGGTTTGATGATTGTTACAAGAGTAAGTAGACACACCATGAGGAGTCTCAATATGAGGGTGTTAGAAAAATCCTATCAGAGAACTTGGGCTTATGTTAGGTCAATTTAAGGTGAGTTTAAAGAAGTGGGATTGTGCTTTGATTGCATGCTTTCAGAGAGCAGAAGTAATTGATTCTTACTAGTCTCATCTAGATGGAAGGAAGACTGGACAGAAGCAAAACAGTAATTAGTAAAAAAGCATCAGTCACTTCATTAGCCAGGATAGGGGTATGTCTGGTCATTTTGTGGTTTAGACATTATTCATATTTTGTCTGTTTACTCAAGATTACAGAGTGGTCTTGTTTTCTTTGACTCTGTCATGGTCACAGAATTATATCATCTGATGTCGATATTCTGTGAAATTGCTTATTTTTGACTGAAGAGCACAGTAGACCAGCTGAGAGTACCAGACCAGCTCCTAGCTTTCAAGGGATGTTTTTCTCTTTATCTTTACCAAGTTGTGAATCTCAAACAGTCCCTCCCTCCTGACAGCCTAGTGGTTAAACTCTTGTACTCTTCAACCAGACTGCTGCATTTTGTGGACTATTGAATCTGTCATTTATGAATCATATTGTAGAATACTTAATTAATTATCTTTACTTTATCTCCTTCCACTGAAAACTGGACATAATAGTCTCTCCCTCATAGTGAGGGTTAAATTGATTAATACTTGTGAAACGGTGGTTAAAATAGTGCTTCACATACTGTCATGCTATGAAAATGATAGCCAGTATTATTTCATCAGTTTTCTTCTCCACAGGCAAGTATTGGAACTCCCAAAGTAATGTTCATATCATAGTTATATCTTTTGTGCTATCACTATTATCTTTACCAGCTGTTTGTGCACCCTGTCCCAGATGCTTCAAAGCCCTCAAGTAATAGTTTAGATCTATCTGTGTCCTGGCTCCTTCAGGTGGCTCTCTTTCCTCACAGATTCACCACTTCCATGAACTCTGCCATCTCCTTAACAGTGGTCACTACCTTGACCCACAATGGCTGGCAGGCATCTACAATTGAGGACAAGTACCATTAACACCCACCAATCACACATGGGTCCCATCGTTCCTCCATAATCGCTAACATTTTCCTTTTACTGATTGGAATGTTAATACACTATATAAAAAATTTACATTATAGAGTTACAACAGTTCAGGACTGCTCTAAAAGTAAGAAGTAGATATCTTACATTTTGGCAAGATAATTTTGGAGAATATTCATTTTGCAACAGCTTATGTATTTTTTTCTTGGTTTTCTTATGACAGGTTGAGAAGCTTTGTAGTTTCCTACTTTGGTGCCATTAATAAAGTGAGAAGCAGCTGTAACATTTGGTCAAAAACTCTTCCCCTCTATGACTAAAACCTAAACTGACTGATTTGATTATGCAGGTGCTGGTGTGGAGGAAAAGAAGATGAAGAGTACCCCTAATACACTTCATAATGCAGAGGAATGGTCTCATGAAGTGAGAGACAGAGAAATATCTGTTGATTCTTTGAGCAATGGGAACACACAACAATATTCTAGGCAAGTGTGCCAAGGAAGTGGTATGTACCATCTTTAACAAAGATTCTTGGGTACCACACAAAACATGGAAGAAGAAGCAGAAGTTTTAGACCTAAAAGGACTGAGACAAAGGGCATCTCAGTCATAAGCACTAGAATTTAAGCCATTAAAGTGTAAGACCCATTAGGGTAGGCCCTTCACTTTCTTGTTGAGTGAGCATTATATGCTCAAAAGGAAAACAGTTCCCAGAACGTCTTCTAGTAAATATTAGATAAATGTTTAAGTCAATAAATTAACGAATGATTGATCATATCTCCAGAACTTTTGTACATATTGAATGGAGGTAGGGGAGAGCACTTGTAGAATGGAAGGATGACTATCCAATTAGGAATCTGGTTCATTAAAACACATACACACACACACACACAAGAAATTCATTATTTCATGGCTGCCTTGGAATCAGGGTTAGAAACCAATCCACCAGAGAACTGTGTGTGTGTATGTGTGTGTATGTGTTCTCCCCAGAACAATAACAACAAAATGATGCACATATTAAAATCCTCCTTGATTTTAAATTATATATCTCCAAACAAAATGACAATAACAGCTGCAGCACTGGTACTATTACAATTTCAACTCCTCAGTGCATTTTACTACAGTTGTATTCTTTGCTGTAAGTTATAATGTACAGTCAATAACTCTGTCATAAAGATAAGGTCTCTTTCTTCTTTTTAATTGTAAGTTGTAACAGGCTGACTAATGGCATTTTCCTGATTAGGTCATGTTTTCTTACACCTCTGTGCCTTTGCACATGCTGCTCCCTAAGCTTAAATGCCTTCTTGCCATCTGTACCTGGCTAACTTCCAATTCACAGTTCATGATTTTGCTTAGGCATTCTATACTCCAAGAAGCTTTTCTTAGAAAATAATTTTCAGTAGAAGATAGAGGCTGGGAACACATTGGTGAGTGCTGAAACTAGATGTGATGAAGAAAAAGGAGCAGAAAAGACAGATTAAACATAATTATTAAAATGTTTTATTCTCAATTTTGCCCAGGCTGATCTACATTCAATGTAAACATTTTTGAATTGCATAGTATATTTTAATTCATATTTAACAACATAATTTAAATATGTTCACTGATATTATATCTAGGTGTTAATGTCCAGATCTCATTTCTTGAGGTCAAATTGTAAAATACATACATTTTAAAAGTAATTGTTAAAAATGTCTTGAGAATGTGAGAGTTACAGAGGAAATTGTTTATCTATCTCTATATAGTCAGATTATTACATTAAAAATCAAATCAAAAATTATAATTGAAGAATAGCACCAAAGAGGTCACAGAATTTTAGCATCCTCTGCCACCACTTTATATTTAGTGTTATCTTCTATGAACTCCTTTATTTTGTTTTTCAAGATAATTAAACTATCAGTAAAATTTAACATTTGATAAACTTCCTATGATTTGTTAGTATTAACTCTCTCCAGCTAGTTGAAAACACTTTACTATAGAAATGATGTTTATAATGTGCTATCACTGTAGATTAAATGAGTGATGATATTTTTATTGGGGTAGATATTGTTAAAAATTATTACAGCAGTATTTCACAGCATAATTATTGACTTTCTCTTTGAATGCATTTTCAATCCTTACTTCATTATGCAGGCTATCATTAACCACAGGGTACATTTATTTAAAAGGAGAGATTAGGATTCTCCCAATCTGAACATTAAAAGGAAGTGTAAAGTCATTCAAATCTGAGATCCACAATGGCCAGTCAAGATCAAGTAGTAAAGTGAAGTCAGACAGAGAAAGACAAATACCATATGATATCACTTATATGTGGAATCTAAAATGAGACGCAAATGAACTTATTTACAAAACAGAAAGACTCACAGACATAGAGAACAGACTAGTGGTTGCCAAGAGGGGGTGTCAGGGAGGGATGGATTGGGAGTTTGGGGTTATCAGATGCAATTAGTACATATAGAATGGGTAAACAACAAGGTCCTATTGTATAGCCCAGGGAACTGCATTCAGTATCCTGCGATACACCATAATGGAAAAGAATATATAAAAAAGAATGTATGCATATATACACTACTATGCATAAAATAGATAACTAATGAGAACCTACTGTATAGCACAGGAAACTCTACTCAGTGCTCTGTGGTGATTAAATGGGAAGGAAATCCAGAAAAGAGGGGATATATGTATACACATGGTTCACATTGCTGTACAGCAGAAACTGACACAGCAGTGTAAAGCAGCTATACTCCAATTTTTAAAAAGCCAGTTGTATAAAAGTAAGAGAATATATGCACATGTATAACTGAATCACTTTGCTGTACAGCAGAAATTAACACAACATTGTAAATCAACTGTATTTCAATTTAAAAAAATTAAAAAAAAATATCAAGTAGAAGATTCTTTGGTTACTGTCTATAGGTAGTCCCATATCATAAGGTTCACCAAATTTCAGTTTTAAATAGTGGTCAGTGTTAATGTTTAATATCATGAATCAACTCGTATGGACCATGGTAAACATTCTGGATATTTCTGTGAAGGTGATTTTTGGAAGGCATAAGTTACCTTTATGGTAATGTGGATGGACTCATCCAATCAGTTGAAGTCCTTAATAGAAAATTACTGACCTCCTCCAAACAAGAAAGAATTCTGCCAGCAGACGGGGTTTGGACTTGAACAGCAGCTCTTCCTTAAGCTCCCAGCCAGCTGGTATACTCCATGTAATTGGTTGATTGATTGATTTGGACATGTCAATCTTCTTCATTTGTGTGAGCTAATTACCTAAAATTAATATATTTATCTTACTCCTTGTTTCTCTTTCTGTATCTGTGTATTTGTGTTTTCAGATGGATGGCTAGGAGTTGGAGCAATGGGGCACAGAATACTAGGCAGAGGAGAAAAGAAAATACAGGGAGTTGAATATTTTTAAAATCTCAATACTCAAATTGAACTACAGTGATCAAACAATAGAGTGTTACTTCTGGCTACAAAAGCCTACTAACTTATGTGATACAGTTTAAACTGTAGCCTGGGAAACCAACCAGTATAATTATTACTGCATTTCTATGGAAACACTAATTTTCTCTTCCCAGAAAGAAACATTAAAAGAAATCTTTAGGAATTCAGTCTGTTTGTCAATTGGGAATTCATGAATAATTTTAGATTTGTGTAAGGATAATATGCATTCATTACCTCAAATTGAGAATTGTGCATATTTTATCTAAACTTTTCTGCATTTGAACTACAGTTGTATAATTTCTTCACATTCATTCTTGATTATGTACTCTCTATCAAAGTTTATTAAATATACAACATACTCTATGTTCATTGCATTGCTCTTTGCACAAACAAAAACAAAAGGTGAAAACATACAAAACACTAACTCAAAGTTAAACAGTAGCTGAACTTGCAAAAAGTAAACCAGCATGGAAACATTTATAGAAAATAGAGTTTAGCCCTATATTGTAATTTAGAGAAGCTAAGGTTTTGTGCCATCAGTCTATACTATTGACAGAAAAATATTCAGGAATTAGAAATTTTAGAAGCTGTTTCATTTTTAAATAAGCTTCTTAAATTCAGAATGATTATCCAAGCAAAAGATTTAAATGCACCAATAGGGAAATGGACAGTGTCAGAAATTCTATGACTTCATGGTAAGCTCATTCATGGTTGACTGGAACTTATTATTTTTATTGTGACATGACATGGTGTTACCTAGATTTTTTTTTCAAATTAATTATCTTGGAAAAAACATATTTGAATTAATGTGAAATATTGGAAAATATATCAGGGTGCAGCTGGAGGCAGAGAAATAAATTAGAATGAAATTGCCTATTGACTCTCTCTGGGAGATAGCATAGACTAAAAAGAGCACAAAGGTCTATGACTATGTCAACTTCTAACTCATTTTACTCCCAGAATTATAATTTTAAAATAAATAAATAAATTAGAGGATTAGCTAGACTTACACAATATCATGTATCTTAGCAAAACTATTTTCAGTAAACTCCGGCTATTCTAGGAAAGGTGTCTGAGAAGGAAATAGAGTGGAAAACTGTGAGATATATATGATAGGATTATGATTTTTTTTTCTTTTGCTACACTTTTCATAAGGATATTTATTCAAGTGGAACACAGGTGTCTTTCTAAATAGTTCTTTATACTGATGGGTAATTGCCTCTGACTGGTGGAGAAAATAACTAGCAAAGCTCTAGGTAAAGGAGGTTTGAATGTCTACAGTATAAGTTGATAATTGTTGTTATTTGGAACTTCTGAACTATGACAATCTTTCACAACTCAACAAAATCTAGGTAAAATTAATGAGGTACCAAAGAAGTGCATGTTCAGCAGCTTAACTAACTTAAAATGGAAGAATCAAACCCCAAATAAAGAGCAGATGCTCCACTGTGCCTAGGGATGAATATATTATAGATTCAGAAAAATCATCACACCTTCACATTTCTAAATGTCTGAGGATCTGTACATGAAGGTAGCTGGAGTGTGATAACAGTTTTTATTTTAAGTTAATGTTTAGGATTTTTTTTTCAGATATGTATTTTTCAAAACATACTTAAAATTCTCTACTAGTTTGAGTAACATTATCTTTTCCAGTGCATAGTATGGATTTCATAGTACCACTTGTATATTTATATTTATTTTATTACAGATATTCTGCTATGTGATGATTACTAAAATGTCTATTATATTATAAAATCAAATAATGTAACATTCATATTATTTTAAGGTATGATTTCTAGATTTAGTGGAATTTGGACTATGTTATTTGAAACATCACCTGCCTTCATGCCATAGACTCTGGAATCTAGAATTATTTTTCACTTTCATGTAAATGTCAGTAAACTGAATTTATAGTTCTTTATGAGTTTACCTTGAATTCTACATGTCATATGTTCTAACTGTAAAATTGGATAATAACAATAACAATACTTATGATAACACCCAGTTGTAGAGTTGTTTTGAGGCTAAATTGCACAATCCATGTAAAGTAATTTACACAGTTACTTTTAAAATTTGTGTAGTCTCAGTATTGAACAAAGTGATTATTACATAGTAACTAGTCAATAAATATCACTGATATTAGTAAAATTTCTAGTATTATTAGCAAATAACAAATACTATACTGAGTTTTTTAATTAGAAAGATGAATATGGTAAATAGAATCTTGATGTTGAAAATAATTTTAAAAAAGCAGAAATAAATGCAGAGCAAAAATAACCCTCATCCATTGCTGATGGGAATTCCTAATAGAAGAGCTGCTTTGGAAGACAGTTTGGAGAATTTTGCACAGTTCATCATAGACTCAGCAATCCCTGTGCATAGGTATTGATTCAAATAAACTGAAAACTCATATTTACACAAACACCTGCACATGAATATTTGTAACATCTTTATTCAGAAACTGGAAGCAACCAAGATGTCCATCAATAGGGGAATGGATGGACAGACTGATACCTCTGTGCAATGGAATATCTATTCAACAATGAAAAGGAGAATATATTAATTCATACAAAATCATGGCTGAATCTAAATGCCTTTGCCAAATGAAAGAAACCAGAACTCAAAATGATATTTATTGTAATATTCCATTCATATAATATATCAGAAAGGCAACTCTATAGGAACAGAAAATGATCAGTTTTTACCAGAGTCTGGAGGAATGAAATGTGATTTGATGACAAAAAATATATACAGAGAATGTTTTAGGGTGATATTCTATATGATACTGGGGTGCTGGATACCTCATTCTATGTCCAAACCTAGAGAAATATATTTCACAAAGTGTAAACTTTAATGTATGAAAACCGAAAAAAAAAATCAACCAGGATGTCATGATGAAATAAAAACTGTGAAGAATGAATCTAACCATATTACAAATGTATCAAATAACCTTACTGAAGAGGGTGGAGTGAATAAGGAGCTGACTTCAGTAACATTAGCAAACAGTGTTTTTACTGGAAACATTAACATTAACAACAAAAAGGACTGTCCAAAAACATGGTAGTCTATTTGTTTTGTTTTGTTCTTTTTCCTCAGAGAAATATAGTTTAACAATTCTGAAACTCTTTACATGTATTTAAGAGATTAAAAATAAGTAATAAATGATAGATAGTGAGAGCCTGGATTCTTACTGTCAGAAATTTTCGAGATAATATCAATAGATACTGCACCTTCCAGGGGTGGAACTTAATTTTCTCTTCCTCTTAAGTGGGGATGGATTAAGGGACTCACTTTCAAAAATAAAGTATGGGAGAGACCTTCAAGATGACAGAGGAGTAAGACATGGAAATCACCTTCCTCCCAACAAATACATCAGAAATACATCTACATGTGGAAAAACTCCTACTGAACACATACCGAATGCTGGCAGAAGACTTCAGATTTCCCAAAAGGCAAGAAACTCCCCACGTACCTCTGTAGGGCAAAAGAAAAAAGAAAAAACAGAGACAAAAGAATAGGCACAGGACCTGCCCCTCTGGGAGCGAGCTGTGAAGGAGGAAATGTTTCCACACATTAGGAAGCCCCTTCACAGGCGGAGATGGAGGGGTGGTGAGGGGGAAACTTCAGAGCCACAAAGGAGAGTGCAGGAACAGGGGTGCAGATGGCAAAACTGAGAGATACCCACACAAAGGATTGGTGCCGACCAGCACTAACCAGCCTAAGAGGCTTGTCTGCTCACCCACCGGAGCAGGTGGAGCTGGGAGCTGAGGCTCTGGTTTCAGAGGTCAGACCTCAGGGAGAGGACAGGAGTTGGCTACGTGAACACAGCCTGAAGGGGGTTAGTGCAACACAGCTAGCTGGGAGGGAGTCCAGGAAAAGTCTGGACCTGCCTAAGAGGCAAGTGACCATTGTTTTGGGGTGCACAAGGAGAGGAAATTCAGAGCACCACCTAAACAAGCTCCAGAGACAGGCGCAAGCTGCGACTATCAACATGGACACCAGAGGTGGGCATGAGACCCTAAGATTGCTGCTGCAGCCACCAAAAAGCCTGTGTGCAAGCACACGTCACCATCCACACCTCCCGTCCCGGGAGCCTGTGCAGCCCCACACTGCCAGGGTACCATGATCCAGGGACAAGTTCCACAGGAGAACACACGTCGCGCCTCAGGATGTTGCAATGTCATGCCGACCTCTGTTGCTGAAACCTCACCCTGCATTCTGTCCCCCTCCCTCCCCCTGGCCTGAGTGAGCCAGAGACCTTGAATCAGCTGTTCCTTTAACCCCGTCCTGCCTAAGCGAAGAACAGATGCACTCAGGAGAGCTACACACAGAGGCAGGGACAAATCAAAAGCTGAACCCAGGAGCTGTGGGAACAAAGAAGAGAAAGGGAAATTTCTCCCAGCAGCCTCAGGTGCAGCAGATTAAATCTCCACAATCAACTTGATGTATGCTCCACCTCTGGATACGTGAAGAGACAGCAAATAATACCAAAAATGAAGCAGTGGACTTTGGGAGCAACAGTACACTTGGGGTTTGCTTTCTGCATTTAATTTTTTTTTTCTGGTTTTATGTTTATCTTAGTTTAGTGTTTAGAGTTTATTATCTTTGGTAGATTTCTTTATTGATTTGGTTGCTCTCTTCTTTTTTTCATATATATATATATATATATATATATATATATATATATATTTATTTATTTATCTTTTTACCTTTTTGTAAGTGTGTATGTTATTGCTTCTTGGTATGATTTTTTCTGTATAGCTTTGTTTTTACCATTTGTACCAGGGTTCCCTCTATCCTTTTTCATTTTTTTAATTACATTTAATTATTTTTTAATTTTAATATTTTTCTTATATTTTCCTTTCTTTCTTTCTTTCTTTCTTTCTTTCTTTCTTTCTTTCTCTCTTTCTTATTTCTCTCTCAACTTTCTTTGGAGCTGTGAGGCTTACAGGGTCTTGGTGCTCCAGCTGGGAGTCAGGCCTGTGCCTCTGAGGTGGGAGAGCTGAGTTCAGGTAATTGGTTCACCAGAGACCCCCTGACTCCATGTAATATCAAATGGCAAAAGCTATCCCACAGAACTCCATCTCAATGTTAAGACCCAGCTCCACTCAACGACCAGTAAGCTAGAGTGTTGTACACCTTATGCCAAACAAACAGCAAGACAGGAACACAGTCCCACCTATTAGCAGAGAGGCTACATAAAATCATAATAAGGTCACAGACACTCCAAAACACACAACTGAATGCGGTCCTGCCCACCAGAAAGACAATATCCAGCCTCATTCACCAGAACATAGTCACCAGTCCCCTCAACCAGGAAGCCTATACAACCCACTGAACCAAACTTAGCCACTGGGGACAGACACCAAAAACTACAGAAACTACGAACCTGCAGACTGTGAAAAGGAGACCCCAAACACAGTAAGTTAAGAAAAATGAGAAGACAGAGAAACACACAGGAGATGAAGGAGCAAGGTAAAAATCCACCAAACTAAAAAAATGAAAAGGAAATAGGAATTGTACCTGAAAAATAATTCAGAGTAATGATAATAAAGATGATCCAAAATCTTGGAAATAGAATGGAGAAAATACAAGAAACGTTTAACAAGGACCTAGAAGAACTAAAGAGCAAACAAACAATGATGAACAACACAAACAATGAAATTAAAATTTTTCCAGAAGGAATCAATAGCAGAATAATGGAGACAGAAGAAGGGATAAGTGACCTGGAAGATAAAATAGTGGAAATAACTACCACAGAGCAGAATAAAGAAAAAGGAATGAAAAGAACTGAGGACAGCTTCAGAGACCTCTGGGACATTAAACACACCAATATTCGAATTATAGGGTTCCCAGAAGAAGAAGAGAAAAAGAAAGGGACTGAGAAAATATTTGAAGTGATTATAGTTGATAACTTCCCTAACATGGAAAAAGAAATGATCAAGTCCAGGAAGTGCAGAGTCCCATACAGGATACATCCAAGGGAAAACATGGCAAGACACATATTAATCACTATCAAAAATTAAATGCAAACAAAGAATATTAAAAGCAGCAGGGGGAAAACAACAAATAACATACAAGGAAATCCCCATAAGGTTAACAGCTGATCTTTCAGCAGAAACTCTGCAAGCCAAAAGGGAGTGACAGGACATATTTAAATTGATGAAAGGAAAAAAAAAAAAAACCTACAACCAAGATTACACTATTCAGCAAGGATCTCATTCAGATTCGATGGAGAAATTAAAACCTTTACAGACAAGCAAAAGCTAAGAGAATTCAGCACCACCAAACCAGCGTTACAACAAATGCTAAAGGAAATTCTCTAGGCAGGAAACACAAGAGAAGGAAAACGCCTACAATAACGAGCCTAAAACAATTAATAAAATGGTAATAGGAATATACATATCAATAATTAACTTAAATGTAAATTGATTAAATGCTCCAACCAAAAGACATAGACTGGTTGAATGGATACAAACACAAGACCCATATATATGCTGTCTGCAAGAGACCCACTTCAGACCTAGGGACACATACAGACTGAAAGTGAGGGGATAGAAAAAGATATTCCATGCAAGTGGAAATCAAAAAAAGGTGGACAGGCAATTCTCATATTAGACAAAATAGATTTTAAAACACAGACTATTACAAGAGACATAGAAGGACACTACATAATGATCAAGGGGTTAATCCAAGAAGAAGATAGAACAATTGTAAATATATATGCCCCCAACATAGGAGCACCTCAATACATAGGGCAAGTGCTAATAGCCATAAAAGGGGAAATTGACTGTAACACAATCATAGTAGGTGATTTTATCATCCCATTTTCACCAACTGACAGATTATCCATAATGAAAATAAATAAGGAAACACAAGCTTTAAATGATACAGTAAACAAGATGGAATTAATTGATATTTATAGGACATTCTATCCAATAACAACAGAGTACAGTTTCTTCTCAAGTGCTCATGGAACATTCTCCAGGATAGATCATATATTCTGTCACAAATCAAGCCTTGGTAAATTTAAGAAAATTGAAATCCTATCAAGTATCTTTTCTGATCACAACACTATGAAACTGAATATAAATTACAGGAAAAAATCTGTAAAAAACACAAACACATGGAGGCTAAACAATACACTAGTAAGCAACCAAGAGATCACTGAAGAAATGAAAGAGGAAATCAAAAAGATATACCTATAAAAAATGACAATGAAAACACAACAACCCAAAACCTATGGGATGCAGCACACCAGTTCTAAGAGGGAAATTTATAAAAATACAATCCTACCTCAAGAAACAAGAAATGTCTCAAATAAACAACCTAACCTTACACCTAAAACAATTAGAGAAAGAAGTACAAAAAAACCCCAGTTACTAGAAGGAAAGAAATGATAAAGATAAGATTAGAAATAAATGAAAAAAAAAATGAAGGAAACAATAGCAAAGATCAATAAACCTTACAGCTGGTTTTGGGGAAGATAAAAAAATGATAAACCATTAGACAGACTACTCAAGAAAGAAAAAAAAGGTGAAGACTCAAATCAACAGTATTAGAAAAGAAAAAGGAGAAGTAACCACTGACAATGCAGAAATACAAAGGATCATGAGAGATTACTACAAGCAACACTATGTCAATAAAATGGATAACCTGGAAGAAATGGGCTAATTCTTAGAAAAGCAAAATGTTCCTACACTGAACCAGGAGGAAATAGAAAATATAAACAGACCAATCATAAGCACTGAAATTGAAATAGTGATTAAAAATCTTCCAAAAAACAAAAGTCCAGGACCATACGGTTTCACAGGCAAAATCTATTAAAAAATTAGAGAAGAGCTAACATCTGTCCTACTCAAACTCTTCCAAACTGTAACAGAGGGAGGAACACTCCAAACTCATTCTATGAGGCCACCATCACCCTGATAACAAAATCAGACAAAGATGTCACAAAGAAAGAAAACTACAGGCTTATAACACTGATGAACATAGATGCAAAAATCCTCAACAAAATACTAGCAAACATAATCCAACAGCACATTAAAATGATCTACACTGTGATCAAGTGGAGTTTATCCCAGTAATGCAAGGATTCTTCAATATATGCAAATCAATGAATGTGATACACCATACTAACAAATTGAAAGAGAAAAACTGAATGATCATCTCAATAGATGCAGAAAAAGATTTTGACAAAATTCAACACCAATTTATGGTAAAAACCCTTCAGAAAGTAAGCACAGAAGGAACTTACCTCAACATAATGAATGCCATATATGACAAACCCACAGCCAACATCATTCTCAATGGTGAAAAACTGAAACCATTTCCTCTAAAATCAGGAACAAGAAAATGTTGTCCACTCTTACCACTATTATTCCACATAGTTTTGGAAATTTTAGCCCCAGCAATCAGAGCAGAAAAAGAAATAAAAGGAATCCAAACTGGAAAAGAAGAAGTAAAGCTGTCACTGTTTACAGATGACATGCTACTATACATAGAGAATCCTAAAGATGCTACCAGAAGACTACTGAGGTAATCCATTAATTTGATAATGTAGCAGGATACAAAATTAATGCACAGAAGTCTCTAGCATTCCTATACACTAGTGATGAAAAATCTGAAAGAGGAATTAAGAAAATTTGCCCATTTATCACTGCAACAAAATGAGTAAAATACCTAGGAATATACCTACCTAAGGGGACAAAATACCTGTATGCAGAAAACTATAAGACAGTGGTGAAAGAAATTAAAGAGGATAAAAACAGATGGAGACATATACCATGTTCTTAGATTAGAAGAAAAAAAAATATGAAAATGAATATACTACCCAAAGCAATCTACAGATTCAATGCAATCCCTATAAAACTACCAATGACATTTTTCACAAAACTAGATCAAAAAAATTCACAATTTGTATAGAAACACATAAAACCCTGAATAACCAAAGCAATCTTGAGAAAGAAAAAACAGAGTTGGAGGAATCAGGCTCCTGGACTTCAGACTATACTACAAAGCTACAGTAATCAAGACAGTATGGTGTTGGCACAAAAACAGAAATATAGATCAATGGAACAGGATAGAAAGCCCGGAGATAAACCCATGAACATATGGTAACCTTATTTTTGCCTTTTATGCCTTTAAAGGAGGCAGGAATATACAATGGAGAAAAGACAGCCTCTTCAATAAGTGATGCTGGCAAAACTGGACAGCTACATGTAAAACTGAAATTAGAACACTACCTAACACTGTATACAAAAATAAACTCAAAATGGATTAAACACCTAAATGTAAGGGCAGACTATATAAAACTCTTAGAGGAAAACATAGGCAGAACATCCTTTTTGACCCACATCCTAGAGAAATGGAAATAAAAACCAAAATAAACAAATGGGACCTAATGAAACTTAAAATATTTTGCACAGCAAAGGAAAACCTAAACAAGATGAAAAGACAACCCTCAGAATGGGAGAAAATATTTGCAAATGAAGCAACTGACAGTGCATTAATCTCCAAAATATACAGGTAGCTCATGCAGCTCAATATAAACAAACAAACAAGCAAACAACCCAATTCAAAAATGGGTTGAAGACCTAAATAGACATTTCTCAAATGAGGACATAGAGATTGCCAATAAACACATGAAAGCATGCTCAACATCACTAATCATTAGAGAAATGCAAATCCAAACTACAATAAGGTTTCACCTCACACCATTCAGAGTGGCCATCATCAAAAAATCTACAAACAATAAACACTGGAAAGGGTGTGAGAAAAGGGAACACTCTTGCACTGCTGGTGGGAATGTAATTGGATACAGCCACTATGGAGAACAGTATGGAGGTTCCTCAAAAAACTAAAAATGAACTACCATACAATCCAGCAATGCCACTACTGGGCATATACCCTGAGAAACCATAATTCACAAAGAGTCACGCACCACAATGTTCATTGCAACACTATTTACAATAGCCAGGACATGGAAGCAACCTAAGTGTCCATCGACAGATGAATGGATAAAGAAGATGTTGAAAATATATACAATGGACTATTACTCAGCCATAAAGAGAAACAAAATTGAGTTATTTGTACTGAGGTGGATGGACCTAGAATACGTCATACAGAGTGAAGTAAGTCAGAAAGAGCAAAACAAATACTGTATGCTAACATATATATATAGAATCTCTAAAAGGTTCTGAAGATCCTAGGGCCAGGACAGGAATACAGATGCAGATGTAGAGAATGTACTTGAGGACATGGGGAGAGGGAAGTGTAAGCTGGGATGAAGTAAGAGAGTGGCATGTACATATATTCACTACCAAATATAAAATAGATAGATAGTGGAAAGCAACTGTATAGCACAGGGAGATCAGCTCGGTGCTTTGTGACCACCTAGAGCGGTGGGAAAGGGAGGATGGGAGGGAGACATAAAAGGGAGTGGATATGGGGATATATGTATACATATAGCTGATTCACTTTGTTTTACAACAGAAACTAAGACAACATTGTAAAGCAATTACACTCCAATAAAAATGTTAAAAAATAAAGTATGAAAAGGAACAATAAATAGTAACTTTAAAAGGGAGAAAACTGGAACACACTACCTTAACTAAGTGATCAAAGTTAAAATTATCAGTAATGTTGTGTGGCTATTACTTACCTCTGCTATGATATGGTAAGAAGGGTGTTTGACCTCTGTGACATTCTTCCCCAAAAACTATAACTCCAGTACAATTATGAGAAAAACACCGGGAAAACCCAAAATATGAGACATTTTAGAAAATACTATACCAGCACTCTTCAAAACTGTCAAGATCAGGCTTCCCTCATGGCGCAGTGGTTGAGAGTCCGCCTGCCGATGCAGGGGACACGGGTTCGTGCCCTGGTCTGGGAAGATCCCACATGCCATGGAGCAGCTGGGCCCGTGAGCCATGGCCGCTGAGCCTGCGCGTCCAGAGCCTCTGCTCCACAACGGGAGAGGCCACAACAGTGAGAGGTCCGCGTAACACAAAAACAAACAAAGAAACAAACAAAAAAACCTGGTAACATAATGAAAATGAAATACTGAGAAACTCACAGAAGAGGAGAATAAGGGGACCAATACAATCAATACCTAACACAGTATCTGAATGGAACCTGGAAACAGACATTGATAGAAAAACAAATTAAACCTAAATACAGTCTGTAGTTTACTTAATAGTAATGTGTCAATGATAATTTCTTGGTTTGCCAAATATATCATAGTTATGGTAATATTTCTAGATAAAGTGCATATGGAAACTCCTTGTACTATCTTTGCAACTTTTATGTAAATCGAACTTTATTCCAAACTAAAAAAAAAAAAAGGCTATTAAAAAAGTAGTAGTAGTGAATATGAAAATATATAATAAGTTTTTGGATATATTAAAGACAGATCGAATAATGTTTACACATGAGATATTGAATCTCCATATGATATGCTTATTTATTGCAGGGCAGTGCCAAGACTATTTCTGTACTACAGTAATTTAATCAACATACAGCAAACTATGACTTTGAATTTATGACTGCTAACTTGTTTAATTAACATCACACAATTTTACTTATCAGGCGATAATATCTATACTAACTGCATAATTTTTAAAATGTCCCAGTGAAGTCCTCATTTCCATTTATCAAATTATTTTTCATTTTTTTCATAGTTTTTCAGCACTTTTATTGAGGTGTAATTTACATACCATAAAATGAACTTGTTTTAAGCGTATTAGGTAAAAATTTTTAGTAGATTTACAAATTAATTTTCGTTTAAAAGCACTTTTTGCATTTTCAATATATTATTACACATTTCATACATCATCATACTGGTAGCCTTTGGAATATGTAACAACTTAGATATAATGTGTGTTTAATACATGCTGGCTGAATCAATAAATAAAAGATGTTCAGTCTTTGTCTCTCTTTATTTAATTACAAGAAATAAAGAATTTCAGAGTATGTGAAATTCCCACATAGAAGTCAAGCATTTTAGGATTTCTCGAATCCCATTTTATAAAATTTAGTATTATTTTAAAATTCCATTTTGTAACATCTTTAAATTCCATATATGTGAAGAAATATACCATTTAAATTCAATGAAGGAAAGGTACCAAAATAGCTTCCCAATTCACTTTAATCTCTATAAGCCTGTGTTTTTTTCTTTTGCTAACTCTCCAAATCATTTTCTTCTTTTATTTTTTTCCCACTGCATTATTTCTGGTGGATTTAAAATATTGTTAACCTATTTAGTCTTATTTATTTTTTACACAATGTTATTTAGACAAAGAAGTTAGAAAGAGTAGTTATATTTCAGGCTGAAATATATGTTTTAATTCTTGAAGCTTTCATTAACTACTAAGATATTTATTGCTAACATTTAGACATCACACCCTAAAATAAAAATAATAGTAATAATAAAAAAACCTGTCAAGTGTCCTTTGTATAACTAATATTAAAATAGATACATTGGAAGACTAGTTACTATGAAAATCTATTAACTCATGAATGTAGATCATTTAAAACCCTGCCTACTAAGCTTATCTTTCTTTTAACATCTCTCTCTGACTGCCTAGTACAGAATACAGAGGATTCACAAATTAGGACATTTGAATATTATCTGTCCCCAATATCAAATTGCATGTACAATTAAGAAGTCACTACCTAAGAATAATTCTTTGGAAAATGTTAGCTTGGTTGTAAAAATAAACATCTCTCAGTTGAATGTTTAACTTACCTATCATGTGACTTTGAATAGAATCTGTATGTCATAGATCACTGAGTTAAGATACTTCCTAAAAGGGAAAAAAATTACATATAGTGAGTTTAATATTCCTGGAAAAGAAATTTGTCTTTTATTAGGCATCAGCTTCTTTTTTAGGTTTGAGACTGCTGGTGGGAAGGTCAGCAAAAGGTTTTCGTTCTTCAGTAAAACAACAATAAAACAAAACAAAACAAGGAAACAAACAAAAAGACACCTGGAACTTAACCACCTTAGTTAAGAGGGAAATATTTCACATAGAGCCTAAGGAAACATGATAACATCTTTCTACTAAAGCATATCACTGACTAGGTAGATCCAAAATACCTTTGGATCTAGAGAGATAGATGTTGAAGCACATAAAATATAATGAAGAAAACTGAAATAATCAAAAACCTCACAACAGACAGAAAATCATTCAGATAATTTTATATTTTACACTCTTACTTCTTATGCAATATTTCTATATACAGTTTTAAATAAAATTGACTCCTACCATACATTTTTGTATCCTGCTTTTATTATCAAATATACCTATTTCTCCTTATATAATCCTAAATCTACATGTTTAGTAGAAAGTGAAAAATATTAATCATTTACCTATCACTGAATGTCAAAGGATGGATACAGTTTCAGGTAAATTCAAGTAAATTTGTGTATTTGTAGTTTTTGTATCAAAAATTAGAGAACATTTCTCTCCCATTGTTTTTACTTCCCTTGTGTAGGAGGCAAGGTCATCTGCTGAGACTTTATTTGGATATAGAAAGCAGACTGAGGAAGCATAATAAGATTTCTATTCTACTTGTCTAGGTAAATATGAATGTATATTGGTGGCTGTCTAATCATTTTCCTTATGATACATGGCAGCATGGCACTACATCTGTAACAGACATGAAAAGGGCATATGGTTGGGCTCATCTAGGATTCCAGTTTTGCTAGAATGGATAAAAGAACAAGAGATTTTAAGGGATTTGTAAGATAATTTTTGAGACAAGGCCTTTGAAAACCAGATTATATAGGCAGGCAGGGAAATCTAAATGGGAGTTAAATTTCCATCAAAGAAATTTAAGCATGCAGCTCTCTGTCCACACCCTTATTTAGATCAGAAACTTAGGGAGTCCACCCTCCATCGAGATAGTCTCCTCCTTTCTCCACCATGGTGGTGTCAAAGTATAATTTACAAATATAGAATGTGTTGATGTTAAAGATATATTTAATAGGAAATCAACAGGAGAGTAAGCCTGATAGAAAGAGGATTTGAAGAAGGGAGTTTTACTTAATCAGTTATGGAAGGCATGCTACAGAAGTTCGCTAAGTTAGCAACAACTCTGTTTACTATCTTATTATGTGCAAAACAGAAATCTTTGAATTTATCTTATCTACCAAACAGAAATAATTTTCATTCTCATTGGGAAAAACTATACAAGTAAACATGTAACTACGCAGAGTCTAGGCTCTTACAGATTGTAAATAGCAAGTCAAAAACCAAAAAAAAAAAGTGTTTTCCTTAGATAATTAAATAGTCCCTAAGCAGTACTGTTAAACAATGTTCCAATATGATATTGAATAGACATTTAGTCCATCCTTTGCCTTGTATCCAAATTTGGATATTTTTCTTAATGAGAGAAATATGTATTATCTCTTAAAAAGCACACTTACCACCCAGGCTAAATTCCTACCATACTGTTTCTTTTTGACCTGATTAGATATTTGGAGACTATAGCAAATACACTTTCCCCTGTTTTATAACCATTTTTACCCATCTATTTTTGTCTAGAATTTTCAGTTTTTCCCTGGTTGTGGAAAATATGATAGCAAGGAATGGAGGGTCATGGGTTTGTCTATCTTCTCAGACTGTCATGAAGTAAAGGCTATGTAGGCAAGCACTGAACACTCAGCCCCAATCCAGTTCTGTCTGCTTTCTAGTTATAAACCAATTAAATTTTGTCATTGGCTGTCATTCAGTTAAATTCTTCAATGTGATAAAATTCCACCTTGTTTGTGTCTTCATGGGGATTTACCCGTATTATCTCATCACTCAGGAAGTGGAGACCTCCTTTCATTATAGCGTGCTTGTTGTCACTATTTGCTCATAGGAGAAAGAAAAGTAAGACAAACCATTTCAGAGGCTATTTTGAGTTGTACCATATTTGAGCCAGGTTTTTGATCAATGTTACAGATCTTTCCATCAAGTGAAATGATTAAGAAAGTTAGTATTTATAGTTTCCTATCCTACACAAAACATTTACTTATGAAGTAGATTTTGTGTATGTTATTATTTTGTCATGTAAAAGAGACTTTAGATTTAATATGGTAATGTTTAAATTTATTTGTGAGCATCTTGACCATAACCTTAGTTTTTTTTTTTTTTCTGTTATACTAACGAGATATTTTTAGAAGAGTTCAGCTAACTAAAATCTGAAAACAAAACAAAACAAAAAAAAGGGCTGTTGGGCCTGGATATTTGCTGCTTTTCATAACACTCCAACATAGTCGTGCATTTTTAATGAATATTTGTGAATCCGTATTTCTAATTATTCATTAAAATTCATTGTTAGATACTATGAATATGCTACAGCATTAATTTCCATGAATATAAAATGAAAATAAAAACACATGATGTTAAATCTGCAGAGACATTTCTCCAATACAATACTAGAGTTCATAATTATAAATACTTTATAAGTTATATATTTTTACCGATAGTTTTAATTCAAAATTAGTTGCATATCTTTGCACATTAACTGACCAAAATGCTAAACTTAATTACTAAGTAAAAAAATTGAGCATGTGTTCTTTTATTTCAAAAAAATCTTAACTGATAAAGAATTTCTGAGGTGAACCACCACTAGTTTCACCTATGAAACCTTAAAAAACAAAATCACATACAAAAAAATACCTACACAGGGAATTTCCTAGTGGTCCAGTGGCTAGGACTCTGTGGCTTTACTGTCCAGGGTGCAGGTCGGGGAGGTTCTGTCGGCCGCTTGGTGCAGCAAAAAAACAAAACAAAACACAACAACAACAAAACAACAACAACAAACACCTACCCAACTTAGATTTCATGGATCAAAGTCTTCAGGGATAAGGTGGATGAATGTATGAGTGAATTTTTTTTTAGCTCCACCAGTAACTTGCTTGTAGATATTTTTTTTTGGCATTTACAGAAATTTCTATTGTAATTCTCTTAGCATTGTTAGCAAGTATTTATAGTATATACTAAAAAGGGACTAGTTCTTATCCAGGGAATTCTATAAAGACACATGCATTGGTTCAGCAAATATTTACTGGAAAACCTGCTATTTTAGGATTGATAATTCAGCAGTAAACGAGCCAAACAAGGTCATCCTCTCACAGAGTTCCCATGATAATAGGGGGAAAATAACATATAAAAATACACACAAATTTACTCAGATATAATATCTCAGTTGCTAAAGTCTACACAGGCAAATGACACAGAGTGGAAGAAATTAACATTTAATATCAGATGGTCAGGTAAGTCATCTCTGAGGAAGTAATATACTATTCTGAGATTTAAGTAACTTGAAGGAACAATTACTAAAAGATGTAAAGATTTCAGGAAGAAAAAACAACAGCAAAAGGACATGAATGGGGGTTTGCTTGGAATAGTTACAGACCAGCAAAGTGATAGATATCCCTTGAAGAGACTCAACAAGGGGGAGGGTCAGAAAGAGACTCAACAACAGGGAGGGTCAGATGAGGTTAAGGGTCAAATTATGAATGGAATAATAATGCAAGACAAGCCGTTAGATTTTGTGCTAAGAGGTAACATAACCTGAATTACAAATTCAGAATAACACCCTGGCTGCTGTATGCAGAATAAGTTCTCCAGGTGAAGAGTAATGGAAAGAGGCAGACTAGTTTGGCAGTGAGGGCAAACAACCAGCCAGATACGCTGGTGGTTTAGACTAGACTGATAGAAGTGGAGGTCGTGAAAATGGTTACTTTGCACATGTATTTTTAGAGGCAAACCTTTATTACATCATCTACTCTCTGTGGACGTGAATAACTGTTATGATTTTCTGGAGTGTTTCTGCATTTGACATACAGAAACACAAAATATTGAACACCAAAATTATCTTTCTCCTATTATTCCTCCAAAATAGAACCTTCCACTAAATTTCCTATGTTGATTGATGGCACTCTTTTATTCAAACCAGAGAACTGTGGTGCCTCCCAGGCACTTCCCTTTCACTCCACTTTGACAGTCATTTCCTTGGATCACTGATAGATACATCTCCAAATTGCCTTCACCTCACTTCCATGTTGATTTGTCCTTAACCTCTGTTTCATCTCTCATCTGGACTCTTGATCTAATTGTAATATTTTCTGTCTCTGTCTTTTACCTTTCCACAAAGACAATATTGTAATTATTTTACTCCTACACTTTTATCCTTCAGTGATTTCTATTCATCTTTAAAATACTTTTAAACTTCTCAGATTATATACCTTCCTCCTAGATCAAACACTTCCCTTCCTGAGGCATTACATCCTACAGTAATGCCAAATTAATTTGCAGTTTGCATACATGGTACATTATTTAAAACTTTCTCCTCCTAGTATGCTCTTTTCCTTTCATCCACTTGACAAACTTCTTTTTAAATTCATTGACGCTCCCAGGATCAAAATAAAGAGACTGGATTTATCTATATCCATGTACTCTGTTTGGGACTTCACCTCTTATGTGACAAGCCCCTTTTCCCCAACCACACAAAATTAATCACCAGCTTCTCTGTAATTGATCATATCTCTTTTTAGAAGCTTTTTGAGGTAAAGAATCATACATTGCTTTTGAAAATATGGTGGCATGCACACATTCAGTTCTCTTTCAGTATTCTCTGTAATTCAACTACAACAATAAAGGAAAGATAAGTACTAAATAATATAGACTATTTAAAGCTAAGGCCTTAAAGTATTGCATAATTCCTTAAACAGACTCTTGTTTGATCTTGGTCTAGAACATCTATTTTTGTCATTTGGTTTTGTGTCAAAATTTTTCACAGAACTAGAACAAAAAAATTCACAATTTGTATGGAAACACAAAAGACCCCGAATAGGGCTTCCCTGGTGGCAAAGTTGTTGACAGTCCGCCTGCTGATGCAAGGTTCATGGGTTTGTGCCCTGGTCCAGGAAGATCCCACATGCCACAAGAGGCTGGTCCCATGAGCCATTGCCACTGAGCCTGCGTGTCCGGAGCCTGTGCTTCACAACAGGAGAGGCCAAAACCATGAGAGGCCCGCATACCACCCAAAAAAAAAAAAAAAAGACCCCGAATAGCCAAAGAAATCTTTTTTTTTTTTTGGTGGTATGTGGACCTCTCACTGTTGTGGCCTCTCCTGTTGTGGAGCACAGGTTCCGGACATGCAGGCTCAGTGGCCATGGCTCAGGGGCCTAGCCTCTCTTCAGCATGTGGGGTCTTCCTGGACCGGGGCATGAACCCGTGGTCCCTGCATTGGCAGGTGGTCTCTCAACCACTGCACCACCAGGGAAGCCCACAAACCAATCTTGAGAATGAAAAATGGAGCTGGAGGAATCAGGCTTCCTGACTTCAGACTATACTATGAAGCTACAGTAATCAAGACAGTATGGTACTGGCACAAAAACAGAAATATAGATCAATGGAACAGGATACAAAGCCCAGAGATAAACCCAGGCACATATGGTGACCTTATCTTTGATAAAGGAGGCAAGAATATACAGTGGAGAAAAGACAGCCTCTTCAATAAGTGGTACTGGGAAAATGACACAGGTACATGTAAAAGTATGAAATCAGAACATTCCCTAACACCTTACACAGAAATAAACTCAAAATGGATTAAAAACCTAAATGTAAGGCCAAACACTATCTAACTCTTAGAGGAAAATATAGGCAAAATACTCTATGACATAAATCACAGCAAGATCCTTTTGGAACCACCTCCTAGAGAAATGGAAATAAAAATAAAAATAAACAAATGAGACCTAATGAAACTTCAAGCTTTTGCACAGCAAAGGAAACCATAAACAAGACCAAAAGACAACCCTCAGAATGGGAGAAAATATTTGCAAATGAAGCAACTGACAAAGGATTAATCTCCAAAATTTACAAGCAGTTCATGTAGCTCAATAAAAAAATAAATAAATCCAATCCAAAAATGGCAGAAGACCTAAATAGACATTTCTCCAAAGAAGATATACAGATTGCCAACAAACACATGAAAGCATGCTCAACACCATTAATCATTAGAGAAATGCAAATCAAAACTACAATGAGGTATCATGTCTCACCGGTCAGAATAGCCATCATCAAAAAATCTAGAAAAAATACATGCTGGAGAGGGTGTGGAGAAAAGGGAACACTCTTGCACTTTTGGTGGGAATGTAAATTGATACAGCCACTATGGAGAGCAGTATGGAGGTTCCTTAAAATACTAAAAATAGAACTACCATACGACTCAGCAATCCCACGACTGGGCATATACCCTGAGAAAACCATAATTCAAAAAGAGTCATGTACCAAAATGTTCATTGCAGCTTTATTTACAATAACCAGGATATGGAAGCAACCGAAGTGTCCATCAACAGATGAATGGATAAAGAAGATGTGGCACATATATACAATGGAATATTACTCGGCCATAAAATGGAATGAAATTGAGTTATTTGTAGTGAAGTGGATGGACATAGAGTCTGTCCTACAGAGTGAAGTAAGTCAGAAAGAGAAAAACAAATACCGTATGCTATCACATGTATATGGAATCTAAGAAAAAAAAATGGTCATGAAGAACCTAGGGGTAAGACGGGAGTAAAGACACAGACCTACCAGAGCATAGACTTGAGGATATGGGGAGGGGGAAGGGTAAGCTGTGACAAAGTGAGAGAGTGGCATGGACATATATACACTACAAAACGTAAAATAGATCACTAGTGGGAAGTAGCCGCATAGCACAGGGAGATCAGCTCGGTGCTTTGTGTCGACCTACAGGGATGGGATAGGGAGGGTGGGAGGGAGGGAGACACAAGAGGGAAGAGATATGGGGACATATGTATATGTATAACTGATTCACTTTGTTATAAAGCAGAAACTAACACACCATTGTAAAACAATTATACTCCAATAAAGATGTTAAAAACCAAAAAAAACCAAAAAAAACAAAAAAGATACCACAAAACCTCAGACCAGGATTTTTCTCATGTAATTTGATGAATACCCTCCTTGTGTGGGTTATGAGACTTGCCAATATCTGCAGGTTCTCAAGGCCCACATATTAAGATGCAGAAACATCATCAACCACATTTCTCTAGTTCTGGCTATTTTTTTTTTCTAATTCACTACTGCACATATATAGTATGAATTTAATAATTCAAAGATGCTTCTAATATAAAGATGAGTGCTTCAGAAAATCACCTGTGCAATGATTTTCCCTGCTAAGATGCACTGAAAAGACTGATTTCTGGGCAGAAAAACACTTTAAAATATGTTCTCTAGTACAAAAGATAAATAAATCCTCAGCTATTTCTTTGGCTGCATAATTAACTGCCTTACTATATCCTAACCTCCATCTTTTCTAAAGCCTGCTAGCTCCACTAAATAATATATAGGTAATCCATATCAGTTGGGATCCAGACAGGAAAACAGAAATCATACTAATTATTTTAACTGGAAATATTATGTAAGAAATTAAACAGTAATTAGAGGACAGAAAGACAGAGGGGGAAAACAGAAGCATAACAGGAATCATATAACAGAAGCAGCTCCTGTCTTTAAGGTTTTGTGAGGAAAGGGCAGAGGTTGCAGTCTATTAGAGCAGGAGAACCTTGCAGGAGAACTCCTAGGAAGGAGTTCCCACCTTTGAAGATGAGACAGAATCCACCTGGAGCTGGCATCTCAGGATCTCAGAGCAGGGCTTCTTCACAACTGAGACTCAGACATTTGAGTAGGAATGCTGCCCAGCATGTCTCTGAAGCCTACCATGGGCTGCTTTGGGGACATTTGAAAAAACATTGCAAACTAGATAAACTGCTTGGGAGAGAATGACAAATTGCTGTTAAGATGACACTGACAGGACCAATCCTTTCTTTCTCCTCTTTCTTTCCCATCTCCCTCTAGTGATCGGCCAAAGGAGAATTGTGGTTTGTAAAATCCCAGTCCGAGTTCCAAAAGGAAGATGGAAGTGGAGACATAGTAGAGCAACAACAGCTGAATAACCAACACACAATCCTTACAGGAACTATTGCCATTAATTTGCACGTCTGATGTACATATCAATTCACAGAATAAAGGGATCCATGAGTTGTGTCCTTTGAACACAGGCTTCTTGCTATGTTGTGAGTGATATCCGAACTGCTGTCAACCTACAGGTAATGAGTAAGACTAAATCATGTTCCTGGTTAATTACTTGTTATTTACAGATGCAAAGCCAAATTCTTTGCAATGTTTCCATTAGTAAGCAATCAATAATATCACCTGAATTTTCTCCTGTGGCCAAAGAGATAAAGTCAACCTAATTTTTTACAGAATGCTTTAACAGTCTGAACCAATTATGAATTAAGTTATTTCTATGCTACTACTCATAAGCATATTCCTCTATATGTAGAACAATGTCTAATCAATTTGAATTGCATTATCCAGATGATTATATTGTTGCACTAGAATGAACTGTCATGAGTGCAATGTTACTGCTGCACTTTTTGCAATTGGTGTGTCCACAATATCCAGCATGGTGTCAGACATGAAGGGGACCCTCAATATATTATTGGTATAAAAAACAAAAGTCATTTATTATTTCAAATCATGCCTTGAGACATGTTACATTTTCACTAACTAGAATACCAGGATAATATACAAAAAGCTGGTGACTTGAAAGTATTAATATTACACTTATTTCCAAAGTTTCTAGCTCTCATCCAAAGATACATTCATTGTGAAAATCTGCCTTCACAAGAAAAAAGGTAAATTTTATTTAATGCCTAATTATACAATGTAAATTCAATATGTATGATTTAATGTTCATTATAAAGCCTTAGTATTTTTAGGTTCCTGTATTTCATTAAGAGAAATGAAAGAATATGCTGCAGACTGATCTGGCTCTTTCAATCATTCACTCTTTCTTTAATTAAAATACATTTAAAAATATGTTATAAATCACAATGCTCACTGAAGTCAGATGGAGTACAATGCATTAAAGATCTAAAATCCTCTTGAGGGACTTCCCTGGTGGTGCAGTGGTTAAGAATCTGCCTGCCAATGCAGGGGACATGGGTTTGAGTCCTAGTCCGGGAAGATCCCACATGCCGCAGAGAAACTAAGCCTGTGCACCACAACTACCTAGCTTGAGAGCCACAACTACTGAAGCCTGTGGCTCTGAAACAAGAGAAGCCACCCCAATGAGAAGCCTGCACACCACAATGAAGAGTAGCCCCTGCTCCCCACAACTAGAGAAAGCCCACGTACAGCAATGAAGACCCAACGCAGCCAAAAATAAACAAATAAATAAATAGATTAAAAAAATGTTTTTGAAAGCATCTATGTTAAATGTAGCAGTGCAAACAAAAACATATATATATTACATATATGTACACAGTACATATATTCAAATTAGCTTTAAAAACAATGTATTAAAATAAATCATTTTATAATTGCTTACATTTATAAAATTTTCAGAATGAAATTCATGTTTTATACTAGATATATTATTATATTGTATATTAATACTTCATGTTTTTATGTTTTATATTATGTCAAATACATAATATACCTCTGTCTATCTATCTGATTTGTTAGTATTATAACTGTGATAGTTAATCTTATATGTCAATTTGATTGAGCCATGGATGCCCAGATTAAACAATGTTTCTGGGTATGTCTGTGAAAATGTTTCTGGATGAGATTAACATTTAAATTGATGGACTCCGTAAAGTAAATTTCCCGCCCAGGTGTAGTTGGGGATCCTCAATCTATTGAGACCCTGAATTGAACAACGGGCAGTGGGAAGAAGAATGCATTCTTATTTTCCTGCCTCACTGATGGAACTGGAACACCTCATCTTTTCTTCTCTTGCTCTCTACCAGTTCCCCTGATTCTCAGGCCTTTTGACTCAGACTGAATGACATCACTGGCTTTCCTGGGTCTCCAGTTTGCAAACAGCAGGTTATGGGTCTTCTCAGCCTCCATAATCTCATAAGCCAATTCCTCCTAATAAAGCTCCTAATATATAAAGTATATATTTTATTGGTTTGTTTCTCTGAAGAGCCATAACATAACAACCAGTCAAGGACCAATATATTCTATCCATGGTATAATACATAGAGAACATAAAGAGAAATAAGACCACCTTTATCCTCAAGAAAGTTTCAGTTTTATCTTTTTTAAGTAATTGACTTCTCAGTCTTATCAGTAGGTCACAAGTATTTTGGAATAGTGGTGGTGTCAATAATAATAACAAATATTTAAAGAAATAGCAATAATAATATTTTGAATTTTCATAAAGCTCTACATTTCTCAAAATGATTCTGGAAACATTCCCTGATTTCTTATTTTGATCTATGAATTAATACTAAGATGTAGAAAATTTTCATACTATCTTCCTTTTACATATAAAAAAATGAAGTCAGTGGTAGTTCATAAATAATAAGATTTGTATACTTTAATTTTTATGTATAATTGAACTTAAAATTTAAGTTTAAAGATATTATTCCACAATTAAATTATATCATTATTCCCCATATTATAAAAAATTATATTTTCTAGAATTTGAAATAAAAATGTGGTTTGCCATTTGCCCATGAGATGATAAACAGTCTGAAGTTTCTAAGCATAAATGTCAATGTGAAACATTGTTTCTTCTTCTACATTCTTTCAGGATCTAATTTTTGTGTTTTCTTTTGCAATTCACTCTTCCCAAAGCAGAAAGTATTATTTTCTTTTCTATGCTCCACTGGCAAAATTCTTAATTCTACCTTAGAAAATGTATCCTACATAAACTCTTTCCAGATCTTCTCAGACGTAAGTTATTTTATTTGGACCTGAAAGGAATAGAGACTCTGAAATGTTTAAGAACGTGAAGACACCTCGGTTACACTTGTCTCTACAAACTCACTCATATATGTTCAAAATTCAGGATGGCATTTGGGATCCTGAAACTTCCTATATGGGTCTCCCAGATGCCAAAATAGGAAAAGCAAATGCCTTTATTGATCTAGATGAGCAGGTGACAACCTCTGAATGAAGGAAACTTCTGTTAGACTTGGATGATGCTAAGGCAGAAACCCCTGTAAAGAATACATGTAAGTAAAGCCACTGTTTCCTCTATTTACATCCATGGCTTCAATCTAAGTACAAGGAAATGCCAATCTCAAGTACACCTAAGAGAGCAGAGAAAAAGTCATGAAAGAAAAGCAGGGAAAGCTAACTCACAATGTGTTTGTAAGTAAGGGCATGGCTAATCCTACAAGGTTCTATGGAGTTGGCATGACCCAATTTGAGTTGGCACAACCTTGAATTGTGGCATGAGGACAAGGCCTTCATAACCCCATATCAACTGTTTGATGGGCTTCAGGACATGCTCTCCTAAAACATAGAACCTTGGCATGTTGAATATCTTAAGCTGATGGAGTTTGGGCATAGTGAGAAGCAGGAACTTCACTTGGATTTCCCCCAAATCTTGCCCATCTTCCCTGAAAGCAGGAGACAGTCTTCCATGCAAGAGATAGCCTCTCTGTACCAGAAGGAAGACATTCTTATCACCAGAGTTAGGAAATTCGGGGCCAAGGTATCTGTAAAAACAAACCTTGTTAAACTAACCTTTATCCTTCTAGTTACTTCTTCACCATTTACTACCCTTTGCCCAAATTCCTCTGTCTTTTCTATTTATCTCAAATGTATTGTTTCTTTGTCTAAAAGCTTCCTGCTCTGATCACTTCTTCAGATTTTCATCCTCTTGGGAATACTCCCATGTACAAGTAAAAATTCAATAAAATAGGTATGATTTTCTCCTATTTATCTATCTTTGTAAGTTTAATTTTTAGAACTAGCCAGGGCCTGAAGAGTATCAAGGAAAATTTTTTCTCTCCTCTACAGTCATTAACTGTATGCAGACCGCTGGAAGGAGGAATAACCTTGGGGAGACATTTCTGGGGCAAGTCCCAGTGAGAGGGACCTGTGAAGATTCAGCTGCTGATACTTTTTAGCAACACATGAAATTGATGTGTTGGCCCTGAAGTGGGAATACAGGAAGATCATCACATTATTCACGAAAATAATCTCTCAAAGATTAAATGTTTCCCATCTGTATGTCTTCTTTGGAGAAATGTCTCTTTAGAGGCCCATGAAAATATGCTCAACACTGCTAATAATTAGAGAAATGCAAATCACAACTACAGTTAGATACTGCCTCACACTAGTCAGAATGACCGTCATCAAAAAATCTGCAAACAATTAATGCTGGAGAGGGAGTGGAGAAAAGGGAACCTTCCTACACTGTTGGTGGTAATGTAAACTGGTACCACCACTATAGAGAACAGTATCGAGGCACATTAAAAAAAAATAAATATAGAGCTACCATATGATCCAGCAATCACACTCCTGAGCATATATCTGGAGAAAAACATGGTTCGAAAGGACACATGCACCCCAATGTTCATTTCTGGACTATTTACAACAGCCAAGACATGGAAACAACCTAAATGTCCATTGACAGATGAATGGATAAAGAAGCTTTGGTACATATATACAATGGAATATTACTCCACCATTAAAAAGAATGAAATAATGCCATTTGTAGCAACATGGATGGACCTGAAGATTATCATACTAAGTGAAGTAAGTGAGACAGAGAAAGTCAAATATAAGATATCACATATGCAGAATCTAAAAAAATGATACAAATGAACTTATTTACAAAACAGAAACAGACTCACAGACTTAGAGAAGGTACTTATGGTTACCACGGAGAAGGGTGGGTGGGGGAAGATTGGGAGTTTGGGATTGATATGTACACACTGTTATATTTAAAATAAAATGCCTTTCCATGAAAAGAAAATTAATTTTTTTCCATTAATATTAAATTTATTTACATGCATGTTTCTTTTGTCACTAATAATAATGCCAATATTTCTTCCATTATATTTCCTAAAATATTTTTTACTGAAGAAAAACTTGATTTTTTCCTAATAATTATATAACTAACCATTTTACTGAATTACTTTTTAATTTTATTACTTTAAGTTCCATACATATATGATTATTCCCACAGGCATATCTAGTCTACTCTAAGTTAAAATACCAACTTTTACCTGGAAAAACAAACAAAAAAACCAGATCAATTATCATGATTAGAGCATTAAGTATAAACAACATTATTGGTCAACCATTTCTTCAGTAGTCAACTAACGAAGCAAACACGTGATAGTCAATGTAAGGAAGCAGCTGCACGGCACAGGAAAATCAGCTCGGTGCTTTGCGACCATCTAGAGGGGTGGGATAAGGAGGGTGGGAGGGAGATGCAAGAGGGAGGGGATATGGGGATATACATATGCATATAACTGATTCACTTTGTTATACAGCAGAGACTAACACAACACTGTAAATCAATTATACTCCAATAAAGATTTAAAAAAAAAGATACAAAAGAACAGTACTGAGGAAATCAATATTAACAAAGCAAAGGATGTATGAAATTGCAACTACTCTGCACTGACAATATTACAGTAGGCTGAAAGAAGACTTTAACCCTATGGTGCCAAATACTCACCAAAAAAGATAACTGCCTGGCTGCTTTCATTTCTGTGTTCAGCTGTTCTCAAGCCATGGGAAATCCAAATCAACTCAAACATGCCAAACAATGCCTCTCACCAGGGAAAATTCTTTTAAAAAATCACTACAAATCACCAGTAAAAAATTATCTGAGCACCCAGACAAGAAAATACACACACACAGGGAAAAACCTTAAAAGAGAAAGATCAGGGTAGATTTAGATTTCTCCAGGGTGGCAATCAATGATACAACATAGTAGAACAAATGTTTTAAATCTCAGAGAAAAAAAAAAGTCTCAGATTTTATTTCTAGTTATCATCCCATTCAAAGTAAAAAGCAATAGAAGATATGTTTAAATATGCAAATCTGAATGAATTAGACCTGCTCCATGGGTTTTTGAGAAAAATGACCAGGAAAAAATAATTAGATAACAAGAAAGAAATGATACAATAAGTAAGAATGTCTTTAGCAACCAGCAGAGAAAGAAATAAATGCTAAGCGCATCAATTAGTTTGGAACATAATGAGAAAGTAGATACTCTCTTAACATAATTTTTGTATAACTGTGTATATATGTATATATAGTTCTCCATTTCATCTTTATATTCATGTATAAGAAGAGAAACAATACAGTGAGAGAGAAAAATTTCTGTCATCATAATTAATGATGAAACACATGAGCCTCTCATTAACATGAGGAACAGGAAAAGGTGATGACTAATATGATTATTTAACATTTTTAAAGTGTCAACCAGTTCTCTGCTTGTCTAATTTTATAAAAACTGAGAAGGATGAAAAATATTATGGAAACAGTTAAAATGTAAAAGATGCTCATTTGACTTACAAGAATTTGACATATTAGGAGTTACTTTCCACTGGTGAGAGGCATTGTTTGGCATGTTTGAGTTGATTTGGATTTCCCATGGCTTGAGAACAGCTGAACACAGAAATGAAAGCAGCCAGGCAGTTATCTTTTTTGGTGAGTATTTGGCACCATAGGGTTAAAGTCTTCTTTCAGCCTACTGTAATATTGTCAGTGCAGAGTAGTTGCAATTTCATACATCCTTTGCTTTGTTAATATTGATTTCCTCAGTACTGTTCTTTTGTATCTTTTTTTCCCTGGTGAGAGGCATTGTTTGGCTTTTTTTTTGTTGGAAGATTTTAATCACAGTTTCAATTTCAGTGCTTGTGATTGGTCTGTTCATATTTTCTATTTCTTCCTGATTCAGTCTTGGCAGGTTGTGCATTTCTAAGAATTTGTCCATTTCTTCCAGGTTGTCCATTTTATTGGCATAGAGTTGCTTATAGTAATCTCTCATGATCTTTTGTATTTCTGCAGTGTCAGTTGTTACTTCTCCTTTTTCATTTCTAATTCTATTGCTTTGAGTTTTCTCCCTTTTTTTCTTGATGAGTCTGGCTAATGGTTTATCAGTTTTCCTTATCTTCTCAAATAACCAGCTTTTAGTTTTATTGATCTTTGCTATTGTTTCCTTCATTTCTTTTTCATTTATTTCTGATCTCATCTTTATGATTTCTTTTGTTCTTCTAACTTTGGGATTTTTTTGTTGATGTTGTTATTCTTTCTCTAATTGTTTTAAGTGTAATGTTGGGTTGTTTATTTGAGATGTTTCTTGTTTCTTGAGGTAGGATTGTATTGCTATACATTTCCCTCTTATAAATGCTTTTGCTTCATCCAAAATGTTTTGGGTTGTCGTGTTTTCTTTGTCATTTGTTTCTAGGTTTATATTGATTTCATCTTTTTAATTTCTTCACTGATCTTTTGGTTATTAAGTAATGTATGGTTTAGCCTCCATATGTTTGTATTTTTTACAGATTTTTTCCCATAATTGATATCTAGTCTCATAGCGTTGTGGTCAGAAAATATACTTGATATGAATTCAGTTTTCTTAAATTTACCAGCACTTTACTTGTGACTCAAGTTCTGATCTATCCTGGAGGATGTTCCATGAGCACTTGAGAAAAATGTGTATTCTGTTGTTTTTGGATGGAATGTCCTAGAAATATCAATGAAGTCCATCTTGTTTAATGTATCATTTAAAGCTTGTGTTTCCTTATTTATTTTCATTTTGGACGATCTGTCCATTTGTGGAAGTGGGTTCTTAAAGTCCACTACTATGATTGTGTTACTATCTATTTCCCTTTTTATTAGTGTTAGTAATTGTCTTATGTATTAAGGTGCTCCTATGTTGGGTGCATAAATATTTACAATTGTTATATCTTCTTCTTGGATCGTTCCCTTGATCATTATGTAGTGTCCTTCTTTGTCTCTTCTAGTAGTCTTTATTTTAAAGTCTATTTTGTCTGATATGAGAATTGCTACTCCAGCTTTCTTTTGGTTTCCATTTGCATGGAATATCTTTTTCCATCCCCTTACTTTCAGTCTGTATGTGTCTCTAGGTCTGAAGTGGGTCTCTTGTAGACAGCATATATATGGGTCTTGTTTTTGTATCCATTCAGCCAATCTGTGTCTTTTGGTGGGAGCATTTAGTCCATTTACATTTAAGGTAATTATCGATATGTATGTTCCTATTCCCATTTCCTTAATTGCTTTGGGTTCGTTATTGTAGGTCTTTTCCTTCGTTGTGTTTCTTGCCTAGAGAAGTTCCTTTAGCATTTGTTGTAAAGCTGGTTTGGTGGTGCTGAACTCTCTCAGCTTTTGCTTGTCTGTAAACGTTTTAATTTCTCCATCAAATCTGAATGAGATAATTGATGGGTAGAGTAATCTTGGTTGTAGGTTTTTCTCCTCCATCACTTGAAATATGTCCTGCCACTTCCTTCTGGCTTGCAGAGTTTCTGCTGAAATTTCAGCTCTTAACTGTATGGGTATTCCCTGGTGTGTTATTTGTTGTTTTCCCCTTGTTGCTTTTAATATGTTTCCTTTGTATTTAATTTTTGATAGTTTGATTAATATGTGTCTTAACATGTTTCTCTTTGGATTTATCCTGTATGGGACTCTCTGTGCTTCCTGAACTTGATTAACTGTTTCCTTTCCCATATTGAAATTTTCAACTATAATCTCTTCAAATATTTTCTCAGTCCCTTTCTTTTTCTCTTCTTCTTCTGAGTCTCCTGTAATTTGAATGTTGGTGCATTTAATGTTATCCCAGTGGTCTCTGAGACTCTCCTCAGTTCTTTTCATTCTTTTTTCTTTATTCTGCTCTGAAGTAGTTATTTCCACTATTTTGTCTTCCAGGTCACTTATCCGTTCTTCTGCCTCAGTTATTCTGCTATTGTTCCCTTCTAGAGAATTTTTAATTTCATTTATTGTGTTGTTCATCACTGTTTGTTTGTTCTTTAGTTCTTCTAGGTCCTTGTTAAACGTTTCTGGTATTTTCTCCATTCTATTTCCAAGATTTTGGATCATCTTTACTATCATTATTCTGAATTTCATGTAGATGCCTAATTTCTCTTCATTTGTTATGTCTGGTGGGTTTTTGCCTTGCTCTTTCATCTGCTGTGTGTTTTTTGTCTTCTCATGTTGTTTAACTTATTGTGTTTGGGGTCTCCTTTTCACAGGCTGCAGGTTCGTAGTTCCCATAGTTTTTGGTGTCTGTCCCCAATGGATAAGGTTGGCTCAGTGAGTTTTGTAGGCTTCCGTGTTGAGGGTACTGATGCCTGTTTTCTGGTGAATGAGGCTGGATCTTGTCTTTCTGATGGGCAGTTCCACGTCTGTTGGTGTGTTTTGGGGTGTCTTCAGCCTTATTATGATTTTAGGCAGCCTCTGTCCTAATGGGTGGTGTTGTGTTGCTGTCTTGCTGGTTGTTTGGCATGTGGTGTCCATCCCTGTAGCTCGCTGGTCATTGAGTGAAACTGGTTCTTGGTGTTGAGATGGATATCTCTGGGAGGTTTTTGCTGTTTGATATTATGTGGAGCTGGGAGGTCTCTTGTGGACCAGTGTCCTGAACTTGGCTCTCCCACCTCAGAGGCACAGCCCTGACGTCCGGCTGGAGCACCAAGATCCTTTCATCCACACGACATTGGCTGGTTTTCCTTGGACTCAGGCCTGCCTCTGATGTAGCTGTGTTGAAGATGATGGAAAAGCCGAGTCTACAATGAGTGACTGGAATTCGGTATTATTGGTTCCTCTAAGAATGTCAGGATCAGTCCCAAACTCCGGAACTCCTTACTCCAGAGGCCCTCCTTTTCACATTGTCTTCTTTCATTCAATATATTCAAGTCTTTCTTCATTCAAATTATGTTTTCTTCAATTATAGTTTTTCTTCTTTATATATTTTAAAGTTTTATTTATTATTTTCTCTTCTTCAAAGTAACAATTACATCAATGTATGATTATTTTCCCCTTTCATATTTACTGCCTACTTTCTAATTTTCACTTATTTTTCTTTTTTACTTCATTTTTTGTTCACTCTTTCTCTGCCACTGAAACACATTCTTGACTGGATTATCTGTGGAGTTCTTTTTTCTTCTTCTTTTCTTTTCTTTTTTTTTTTTTTTCATTAACAATATGACCACTTCCCAGATTTTTTTTTTCTTGTATTTAGCTACTAAGCTCTGCAAGCTCAAAATTGATCTCTTGTTGGTTTTGTAACATTTCTTCCTTGAGCCATTGAAGATCTGCTCTGAAGCCTTTAAATATCATATTGCATTTAGGCTCTTAGATTTTTATGTGCAATTATTTTTCATCAAATTTTCATCTTTCTCAGTGTTGTCTTACTGGATTAGTGTTATTTCTCTGAAAAAAATCATTAACATGCTTCTCTTTTCCCTTTAGCTGTATGGCACTTTTATGTAGTTTTCACAATAGTTCTTCTTCTTCTTTTTTTTTTTTTTTTTAATCAGTACACATAATTGAATGGGGAGAGCTCATCCTGAACCAATCATTTCCCAGAAAAACAGTGATGGAGTAAAGCCAGAAGATAACAAAAGGGTTCCAGGCACCTAGAGCAGGGAAAATTTGTGTTCAATTCTACTGTCGATTACACACTTCTCATGGTAATCTTACTTTTAGGTATTACTTTGTACAGGCTAACAGGTATTAATGCTGGCTCACCAGAAACAGTACACAGAATATTTATTGGAAAATTTGTGTATCTTTAGCATTATTATCTTTCATTCATCCTTCAATGACAAATATAAGCACCTGCAGATGTCTTTTCACTATATTTTTCTTCTGTCCTGCCACATAGTACACTGGTTTGTGCAAAGATGACATATCTGAGAGTTTTTTTTTTCTTTTTTATATTCAATTTCTTCATTCCTTCTTCTCTGGGATATCAAACTAAGACCAGTAGGCAGATTTAATTTTACATGCAGACCATACTTACCAATTTGATTGATTCAAACATGGCATTATTTCTTTTTCCTTTCATGGAGTCTCATCTGGTTGAGGGAATTCTGTGTTTTGCCTGCCAAAGTAGAAAGAGAAGGAGAAAAATAAAGAAATTAAATTAAAATTGTATAGATAGAATACCAATATCAGAATGAATATCCAGAGGATAAATTAATCTTGAGAAGAATAAAAATTCGACTGGCGTTAGAAGGGAAAAAGGTTAATAGCAATTGAGAACTAGGTAGTAGAACAGTGTTTTGATTATTTTTTTTTTAAAAAATATTATCCTGCTCCCAGATTTGAAGCATAAAATCTTCCAGCTTACAGTTTTATTAAATAAACTGAGTTAAGTACAGCCACATCCATATTGAGCACATTCTTACTGGATGTATTCAAAATAAGACTTAATGGGGGGAAATCTGCATATTTATTCTAGCAGGCAAACCGTGTAAAAGAGGGGTCATAATATCTTTTGATTGCTGAAGAGCTTGATAAAAAGAACAGTAGGCAGGAAGGAAAAGACATGTTAACGTTTTCAAAGAGGCTTTATTTACAAAGAAAAATATTTCAAAATACATGTTTTAACTGTTACCTAATAAGTTCATGTATTATACAAGTGTTTGACCATATTAATATTACCATTATTACAACTATTAATAATAGAAAAAATATACACTTTAAGAAGAAAACTAACAAAAAACAACTAATGAAGGGGAAGCAAGGGACGGAATGACAGGAAGTTTGGAAGAATGATGTATCAGAGTATATAAACCCCAATTAGGCATGTGGTCCACATCAACTTGTTATGACTGGACACAATGGGCTCAGAACTACAAGGTAGGGATGCAAGATCAGAGATAAGAAAAATGGAGTATTATGAAGGCTATGAATTCAAGGAATTAGTATTAAGAAACAATTATTTGAAACTCAATTAATCAAAAAATTATGAAGTCAGAGGAAAATTACAAAAAAACTAATTATTGGGACAAAACATCAGAAGAAACTCACAGAAAATCTTACTTGAGGTTGTGAGGTCCAACATTTTGCCAGCGGCTTCTAAAATGTCTTACATCAAGTTGGATATAAGGGACAGAATTTGCAAAGGATGTTCCTTAAGTATGAACTACTCTGTCTGACCCAGCTGTCTCCCTTTCTCTAGTATTCACCAGGAGCCTAGCCTGCAGGACACTTCCTTGGTGCTCTTGCTTCTGGTTGAATTCCACAAACATGAACCATCAAAAATACTGGAGGAAAGGATCAAATCTGGTTAAGTTTTTTATTCCTCTGTATCTCTTCCTGTGACAATGGCTTGAGCTACCTGCTTCCCTTCAGATGATTTGGTCAGCTTCCTCTAGAGGTCCTTCAGTCCTAGGTTTGGTAAGAGAATCGCACTGCTACTGGCCTTGGGGTGCTGCACTATGCCTCTCAGTTTTCTAAAGCACTCCTCATTATTTTGTAATTGGTCTCTTAATGTAACTTTCCTCAGTTTCAATCTCAGTGCTCCATGTGCTTCCTGACAAGACCCTGAGAGATTCAAAGACTGCTTCAACCGTCAACCTCCTATGTACTTATCAGACATCACAGTCCTAAGTAAACAAAAAATCAAGCTCATTAACTTTCCTTTCTCCCCTTTTCCCCTCTGCCTTCCCTCTCTTTTCCTTTCCTTCTTTTTTTTTCTTTCTACACCATTTCTCTTCTTTCTCCTCCCTCTTCCTCCTTTCTCCTCCCTTTTACCTTTTTTTTTTTCACTCAAAAGCCTCTACAGAGCAGCTACTGGGTATTGTTCAAAGGGAAAGCAAGAGAAAAATAACTAAAAGGAAAACCTCTATTCTTTTGGATCTCATGTTCTAGTGGAAGAAGACAGAGAATAAACAATTACTTAGTACATTAGGCAACTGTTTCCATTTTGGACAAAAATAAAGCAGGGAAAAAGTCTACACTGGAGATGTCTAGTGGGTTGTGCTCTATCAGAAGTAGTCAGAAAAATATACTATAAAATGTGAAAAAGTCACATTTAAGTACAGAATGAATGACATAGAGATAAGTGAGGAGCTTAGAAGTCATGCAGATGCCTGGGAGAAGAATATGCCAGACAAAGCAAAAAGCAAGAGACCTGACCCTAGGTCAAAAGAATGTGTTTCTCTCTGTTGTCTTTACAGCTAAAAATAAATGAACTTTATGCTAATCTGATGCAATGCAGATATCAGAATTTTCCCAGTAAATAAAATAATAAGATAAAATTATTCAGTAAATTGTTTGCTGTTTTGTTATCTAACAATATTGATCCACTTAAAACTACATTGACAAGCCTTATATAAGGATTTATATTCTACTTTAACCTTATTTGGTCTTTATTTTTTTCTGTTTAACCTTATTTAAAAATTTCAACTTTGAAATATTTAGTTTCTCTGCTGTCTTACTTTTAAAAAAATCAATTTTAACATCATTAAAAGTCAAGACAAGTAGGTTTAAGAAGAATTTTCTAATTTAATAATTTATATATAGAAATTTCAGCTATGTAGGTATCTTTATAATTAGCAATAATATTTTGAAGCAATCCCCTATTGCTTTAAATTATATCAGTCTGCTGAAAACTTGAATATTCAAATGTGTTGTAATTATTCCATGTTTAATTCTTTTAGATTGATATATTTTATACAAAAAATATATGAACGTACAAGAGTCTGATTCAGCATTCTAAAATTCAGGTAAGTCAGTTGCCTGGGGCACCTGTACCAAAAATATTTTCTATACATTCTTTGATAAAATTTCTGACTTTAGTTTTATTATGATACCTGTCAACTAAGAATATAAACAGGTAAAATTTTATTTTTATATTGAAATGTGAGTATGACAATTTATTATCATTAGAATAACAATTTTCAACAGTAAGAACTTTTATTCAAATTCATTACCCTCACAAGAGATGTGCTAAATTAATGCCAATTTAACTTCAAATCTACTTAAAGTCAACTTGATAAACAAAATCCCACTGTGAATTCTGATATTTGCAACAGCATGGATGGACCTGAAGGGTATTATGCTTAGTAAAATAAGTCAGAGAAAGATAAATACTATATGCTATCACTTATATGTGTAATCTAAAATATAAAATGAATGAGTATAACAAAACAGAAACATATGCACAGATATAGAGAACAAACTAGTTGTTACCAGTGGGGGGAGGAGCAAGATAGGAGTAGAGGATTAAGAGGTACAAACTACTATATATAAAATAGATAAGCTATAAGGATATATTATACAGCACAGGGAATATAGTCAATATTTTATAATAACTTAAAATGGAATATGATCTATAAAAATATTGAATCACTATGTTGTACACCTGAAATTAATGTAATATTGTAAATCAACTACACTTCAATAAAATATTTTTATATATTAAAAAAAAATCCTACTGTGAATTCCTCTAAGAACATCTTTAATAGTGCAGTTGACAGCTGCCATATAGTTTGCACATGCTGTACTTAGAAGATATTCCCTTTAAAACAGCCAATTATATTCTACAACTTTAAGTACCTTTGCTGAAAATCATTCATTTCCAAGTCCTATAAAATGGTTTCAATATTTTTAATCAAAGCAAATTTTTATTTAGAATAATCACAATAAATAATATTATTCTGCTTTAGTTGTAATTCTATTAAATTAAAATGTTATTTTATTAGTTTAAGAGAAATAAATGATTCACAAAGTAAGTGTAAAAAGAATATCAAAGGGATACTTGATCATTCTATTTCTAATTGTAGAGTGTTTTTGAAATGCTATTTATTAAAGATAAGGAATTATTTTTTTTACTTTATAGCAAATTTTACAAAATAACTAATAAAGAAATCCTACATTGGATATGATCTCTATGGTATTTCTGATAAGGCACCTAGAGTAGTACTACTCAATTCTAATAAAGAATAAATTTGAACTGTAGAATCTTAACTAACATGAAACTCATAGGAAAATAGTAGCATCTATTATTTTTGTATCTTTTTTTTGGGGGGACAAAGTATGAAATAAGTGAATATGGGACCGTGTATCCTCCAAAATGGACCATTCACTGCATCTGTCAGTCTCAGACTGCACACACCTCACAGACCACAACCCCATCCATGTTTACCTAGCACTGCATAATTCAAAAATAATGCTCACTGATAAAGTGAATAGATTTCTAAGTTTATAATGTATAAGTTAATACAAAATTACAAAAATAAGTTTATACTCTTTCAGACTAGTTATGAAAATATCCAATTTTTTATTTACAAACATTTTACTTTCTAATTTTTTTATTAGGTACTTACTTTAAGGGATATGGATTATTGGGGTATTATGACCCTTTTAGCCTAAATGATGTTTTCTTAATATTGACCTTGGTGTCTTGACTTCTTTCACTAAGGAAATGTCAACTACTTTGGAATTGTAAAAGTAATTTTTTGTTGTTGTTGTTTTGGTGGTGGTAGTTGTCATTGTTATTATGTGTATATACTCATAATTTTGTATTTATCACATAAGATTTCATACATTTATGTGGTATAATGGAAAATAATCCAATTATTTCAAATAATTTTTAAAAACTTTCTATCTTTATTGAGGTATACTTAATAGGCAAAAATTGTACATATTAAATGTATACATTTTGATGAGTTTGGACTTTTTAAACTTTGTCACTTTTATTACTGTTCCCCAGAGACAATTGCTTTTAATTTCTTCTGTTTTAACAGTTTCTGGAAGCTATCTTCATATTTCTAAGTGATCATCTTGGATTATTTCTTGATTAATTATGTTTACTCATTAACCATTGACCTAATATGAATGATACATGAAGAGTTAATTGATTTATATCTCCTATGCATCTCATAAATCTCTCCTTTCTAATAATTGCATCAAGTTTTTATTACCTGTACTTATTATTTTTTAAACTTTAAATAATAAGCTTAAATTGGGACATTTTACTTTATTAATATACAGCAGTGTTTACTGATTCTCTTCTTCAAAGTAAGGTTATCAGTATTATTAACCATCCTCCAGCCCCTCTACCCCATACATTCCTTCCAATGTTATATTTATTTACATTGGTTGATAAAATTTATTTTTATTTTTTTAATGATAATTACATTTCTGTGATTAGTAATTTTTAATCTAAAATTTGAATATCAATAAGTAACCTTTAATATGGTGTGTTTATGTAAATATTATTTACTGCTGATTCCGTTAGTGAGATCAAAGTGATTGCACCTTCTTCTCTGGTTCTTAGTGTGAATGCCCTGTGCCACTCAAAGGAGAAAGTTTCTAGAAACAAGGTCAAGTAGATTTTCTATCTAAACCTCACTAATTGCTCAAATTTATGTTACATGTTATTTCTATTTATATTTGAATGATGACATTGTTGCACAGGAGTTTTGTTTAGTTTCTTTTCCTAGAACTTCTGGTTGCCTTTCCAATTTCTTGTTGGGATTTGGAAAATATTTCTCCTTTTTCAAATCCAAACATTCATTAAGGTTTTAGAATTCATTCTATTCTCCAAAATGAACATATCCTTGCTTATAAATTTTGCTCCAATTTTGACCAAGTTACATTTCAGGCCTGCTGTTTTCCTTAGCTTTTTTCACTGAACTAATGGATGACCTATATAATTTCTCATATACTACACTATCTTCATTTTTGGTTTCCAACCTCTAGTCATTTCCTTTAAACAGGTTTGTGGGATGTAGAATTTCTTCATCTAAGCAGTTCTGTAAATGACATTTTTTTTAAAACTCTCATACTTGTTGGATATTGTTTGGCTAAGATATAAGATTCAAGAAAAAAACCAAATTATTTTAGAAGCTTAAAAGAATTGCTCCAGTCTTCTAGCGCTGATTGCTGCTGCTACATAATAGGGTCCAATGTCATGGCTGAACAAAGTTGAAGAAGGGAGTTTCTAAAGAAATCACTGAGTTGATGTGAGTTTTCTGGGGATGTGGGGTGCACGGGGCAAGGAGTAATAAGCATGGTGAAATACCTTTAAAGTGGTTTAAACAATGTTATGACAGGTAAAATAGTGTGGATTTGATTACTCTTTTCCTATATAGAATTTTCTACTGATACCTGACTTTTCTTCTCTTCAAAAAGGAGAAAGGCTTTGGATATAAAGTGTGTGGAAGACAAGAGGTGGAGAATGATATAGATGAGAAGATAGTACTCACTTGCCAACTTGAGTAATTAATTATTTTATTTTTATTTTAGCTTAAAATTTCCAAGTATATACCAGAGTTGGACAGAAAATTTGTGATGCTTAGTTTTAATCAGTTGAAAGTTCTTAAGGGCAGAAACTAAAATTTACAGGAGGAGGTATATATTCTACCTCAGGATTGTAAAACCAGATATTGCCCAAGAGTTTTCAGCCTGCATATATATTTCATAGCCTCCACGATCACATAGCTAATTCCTAGAAATAAATCTCTCTCTCTGTGTCTTCCTGTCTCTCTCTATATAAAATAAAATATGTATATATATATATATATATATATATATATATATATATATGCAAGAATATATGTAATCTGCACACACACATATATACACACATATGCATACATATACATGTATATACATATATACTGGCTCTGGAGAACTTGACATTGTTACCACTGTTGCTTCATCTAATCTCCCTATAAGTTTTTGTTTGTTTGTTTTTGCTGAGGCATTTAAACAATTCACCAGTGATATTTCCTAATTTTACCACTACATAATTATGTATACATCAATTAAAAATGTGAATTTTTTTTACATAATCACAATATTTTTATATTTATCAAAATTAAACATAATTTCTTGATGTCTTTAACAGTCAGTCCATTCTAATTCAAATTTCCCTAGCTGTCTTTAATATGACTGTTTTAGAGTTGGCTTCTTCAAATCTCTATCCAGACAAGGGCCAAGTATTTATTTCATTTAATTGAATTATAGAATACCTGTATTCTAACTGTGCTGTTTAACTTTCTCATGATATTATTTTAATTGCTCTCCTACCTGTATTTTCTAATAATTCTTAATTTGGACCAAACAACTTTATATTTTGTTTCCGTATATTTTTGTGATAATATTTCATTGGCAATGATAAAAATGGCTTGACAGTTTCTTAAAACACAGCACATGTACCTCCCATATGACCTAGACACTTGACTCCTAGGCATTTTCATAAAATAAAAAAGCATAATTCCAAAGCCCGGTACACAGGTGTACATAGCAGCTTTCTTTGTAATAGATGTAAACAACCCAAATGTTCATCAACAGATAAAGGATTACATATATTCTTGCATATATATACAATAGGAATTCTCAGAAATAAAATGAAATGAGCTATTGATAAAACAACATAGATGAGACTCTAAATAATTATGTTGAATGAAAGAAGCCATAGAAAAATGAGCATACACTGATACCAATTATATAAAATTCTAGAAAATAGAAATCAATCTGCAATAACAGATAACAGATCAGTTGTTGCCTGGAGACAGGAGTCTGGAAGGGAGAGAAAGTAGTATTAAACAAATGGCCTATAGGCTTCCCTGGTAGCGCAGTGGTTGAGAGTCTGCCTGCCGATGCAGGGGACATGGGTTCGTGCCCTGGTCCGGGAAGTTCCCACATGTTGCGGAGAGGCTAGGCCCGTGAGCCATGACCGATGAGCCTGCGCATCCAGAGCCTGTGCTCCACAACAGGAGAGGCCATAGCAGTGAGAGGCCTGCATACGGCTAAATAAATAAATAAATAAATAAATAAATAAATAATAATAATAATAATAATAAAAGGGCCTGATAAAACTTTTGGTGAAGATAAATATTCTCACTACATCTACTGTGGTGGTGGAATCTTGGATACATAAACCTCAAAACTTATCAGATGTACACTTTAAATGTAAACAAGTTGTAAGTTAATTATAACCAATAAAGCTGTTAAAAAAATGTGCTGAAGCTAAAAGAATGCTTGTAAGGAAAAGTCTGAGGGGAGCAAAAATCGACTAATATAAGGTATGAGAAAGGAACATCACTTCAGATTGTGCAAACATTAAAAATTTTAAAAAAGCATCATGATCAATTTTACAGCAATAGATTCATGAATTTAGTTTTTTTTCTTTATAGGAATTTGTCCTTTGTTAATCACACCCAGAATATTTATTGAACAGTTACATTGTGCCATTCACTGTGCTGGGAATGGGAGATTCACAGATTAGAAGAGACTATTTCTGTTCTTAAGTTGCTTAGTGTTAATTTCAGTAATAGCTAGTCATTCTAACTAAAAGTTTTTATGATAAGGACTCCTAATATCAAACTAGTTGGTCAAGGATCTTCCCACCACTTACACAATTGGAGAATTCACTACTTTTATTTCCACTTTCCAAATTAGATAAAAAGGAGGACTTCTCAATGAATTTACTTTACATGGACTCAACAGATAATGGACTAAAAATATAGTGGAAAATAGGAAAGCTCTCTATACAAAGGAAGGACATTGAATATGATATATTTTCCTCTTCTTTTTCCTTAAAGAAAACCCTAGGTTTAGATTGGAGAATTTCTCTAAATTTTTAAGAAAGAAATAATGTCAATCTTACACAAATTCTTCCAGAGAATAAAAGAGCATGTCTACTCTCAAACCTATTTTCTAAGACCAGCATAACCTTGATACCAAAACTTGACAGAAATATTACAAAAAAGGGAAAGTTATGGACCTACCTCTTTTATAATCATAAATGCAATAATCCAAAACACAACCAAGTAAGTGGGGATAAAAGGATAGTTTAGCATTTAAAAACTTGTGATACAATTAAAAATATTAAGTGAAAGAAGTGGAAAAATGAGATTTTCTTCATAGATACAAAACAATCATTTGATTATCTTCAACACATTATAAAACAAAAATTAAAAACTCTTTTCGATGCTCAGTTCATGAAGCATTAAAAGGAGGCAACTTAGAACCGCAATGAGACACTACACATCTATTAGAATGAAAAATATATATTATATATATATAAATATATATTAAATATATAAAATTACAAAATGAAGATACTTGTAATAAAAATGAGTCTAACAAAACCAAACCAAACAAATATATATATATATTACATTCAAAATACAGTTTCTCATTAGTTCCAAGTGCTAGCAAGGAGGCAAAGCAATTGGAACTTTCCTTCATTGCTGGTGGGAACGTAAAATAGTATAGTAACTCTTTTTGTCACTTTCATATTAAATTAAATATACACTTACCATATAACCCAACAATTTCACTGCTTGGTTTTTGCCCTGGAAAAATGACATCTTTTATTCACATAAAAAGCTGTACATGAATGTTCATAGTGGCTTTATTCATAATTGACCAGAATTGGAGACAGCCCATTATCTGTGAATAGATAAACAAGTTATGCATAGCCATAAAATTTAATACTACTAAGTAAAAATAAAGAATAAACTACTGATATCCACAATATAGCTGAATTTCAAATGTATTTCACTGAAAGAAAGAAGCCATTCTCAAAAAGTTATATGTTGTATGATTCCATTTACATGGCATTCTAGAAAATGCAAAACTATAGGAAACAAGAACGGATTAATTGTTGCCAGGTTTGGGGATGGGAGAAAGTGCTGACTACAAACAAGACAGCATAATAAAGATTTTTCTGATTCTGTATTCTGATTGTGGTGGTTGTTATACAAAGGTACACAAATGCTAAAATCCATGGAAACATACAGCAAAATATGTAAATTGTATAGTATGTATATAAAAATTAATATCAACCATAAATAATAAACTGCGTATAGAAAACTAAAGAATATTCTGTAATCTAGTAAAGGACTAAAAAGAAAAACAGGGGGTTTTCCTGGTGGCGCAGTGGTTGAGAATCTGCCTGCTAATGCAGGGGACACAGGTTCGAGCCCTTGTCTGGGAAGATCCCACATGCTGAGGAGCAACTAGGCCCGTGAGCCACAACTACTGAGCCTACACGTCTGGAGCCTGTGCTCTGCAACAAAAGAGGCTGCAATAGTGAGAGGCCTGCACACCGTGATGAAGAGTGGCCCCCTCTTGCCACAACTAGAGAAAGCCCTCGCAGAGAAATGAAGACCCAACACGGCAAAAATAAATTAATTAATTAATAAACTCCTACCCCCAATATCTTCTTAAAAAAAAAAAAAGAAAAGAAAAACAAACATGATATTTAATTAAGAATTCATGAAAACCTACCCTGCCAATGAGAGAAGAGGATCTTCTGGTACTACTTCTGTAAAAGATTGTCTTAACAAGTCTAACAAGTATAAATATTGGAAATGAAATAAAACTCTTATTTTTGTAGATGACATGACTGTATATATAGAAAATCCAAGGATATACTGAAAAACATTGTACCTCTTAAATAATAATATATCTTGTATGTTTAATAAAATGTTGAAAGAAAGAGAGGGAGAGAGATAAAAGAAACAAACTTAAAGCAGTACTTTGCAGAGAGATCTGAAATAGGCTAAACTATAATATTATCTAATAAGAAAATTCCAATCTTGAGTAAATGAAATAAATCACTGGATATCCAGCCAGGATGAAGCGTGAAGTTAGAAGGAACAGGAATTTTCTCCTTGAGGGAAAATGCAGTAATGAAGGATGTAATCTTATTTATCACATCATAGCTTATTTCCAAATCTATTTTATTAAAGCTAAAGTCCTATGTGAAATGAACAAAACTTTGAGTGGACTAGAGAAAAATTTGTCACTTAACAATAGTCTCTAGAAATAGTGGGCTACCATGTGATAGTTAGAGCTGAGAACAATATTCTTGTTGATATTGGACAGAACTGAAAGTTTGTTCAAGTCAGAGACTGTTTTTATAAAAAGGCTTCTCTCTAAAACTCAGAACTTAAAAGACAGAATGTAAGAAATAAGACAAAAATCATTAAGGTAAATAAATAATAGTATAAATAGATTTAGCTAGGATTATTTGCCAGAGCTTAGTAAAATATATTTATATTATGATTTTTTTAATTCTTCAAATTTAGCTATATGTTTCACCTTTTTTGCAGTTAAATCATAGCACTATGAAAGACATGTGTTAATAGATGGAATATCAGCTTATTCTTGATGTTCTTATTGAAAAAATCTTATTTTATTCACAATACTTTTCGTCCATCTAATATGAGCCTGAAAACATTTGATAGCATAAAAATCACTTAATGGATTAACATGTGGAAACACACAAACATACAATATTTTTATAATAAAATGATATCTAAATAAATACATTTGTATATAGTCAAAGAAAACATATTGTAATTACACTTTATCCCATTTCTTTCTTTCATAAATCAAAGGTTTGAGATCTTGAGTCCCTTAACACAAGAGGTAGAAAACTATGACCCATGGACCAAATCTGACCTGCTACTGATTGCACAGCCCACAAGCTAAGAATAGTTTTTACATTTTTAAATAGTCGGGGAGAAAATTTTTTAAAAATGAATATATTCCATGACTTGTGAAAAATATACACAATTCAAATTCCATTGCCCATAAATAAAGTTTTATTGGGACAAAGCAATACTCATTTCTTTCTATGTTGCTATGGCTTCTTTCATGCTGCTCAGCAGAGTGGATTAGTTGAGACAGAGACTAAATGGCCTGCAGTTCTGAAAGTATTTACTATCTGACCCTTTACAGAAAAAGTTTTCTGACCTGGGTTTTACAACAGTACATGGCAGAGGAAATGCCATTGCTTGTCTAGGCATATTCTTCTGACAAGGACTGATGCAGCAGAGAGACTCAAATATTATCAGTGCCCTATTACATATTTCTGCTCTTCTACCTTAAATAAAAGTGTGACAAGCCTATATTGAGGTTCTTCCTAGTGGTTTTAAACACAATCTCCTATGCAGAAAAACTGACAATATCAGGAGGATAATTCTTTTACTACATTTTACATGTGTTTGGGGTCAATGCACATTTTGCAGGCTGAATGAAATTCTCATGACTCTAATAATTTTTGCAAACTTATTTCAGGGCTGTGTTAATTGACAAATTTAAATCATAGTTTGCAGCCACAACACATTTTGTTTTATGCAAGCATATCTCTTGTCTTCCCAGCAGCCTTTATTTAGAGATCAGTGATTCCCCTATTCCATGCAAATTATCATTGATTTTTAGGCCAAATGGAGCCAGTGTGTTGGAAACATACACCAGATTTTTTTTTTCTCTAAGACCTTAAGTTCTAGAAGAGTAGAAGGTTGTCCATGTACCAATACTCCCCACAAATACATGCTCAGCTGTGTCAGTAGGAGAGAATGAGCCCCATACTCAGAGAGAAGTGCTCAGAGCAGGAAAATAAAGGGTGAAAAACTAAAAGAGTTGTTTAAATGCCTGGTATGAGAAGTGCTTGGAATAGGCAAATATCTGGATGTCTAAGTGATATGAATCCAATTAATTTTTTTTCTTAATCTAATCTTGTTGTAATTCAGATTTTTGATTTTTATAAACAATATATTCTTGCTAAAAAAGTCTAAATTTGAATTAACTTCCTTAGGATTTTTCCCCTCTCACAATTTTCTGGATTGAAAATAATATACTCTGTAAAGTATTTTTAAACAAAAAGAACTCCTCCCATCTATTTCTCAAAACTGTTTCCTTAAAATTCAGCTAAAGCCTCCTCAGCCTCCAATAAAAGGAACAGCCAGAGGAAGAACTATATTTAGTTAACCATCAGCTAGTTTCTATGTTAAACAGTTTTATACAAGTTTATCATATGGCACTAATAACAGTACATCAAAGGGGGAAAACATGTAATTAAATTAGTACAAAAATATGAAAATGTATGTAATTGCCTTATAAGATGAGTTAGTGGTTTCTTTAAATCTATCCCTACCTCACACTTGGTTTCCCCAAATGACAGACATCTTCACACTGATACTATTACTGTGTCCATCATATAAATACTACACTAAATGTACATGCACAAACAAATATGATCATTTGGCTCTAAGAGAGCCTTGGCTAAAGACCAGGAAGTAGCCTATATAGTGAAGAAGTAAACTTACCTGAAGAGAGGTCTGGTCTTTGCTGCAGCTACTGGGAGGTGATCTCTAGGCTCTTGGAATATCATGTCAAATAGAAATATCTTTGACTGGGACCTTTGGCCACCAGACAGACTAACAGTGTAATTTATGATGGATGTATTGATAATTTATTTGGGACATGCAGCATCAGTTCTACCTCCAGAGGGGAATGAAAACAAAAGGTATCATTCCCAACCACAGGAAAGGGCTGGTGACTAAAGATCAGTCAAGCAGGCAGTATGTGAATGAGCTCCCCACCAAACTCTGGAAACCAAATGCTCAGGTGAGCTTCCTTGATTGACAATACTCCATGTGTATTGTTAGACATGAATTGTAAAAAAGTAATGCTGTCTTAATTCCACAGAAGAGGACTGAAGCTTTGCATTTGATACTTCTAATATTTTCAACATGTGCTTCTTTTCCTAGCTGATTTTAACCTGTACCCTTTCATGTAATAAATTGTAACTGTAAATAGAATAGAAAAAAAACCCACCTGTTTCCTTAGATTCAAAATTTATTTTAATAATGAATATAGTTCACATAAAGTTTTTCCTTTATTTCTGTCATTTCTAATATAGTGAAAATATATTTCAACTAGCTTCAAAAAATTTAAATATTGTTGTGGGCCTTTAATCAGAAAACCAATGTGAACACATTTAGAAAAATAGACCAGAATGTCTCAGTGGTTTGCCCTGAGGAGCAATTCTTGGCCGCAGGGGAAGTGGGCCATAGGGTAAAAGCCCAAGAATTGCAAGGCACGCTCAGTAAAACCATACAAATATGAGTGTATGCCTATAACAGATGAAAGAAGAACAATCGCCAACCTGCTGGGATATGGGATTTCAAATCCAAGGGTATATTTCGAAGCTCATGTGGAATGAAGACTGCCCCAACTGAAAGCAATCCTCCTGACTAAAAAGGAGCGGAAGAAAGGAACAGGGCAGAATGCAATTAAAGCCCCTAATTTGGGATTTCTAGGATGAGGAGACAAATCTAGGGAGACCTTCAAGATGGAGGAGGAGTAAGAGGAGGAGATCACCTTCCTCCCAACAAATGCATCAGAAATACATCTACATGTGGAAAACTCCTATAGAACACCTACTAAATGCTGACAGAAGTACCAGAAGGCAAGAAAATCCCCACGTACCTGGGTAGGGCAAAAGAAAAATGAAAAAATAAAAAAAAAAGAGACAAAAGAATAAGGACAGGGCCTGTACATCTGGGAGTGAGCTGTGAAGGAGGAAAATTTTCCACACAATAAGAAGCCCCTTCACTGGCAGAGATAGGTGGGGGGCGTGGGGGGGAAGCTTCAGAGTCACAGAGGACAGCACAGCAACTGTGCCCTTTGCAGAGGGCAAAGTGAAGAGATTCACACACAGAGGATTGGTGCTGACCACCACTCACCAGCCAGAGAGGCTAGTCTGCTCACCTGATGGGGTGGGTGGGAGCTGGGAGCTGAGGCTTAGGCTTCAGAGGTCTGAGCCCAGGGAGAGGACTGGGGTTGGCTGTGTGAACACAGCCTGAGGGGACTAGTGTGCCACAGCTAGCCAGGAAGGTGTCAGGGAAAATATCTCTAAGAGGCAAGAGACTATTGTTTTAGGGTGCACGAGGAGAGGGGATTCCTTCCCCATCTGCCCACAGAAGGCAGAGCACCACCTAATGAGCTCCAGAGATAGGTGTGAGCTGCAGCTATCAGCTCGAACCCCAGAGACGGGCATGAAATGTTAACACTGCTGCTGCAGCCACCAAGAATCCTGTGTGCAAGCACAGGTCACTATCCACACCCTCCTGGGACACTGTGCAGCCTGCCACTGCCAGGGTCCTGTGATCCAGGAACAAGTTCCCCGGGAGAACACATGGCACGTCTCAGGTTGTTGCAACATCACGCTGATCTCTGCCACTGCAGGCTCACCCTGCATTCCAAATACAACTTCCGTACCCCTCTCCCTCCGCAGCCTGAGTGATCCACAACCCCTAATCAGTCACCCTGTCGGGACTGGAATAGATGCCTGAGGGTGACCTACATGAAGTGGTGGGGCAAAAACCAAAGCTGACCCCCAGAAGCTGTGCAAACAAATAACAGAAAGGGAAATTTTGCCGTGTAGCCTCAAGAGAGGCGGATTTAATCACCACAACCAACTTGATGTACCTTGCATCTGTGAAATACCTAAATAGAAAATGAATCAAACCAAAACTGAGGCAGTGGACTTTGGGAGCAACTGTAGACTTGGGGTTTGCTGTCTGTGACTGACTTGTTTCTGATTTTTATGTTTATCTTAATATACTTTTTAACACTTGTTATCATTGGTGGATTTGTTTATTGGCTTGGTTGTTCTCTTCTTTCATTTTTTTATTATTACTTTTTTATTATTTTATTTAAATTATTTTTTTTAATTTTAATAATGGATTTATTTTATTTATTTTTTATTATTCTTTCTTTTTATCTCACTTTAATTTGAGCCATGTGGCTGACAGGGTATTCACGCTCCAGCCCGGTGTCAGGCCTGAACCTCTGAGGTGGGATGGGCAATTTCAGAACATTGGACCACCAGAGACATCCTGGCCTCACGTAAAATCAGAGAGCTCTCCCAGAGATCTCTGTCTCAGCGCTAAGAGCCAGCTCCACCCAGCAGGCAGCAATCTCCAGTGCTGGACACCCCATGCCAAACAACTAGCAAGACAGGAACACAACCCCATCCATTAGCAAAGAGGTTGCCTAAAATCATAATAAGTTCACAGACACCACAAAACACACCACCAAATGCAGCCTGCCCACCAGAAAGACAAGATGCAGCCCAATCCACCAGTACACAGGCACCAGTTCCCTCCACCAGGAAGCCGACACAAGCCAATAAACCAACCTTACCCACTGGAGGCATACACCAAAAAAATGGGAACTACGAACCTGCAGTCTGAGAAAAGGAGACCCCAAACACAGTAAGTCAAACAAAATGAGAAGACAGAGAAATATGCAGCAGATGAAGGAGCAGGATAAAACCCCACCAGACCAAATAAATAAAGAGGAAAGAGGCAGCAGACCAGAAAAAGAATTCAGAGCAATGAGTGTAAAGGTGATCCAAAATGTTGGAAATAGAATGGAGAAAATACAAGAAACGTTTAACAAAGACCTAGAAGAACTAAAGAGCAAACAAACAATGATGAACAACACAATAAATGAAATTAAAATTTATCTAGAAGTAATCAATAGCATAATAATGGAGGCAGAAAAATGGATAAGTGACCTGGAAGATAAAATAGTGGAAATAACTACCACAGAGCAGAATAAAGAAAAAAACAATGTAAATAATTGGGGACAGTTTCAGAGACCTCTGGGACAATATTAAATGCAACAACATTTGAATTATAGCAGTCCCAGAAGAAGAAGAGAAAAAGAAAGGGACTGAGAAAATATTTGAAGAGATTATAGTTGAAAACTTCCCTAACATGGGAAAAGAAATAGTCAATCAATTTCAGGAAGCACAGAGAGTCCCATACAGGATAAATCCAAGGAGAAACACTCCAAAAAATATATTAATCAAACTCTCAAAAATTAAACACAAAGAAAAGATATTAAAAGTAGCAAGGGAAAAGCAACAAATAACATACAATGAAATTCCCATAAGGTAAATAGCTGATCTTTCAGCAGAAACTCTGCAAGCCAGAAGAGTGTGGCAGGGCCTATTTAAAGGGATGAAAGGAAAAAAAAAACTACAACCAAGATTACTCTACCCAGCAAGGATCTCATTCAGATTCAACAGAGAAATTAAAACCTTTACAGACAAGCAAAAGTTAAGAGAATTCACCACCACCAAACCAGCTTCACAACAAATGCCAAAGGAATGTCTCTAGGCAGGAAACACAAGAGAAGGAAAAGACCCACACACACACAAGAAAAAAAACCTGAGATAATTAAGAAAATGGTAATAAGTACATACATATAGATAATTACCTTAAATGTAAATGGATTAAATTCTCCAACCAAAAGACAAAGACTGACTGAATGGATACAAAAACAAGACCCATATATATGCTATCTACAAGAGACCCACTTCAAAAGTAGGGACACATACAGACTGAAAGTGAGGGGATGGAAAAATTATTCCATGCAAATTCAAATCAAAAGGAAGCTGGAGTAGCAATTCTCATATCAGATAAAATGGACTTTAGGGGCTTCCCTGGTGGCGCAGTGGTTGAGAGTCCGCCTGCCGATGCAGGGGACACGGGTTCGTGCCCCGGTCTGGGAAGATCCCACATGCCGCAGAGCGGCTGGTCCCGTGAGCCATGGCCGCTGAGCCTGTGCGTCCGGAGCCTGTGCTCCGCAAGGGGAGAGGCCACAACAGTGAGAGGCCCGCCTACCGCAAAAAAAAAAAAAAAAAGGACTTTAAAGTAAAGATTATTACAGGAGACAAAGAGGACGCTACATAATGATCAAGGGATCAATCCAAGAAGATAGAACGATTGTAAATATTTATAAACCCAACGTAGGAGCACCTCAATACATAAGGCAGATGCTAAAAACCATAAAAGGGGAAATCAACAGTAACACGATAATGGTAGGGGATTTTAACAGCACACTTTTACCAATGGACAGATCATCCAAAATGAAAATAAATAAGGAAACACAAGCTTTAAATGACACATTAAACAAGATGGAGTAAACTGATATTTATAGTACATTCCATCTAAAAACAACAGAATACATTTTCCTCTCAAGTGCTCATGGAACATTCTCCAGGATTGATTATTCTTGGGTCACAAATCAAGCGCTAGTCAATTTAAGAAAACTGAAATCATATCAAATATCTTTTCTGACCACAATGCTATGAGAATAGATATCAATTACAGGAAAACAATTGTAAAAAAATACAAAACATGAAGGCTAAACCATACGCTACTAAATACCCAGATACAACTGAAGAAATCAAAGAAGAAATCAAAAAATACCTAGAAACAAATGAAAATGAAAACAGGAGGACCCAAAACCTATGGGATGCAGCCAAAGCAGTTCTAAGAGGGAAGTTTATAGCAATACAATTCTACCTCGAGAAACAAGAAGTATCTCAAATAAACAACCTAACCTTATACCTAAAGTAATTAGAGAAAGAAGAACAAAACAACCCAAAGTTAGCAGAAGGAAAGATATCATAAAGATCAGGTCAGAGATAAATGAAAAAGAAATGAAGGAAACAATAGCAAAGATCAATAAAACTAAAAGCTGGTTCTTTGAGAAGATAAACAAAATTGATAAACATTAGCCAGAATCATCAAGAAAAAAAGAGAGAAGACTCAAATTAGAAATGAAAAAGGAGAAGTAAGAAATGACACTGAAGAAATAGAAAGACACATGAGAGATTACTACAACCAACTATAGGCCAATAAAATAGACAACCAGGAAGAAACAGACATATTCTTAGAATAGTACAACCTCCCAAGACTGAATAGAAAAAAATAGAAAATATAAACAGACAAATCACAAGCACTGAAATTGAAACTGTGATTAAAAATCTTCCAACAAATGAAAGCAAAGCACCAGATGGCTTCACAGATGAATTCTATCAAACATTTAGAGAAGAGCTAACACCTATCTTCCCCAAACTCTTCCAAAATATAGCGGAGTGAGGAACACTCCCAAACCATTTCTACGAGGCCACCATCACCCTGATACCAAAATGGGACAAAGATGTCACAAAAATAGAAAAGTACAGACCGATATCACTGATGAACATAGATGCAAATATCTTCAACAAAATACTAGCAAACAGAATCCATAAGTATATTAAAAATATTGTACACCATGATCAGGTGGGGTTTATCCCAGGAATGAAAGGATTCTTCAATATATGCAAATCAATCAATGTGATACACCATATTAACAAATTGAAGGATAAAAAACATATGATCATCTCAATAGATGCAAAAAAAAAAACTTTCCACAAAATTCAACACCCATTTATGATTAAAAACCCTCCAGAAAGTAGGCATAAAGGGAACTTACCTCAACATAATAAAGGCCATATATGACAAACCCACAGCCAACATCATTTTCAATGGTGAAAAACTGAAATCATTTCCTCTAAAATCAGGAGTAAAACAAGGTTGCCCACTTTCACCTCTGTTATTCAACATAGTTTTGGAAGTTTTAGCCCCAGCAATCAGAAAAAAAAAAAAGAAATGAAAGGAATCCAAATTGGAAAAGAAGAAGTAAAACTGTCACTGTTTGCCGATGACATGTCACTATACATAGAGAATCCTAAAATGCTACCAGAAAACTACTAGAGCTAACCAATGAATTTGGCAAGTTAGCAGGTTACAAAATTAATGCACAGAAGTCTCTTTCATTCCTATACACTAATGATGAAAAATCTGAAAGAGAAATTAAGGAAACACTCCCGTTTACCATTACAACAAAAATAATAAAATACCTAGGAATAAACCTACCTAAGGAGACAAAAGACCTGTATGAAGAAAACTATAAGATACTGATGAAATAAATTAAAGATGATACAAACAGATGGAGAGATATACCATGATCTTGGATTGGAAGAATCAACATTGTGAAAATGACTAAGCTACACAAAGCAATCTACAGATTCAATTCAATCCCTACCAAACTACCAATTGAATTTTTCACAGAACTAGAACAACAATTTTCACAATTCGTGTGAAAACACAAAAGACCCCAAATAGCCAAAGCAATCTTGAGAAAGAAAAATGGAGCTGGAGGAATCAGGCTCCCTGACTTCAGACTATACTACAAAGCTACAGTAAGCAAGACAGTATGGTACTGACACAAACACAGAAATATTGATCAATGGAACAGGATAGAAAGCCCAGAGATAAACCCACACACATATGGTCACCTTATCTTTGATAAAGGAGGCAAGCATATACAATGGAGAAAAGACTGCCTCTTCATTAAGTGATGCTGGCAAAACTGGAGAGCTACATTTAAAACAATGATATTAGCACACTTCCTAACACCATACACACAAAAAAACTCAAAATGGATTAAACACCTAAATGTAAGGGCAGACTCTATAAAACTCTTAAACGAAAACATAGGCAGAGCACTCTATGATATAAATCACAGCAATATCATTTTTGACCCACATTCTAGAGAAATGGAAATAAAAAATAAACAAATGGGACCTAATGAAACTTAAAAGATTTGCACAGCAAAGGAAACCATAAACAAGATGAAAAGACAACCCTCAGAATGGGATAATATATTTACAAATGAAGCAACTGACAAATGATTAATCTCCAAAATATACAAGAATCTCATGCAGCTCAATATAAAAAAAACCAACAATGCAATCCAAAAGTGGGCAGAAGACGTAAATAGACATTTCTCCAAGAAGATATTCAGATTGCCAACAAGCACTTGAAAGGAAGCTCAACGTCACTAATCGTTAGAGAATTGCAGTATCATTAGAGAAATGAGGTATCACCTCACAGCGTTCAGAATGGCCATCATCAAAAAATCTAGAAACAATAAATGCTGGAGAGGGTGTGGAGAAAAGGGAACCCTCTTGCACTGTTGGTGGGTATGTAAATTAATACAGCCACTATGGAAAATAGTATGGAGGTTCCTTAAAAAACTAAAAAGAACCTACCATTCTACCCAGCAATCCCACTAGTGGGCACATACCCTAGAAAACCATAATTTAAAAAGTCTCATGTACCACAGTGTTCATTGCAGCACTATTTACAATAGCCATGACCTGGAAGCAACCTATATGTTCATCGACAGTCGAGTGGATAAAGAAGATGTGGCACATATATACAATGGAATATTATTCAGCCATAAATGGAAAGTAAACTGAATTATTTGTTGGTGAGTTGGATGGACATAGCGTCTGTCATAGAGAGTGAAGTAAGTCAGAAAGAGAAAAACAAATACCGTATGCTAACACATATATATGCAATCAGAAAAAAAAAAGATTCTGAAGAACCTAGAGGCAGGACAGGAATAAAGACACAGTCGTAGAGAATGGACTTGAGGACACGGGGAGTGGGAAGTGTAAGCTGGGATGAAGTGAGAGAGTAGCCTTGACATATATACACTACCAAATTTAAAATAGATAGCTATTTGAAGCAGCTGCATAACACAGGGAGATCGGGTGCTTTGTGACCACCTAGAGAGGTTAGATAGGGAGTGTGGGAGGGAGATGCAAGAGGGAGGTGATATGGGGATATATGTATACATATAGCTGATTCACTTTGCTATACAGCAGAAACCAACACAACTTTGTAAAGCAATTATACTCCAATAAAGATGTTAAAAAAATAAATTAGACCAGTCCAAGGTGTAGCATTAGTTTAAAGAAGTGACAATACTTTTACCCTTATATTTTTTTACTTATTTCTACTGTGTATTGTTTTCTAATCTGAAAGAATGTTTAAAGACCATGCTTTATTGATTAGGATTTAGAGAAGATGTAACATACAAAAGGCATCATAATGCCATGTCAGTAACCTGGTTTTGTAAGTTCTATGACTTGTGATAGAAATTTATTTGGACTTTGGAAAGTAAACATAGATAGTTTACTGGTGAATCAAATTAAGAATATTGAAGACCTTGAAAATAAAAGTTTGAGTTAATTTGACAGTTTGGTATATTCGTATTCAGTAATGACCTATCATTGTGATAGTTTATGAGAACTCATGCTTCTTATAGAAAACATAGTAAGAAGGCTTGAATTTGTCACTTTATTTAGCACACTAATAATCTCTATTTCACTGACACTTGTTTGTAAAAAAGAAATAACCACTGCTATGGATGATTAATCAAGTTCAATTTTATTATATATACTTAAGAATTTGTCTTCTAGAAAGATAAATAATTATAGGGAAAATTGGAAACTCATTTCCTTTGCATATAGACATTTTTATAAAATACAATAACACAATATTTCTTATAGTTTAAATCTTCATAAAGCTTCAATTATATACAGTATGGAATAAAAGTATAATAATTTGAATATATGAAATAGTTTAGCAGCTAAATCCCTGTAAAATTCTGTGATCAATTTTCAAATCACTTCTCAGACCAACTGGTATTAAAACACAGAATAAATTGCTTGGAAAGTTGATTTAACTAAAATACACACACACACAATGATTAAAGATGACCGTTTAGGTGATACAAGCAAACTTATTTAACACTTCATGAAGCAGACAGTCTCTGTTGTCAAGGGTCCAGGCAACTGCAAAATAGTGCAGAAGACAGGAAGTTTTTACAGGATAAAGAATAAAGAACAAGGAAGAGAAAAATAGAAAATATATGACTGACTGGGGCTATGTAGCCAACCTTGTTTGGGGTGAGAAGGTACAAGGAAATAAATATAGAGTCCAGAACTGACTTGGCTTTTGGGGATTGGTTGACTGAATAGACTTTTTTCTGGTCAACCAAAGCATTTATGGGGACAGAAATTTATCTAAGCTTCAGTTTGCTGGTGTGACATCCCCAGCAGGAGCAGCTCCACTTTGAGCCTAAGTTATTTCAACAGTCCCCACTCTGGATCATCTTCTTGACCATTCAATAGGTTTGATATGTTAGTCTTAGAGTGACTCTCTGTTACCATTGTCTCTTCAGGTCTCAATGTAGTGTTTACAAAAGACCATGTCAAGCTCATATTCTTGGGAGTTGGTTAACATCTTCTGTTCTTTTTTGTTGATCCAGTCAGAAACATACCATCTGTTGGCTGGTTGGTCAATGGTTGCCCATGTGCATTTAAAACATTTTTAGAACAAAGCATATTAAGGAGACAACAATTATTAGCAACATAATAATGCCCATGGTTTGGCAAGCACTCCTGAGCCAACATCCCCATGACTCAAACCAGCTAGGATTTCCTGTAACTGTATCTCTACTTTCCAAGAAGTGTTTATCGAGCTATCCTGGGGCATTGGAAATCAGGGGGAAGTGAGTGATGAGCAGAAAGAACTACAGCACCACCAGCGTCATAGCAAATCCAACAGTCAATTGGAGGTTGGATACCCTTCCTTTGCAATGGCTTGAGATACGTGAAACTTGATATTGTTTTATCAGACTAGGATGAGGAAAAAAGAATCATAAAGACCTTCATGGTGTAAGAATTAGGAAAAAGATTGTCAGAAAGGGACATAATAATGGAAAGAAGTGTTCTAGATCAGACATCTTGGGGAGAAGCGGCCACCTTGACATAACTACTTTTCTTCCTAGTCAATTTGACTTTGAGGTTTCCGGAGTTTATACAGGACCAGATGTCAAGTGGAGTTTTCTTCAGTCTTGAAATATGCACCCAAGGTTTGATACTTTGTAATTTAACAGTAATGTCAGTGGTCAAGTGTTTAGTAGAGTCCTTTCTACAAATCTCACTTTTGCATCAGAGGAAAACAGTAACAGTCCTTAAATTACAAAAGACTTTAAAAATGCCCATTGCTAAAGATCTGATGAGAGTTTATTATAATGGAATTGACAAAGAGATTTGGGTATTTCTTTGATATACAACATCTTAAGATGATAACTGAAATTATGACTGATAATCTTATCCCATGACATATCAGAATTTTAGGAATTTTATACAATTTTCAGCACACTTATGTTAATAAAATATACCATATAACATGAGAAGGCTAAGCATCTATTCTTATAGGACATCTTCCTATGTAATTTTATGTATAAAGTAAGCCTAATTCGTTTAATATTTCTCTTTTCATGTGGAGAGAAAACAAAACTTTTCAAATGTTCCAGGAACCCTCTGAAAAACCCCAAAGTTATTTCAAGGTCCAAAGATTTTATTTAGAATTTAAATTTGGGGAGTTTTCTCAAAAATATTCATTTAACAAAAGTGACAATTAAAGACTTCAAAGGTAAATCCAGAAAAGTACATACTTGCAAGAAAAATACTTAGCTCTTTAATATTAATAAGACTGGGCTTTCATAAGTAATCAAAGATCTGATAAAGACAACATGAAGTGCAGTAAGTTATTTTGGTAAAACAGAAAATCTTTGCTTACCAGTCAGATTACTTAAAAGATAAACAAGCATACTTTCTTTATAATTTCTTATTAAGAGCAGGCCAATAATATAAGAAAGTTTTCTCTTTTAACAGAGAGAAAACCAAATTCTAATTTTGCACCAGTGTACTTTTGATATTAAAATTTATGTTTAAAAAATTCTTAAATATGAGTCCATTTCAATATTTGCCAGCTTGACTACACATATAATTACTTTCCCAAGATTCCTTTTTCACAAAACTTCTAAAACTTTTTACATTTTTTCAGATTTTTCCAAGATTTTTCCTCTTTCTCATTCCGGAACAACTAATAATTATACTTTAGGACAAAATTACTTTCTTTTTTCTCTTACCGTCTCCTCTATAATAACACGTCCCCCATACCTTTTCTTATCCAAAAAACACATTCTATTTTCTTACCTTTCATACACAACTGTTTTCTTTCACCCTTATTATTTCTAAATAGTTTCAGTGAATTATAATTCTTGACTGTTAGAGTCCTTATTTCCTAATGAAAACTAAGAAGTAAGAAATTGTGGAATGTTCATTACAGTAGCATTCTGTGGAATGACAAATTTATAAATGCATTTAATAATTTCTAGAGGTATATTCTTCCTTATAGTAAAGAAAACATATTTACCTATAGACCCAAATATTTTTAGTTCTTCTGTACAAGGAAGCCAAATGTAGAAAAACTATGTTCAGTAATTAATGTTTCAGTATTTTATCTTATTTGGAAATCATCAAGATATTCAATGAATATCTATCATTTAACTTATCTCAGTATAACTTTAATGTTTCAAGCTACCAAAAAGATTCTGGAAACTATTTTCAAGGAGACATACCACAAAGCATAATTATTGTTGAAAATTTAACTTATAAAATTTTAACTTTCATCTGTTTAATTTACTTATTTTAGAAATTATGCTTAGATTACTCATGAAATTTTCATGAGTCATTAAATGGCTAACCATCATCTTATCTTTCTTGTTGACAAATTCTGTCACAGTGATAACATGAGCCTATTTGACTTTTAGTAAACTTAAGTAAAATAAATGCCATATGTCTGAATTATATTTGATATTGATAACTCTAAAAACATGCCAGTTTTAATGAAGGCAGCAAACTTAAACTAGCTTATTTTCCCCAAATAATTACCCTAGATTATGTGAACCTGAAAAAAAATTGGTTTACTTTCTACATTTCTGAGAGTATACTTGATTTATATAAATGCTTAAATTTCTTTGAGCCAATTAAATAGGACATTTTACAGATTGATATTGGTAATACCATTCAAAGGTAGAAAAAAACACATACTTAATAGCATAAATACACTGACGTACATAAACATACAGACAGATGCAGAAATCTTAGAGCTTTCCTTTAAAATTTTTATTTTATTTTATTTTATTTTATTTTTATTTTGCGGTACATGGGCCTCTCACTGTTGTGGCCTCTCCCACTGCAGAGCACAGGCTCCAGAAACGCAGGCTCAGTGGCCATGGCTCACAGGCCCAGCCACTCCATGGCATGCGGGATCCTTCCAGACCAGGGCATGAACCCATGTCCCCTGCATTGGCAGGCAGACTCTCAACCACTGTGCCACCAGGGAAGCTCTCCTTTTAAAATTTTAGCCATGTGGTGGGTGCAATAATAGGAAACTCACTTGCTTACAAAAGAATAATTGGATCCAAATTGTGTTTCTAGCAGATGGAATAAATTAAGGTTACCTTCTCAGATGGCTTAAACTTCCTAATATGGCTAAAACTTCCTAATAATATTTGTGGAGGGAATTTTAAGATTTCTCATTTGCCTACGTTCCTCAGGGCATCCCCTCTCCACTGTTTTTTCTTTTGATAAGAATTATCTCCCTGAAGTTTACATTTCAAAGAGATCATCTCCAGTTCCTAGTGTAGACTTGGTAGAACATTGACACCTCCTAGGCACAGAGAAAAAATGCAATTTCCCCCAAGGAAGACTCTTGTGTCTTAAGTCCAGAACTTTTATAATATGTACAAGTCTTTGGAGATAAATAGGGGAGATTTGAGATTGGCAAGAAGAACAGACAGGCTTTCTCTGTTCTTGCATAAACTCAATTTGTAAGACAAGTTGTCTATACTGTCCTCAATTTGTAGGACAGTTTTTTTTTTTTTAATTCTCCCTAAAATTGTTGCAACCAAAATGATATGAAGGGAATGACACACCCATCCAACTACATTATCTTCAATTTACTTCTTTAGATAAGAGAAAATAACTTTATTTAAGATAGAAGTCAAAACATTTTTAGATTCTAGATTTAGAGCCCTTTGTCTTTGGAATGTTTTTCTTTCCCTCTATTACATAGTTTCATTTAGCCAAGGGGAGAAACCTTAAAAAAATAATTCCTTTTGGGCTCTGAATATCAGCTTTCAATTTGGGCAAATGATCATAGAGCTACTTTAAAAAAAATCATTTTAAATACCTTAGCTTTCAGCCAAGACAAACAGCAAATCTTCCTGTCAGTACTGAAGAACCCCATGACACAAAAGACATCTCCAAAGAGGGTGCAAATATACTCCCCTCCCAAAATTCATAACCACTCCCAAAGATAGTCAAAAGAAAGAAAGACTTAGACAATTTCCCTGAGAGCTGGCAATCATTGATAGGACCCTAGCTGCAAATGGAACACAACCCACATTTTTGTCTAGCTTTATCTAGCCACAAATGGGATGTAACCCACATTTCTGTCAGCCATACTTTTGGGCCTCCAATTGGACAGTAGTGCACCTTCGTACACAAGAACTGACAATCCACATGCTTCAGGCAGGAAGAAAGCAATGCTGAGTTCTCAAGACACAAAAGGACAAGACAAACAAGAAGACAATAGTTGTCCCTGGGAGAGAAAAAGATCAGCAACCAGTAAGCAGCAACATAAAATTTTACTTCCTCTCTTGACTGAGCACTGAAAAGATCCAGGAGAGCTGACTCTGAGAAGAATGCTCATCCTTTGCTTGTGTCTGCCAGTTTTTCTAGGATTCCTTCTGCAGGCTTCAGAGCAAGTGGTGTTTAGAGTGTGTATC